>NC_081344.1:49112679-49122905 GCF_029784015.1 Lycium ferocissimum
ATGGCATGCAATCTTATTTACCAATCATGTTTCTCCTTCGTTTCCTCCTCAGGTTCGCAAGTCATTTCCTTTCTGTTATTATTTCGTCGCAGTACCTTAACCAAGCCATGTCTTTAGTACGTGACCCTCTTACCTCACGAACAATGTAGTAAGGTCCAATATATATCCTGGGTTAGTTTCTCCTTCCTGTCGAATTTAATTACGTTCTTCACGGACATTATCTTTATGCATAACCATTCGCCAGTCTGGAATTCTAAGTGTCGATACCAATTGTCGTCATATAATTTCTGTCGTTTCTGAGTTACTAACAGCCGTTCCCTGCTTCAACCACTATCGGCTGATACAATCCGGAAAGAAGTCGGCATATAAATTCACCCTCCTTTTAGTGGCCAACTAGTTCTGATCACTTTGCTTAAATCGTCTTACAATCTTTCTTTACTCATCTTGTCACATTTCAACATATTGTCTCATGTCATTACCTTATCTCTAATCCGAACTCTTCTATCGTCCCCTTGCTTCCCCCCTTTAGGGGTACACTTATGCCATTACCCAATTATACTCCGCCCTATATCCGTATTTCCAATCCTAATTAGGCGGCGCTTTTATTCCGACATTTTGGTTCCCGTTGTCGTTCATTTACTCACTTTCTTTCCTTTCCAGATATTGCCGTATTAACCCTTTCCATGCTTAGCTTGTAGTGAAAACGACATTGGCTTGCCTTGTAACATTTGCACTCTTTATATATCTTTCCACTTGAATCTCGTTACTCTGTCCGAGTAATGCCTTCCATATACCGCCACGTTAATTACCGGAATACATATATTTGCTGACCTAACTATGTTCAGAATATCCCGTGCGTACCTATGTACACATATAGTCCCTACTATCTTCTTTACAAGATATCTCCAACTCCATTCCAATTTCCCCCCAATTCTAAAGCCGCGATGTACCTTCTTTCCTCTTTATCGGTCCTAATTCGCCCGTTTCGCGTGACCTCGTAGGGTTTCTCGCCCACTTCTCAAACTCTTAATTTATCCTTAAGTCGCTCTAACTCCTTATTTACTTCCGCGTCCGAACTTGTAGAACTTTCGTAAAACTTCCCGTGGGGTCACCCATCCCGTGATTTCTCTCGCTGACGCACGCTTAACTTTGAAACTTCGATGAAATACGATGCCTCAACGCCGCATAATCGCATCCACCTCACCGCATGACCCCGTCACGTGATCCGGAGTAAGTCGAAATCTTAACGGAGTTCAAGCGCTCTTATAGCATAATTACTATTTTACCCCTCCTTTGGTCCTCGTCTTTTCTGTAACCGAGTTTTTCACATTCCCGTCACTTATTGTCACACCCCAACCTTACTAGGGTGTGATGGGCACCCGGCCCCACATCCGGAGCCGAGCGAACCCACAGACTCCTGTTACGCACATAATTTTTTTTTTAATCTCTAAACTGAATAATCATGAAATACATAATGAAGCTTATAAATCTGACAAAATCTGTAATTATGCAAAATTTACTACATAACACAAAGCAACATGTCGGCTGATGGAGCCGCTGACAGACTGACATATCGTACCCACGACGCTGTCTGCAAAGTCTCTAACACGAATCAAACATCACACATGTACTCTGACTCGGCAGTACTCCGGGAAAATGGAGCTTGCTATCTTCGCTGGAACACCTTCTATAATGACTTCAGCTCATCTGGGTGTACCTGCGCGGCATGAAACGCAGCCCCCGAAGAAAGGGGGTCAGTACGGAATATGTACTGAGTACGTAAGGCATGCAATACAGAGAAACAAAACTATAACTGAAACAGACAGAACTATCAGGTACATACGTTACTCAGAATAGCAGACGCTTACCTCCCAGACGCAATTCATACACACCTGTTTCATATGCTAAAAAGTGTACAGAAAATAAATGAATCAACCAGAACGTACCGATTGTTCAGATAGGGTTATGTATCGGACGGAATCCGTACATACAGAATACTCAGATGACTTCTTATACCGGACAGAATACAGAACGTACAGAATATTCAGATGAGGTCATGCATCGGACGGAATACCGAACATACAGAATATTCAGATTGTACCATATAACGGAGAACTACGTAACATACGTAATGTTCGTATATCGACATATATCGGACGAGTACGTAATGCTCGGAATGCTCGGATGATATTATATACCGCATATGCATAAAACGTGTCCCGGCCCTGCGATAAGGGACTCGGTGAATAGGGATCATATATAAGGCACACTCATATGTCCTATATGCAAATAACGTGTCCCGCCCTTTGTTAAGGGACTCGGTAATGTAGAATCATGCAGATCAGAATCCTGTGCCAAATATACATAACGTGTCCCGGCCCTCTACTGCGGGTCTCGGTGGATAATATCAAATGTCATCCTGGCCGCCATCCCCGTATCATCATAAACACATGCAGATAACGTGTCCCGGACCGCAAGTACGAGGGACTCGGTGAATAATGCAATGAAATGCGCACGAGAACATGTCCTGGCCCGGGACTCAGTGAGTCAGAATCATACCGTAGAGTACGCACGAGAACACAACATGCCCTGGCCCAGGACTCAGTGAAAGATACATTGAGCCATGCACGAGCAGAGTCGTGAGAAACCATATGCACATAAATCCGTACTCGATGAATACGTACACTTACCAACATATGAAGATCCGGAAGCAAGTTTCGAGTCCTTCCGAATTAGTATCGAAAGTTATGGACATTTGAAGCGCGAAACCTCTTCAGACTTTTCGAGCGATCCAGGATCGTGTATTAAGAACATTAAAGCTTACCGAGAATGTTCATATCAAAATACTTGTACTAAATACTTATATCACAACACTTATATCCGAATACTTATATCAGAATTTCTATTTCAGAATCTTACATCAGAGTGCTTATATCAGAATATTCATATCAGATCATTCGTGTCGAAGTGTTTATTTCCGGATAGTCAGACCAAAATGCTCATATCCAAGTTACCAGATACTTATATTACATTCAGAACGAAAGTCAAAGGTTTCCTTAGTTATCTTACGGACATAAGGCAAATAGAACAATACAATTAGGTCTCGGGGATTGTGGGCCCACCTCGGGTCAAGTCGGGTAACGAACGTAAAAACATGGTCATTACATCTTATTAGACTATCCTCGAAGATTTCAAAGCATTCCACATTCATTTTCAAAGTTACGGACGTTTGGACATTTCTTTACAATAAAGCGTACATTAGTTAGTTCAATTCTATTGAATGAATAGTAACTGAATTCAACCTCAGATTTCTAGAATTGGAGTGATCCCCGAAGCACGTATTCAAGCTTATTACATCTAGGACATGCCAAAGAAAGAAAGGGTAAGCCTTACATACCTTTTCCGCTCCTTAAGCTTCTCCAAATCCCGCCTTCAAGTTTGCCAAAGCGCAATTTGGTCACATTTACCAAATATCAACCATAAAGCTATAAGAATTCACTCTTAACCAACACTTGTCTTAATCTTCCAAATAAGTTCACTTCTTCTCTGCCGAGATTTCAGCAGCACCTCCCCTGTAAATACACCACCCCGAGAATTAAACTCGGCCAATTTCATCAACACAATACCAACCAAACATTCTAACAACATTACCATTCAATTCAAAATATATTATAATGCCAATAACTCTTATCCGAATGTTTCAACAACATTCCAAATGTTCAATTCAACTTCATATATATTCAAACTAACATCAATACTTACATGTTCAAGTAGTAATCCGCGGCCATTCAAATACGATTTAAGAACGTTCCAAGTGATCCATACAATATTCAAGACAACTCAAACCCTGGGCCATCTTACCCGAAATCCATCAACTACATTAGGGACAACAACAACACATTTTCTCCTTCCAAATTCATAAACTACACCAACAAACCATACTTTAACATCATTACCCTTACAAGTTCAAGAAACTACATTAAGCCACATCAATCTTTAAATCAGCCCACACAGTTTTTGCTTCAACTTAGGATCATTAACCATCATTTTTACATCATATAACGCATGACGACGACAACCAAAACACCATATAACATTAGTCTACCATGGCTGCCCCAAAACTACCCATACACGGCCAACACCCAACCTTCAAGATTTCATGATTTCCATCCATTTCAACACACTACAACAACACACACAACAAGCTAAATACAATTAATTCATCACTCATAACATACAACACACATACACGGCCAAATGCCCACTTTCACAGTTCAACTTCAACATTTATATTTTCATGTTTTTTTTCATTCATTTTTACATCCTACAATCTCCACAACCCATGCATAGAACATAAGAACAAAGATTGAACCATACCTTTCCTCTTCACTTTCTTCCACGGCTAGCTTGAAGAATCACCACAACGAGCGGTTTTCTCGTTCCAACAACTATACCATGTTAACGAGGGCCTTCAACTTAGTAGGAAACCTAGAAGAGAAGAGTTTTTCATGGCCAATATCTCTTGGTTCTCTTCCTCTCTCCCCTTCGGTTTTTTTTTTCTTTTTCCTTCAACATGGCCGAATGGCCATTCTTGAATTTTCTCCCTCCTTCTTGAAATTTCTAAGGCAACTAAGTGGTAAAGATGACTAAGTTAGTCATCTTATACACACTTATATAATTTAAACATGTGGCCATGGCCCACTAGTCATGTGGCCGGCCACCTCCCCTTCTTTTCCTTTTTTTTTTTCCAACTTTCCAAAAATAAAAGACTTTCCAAAAATAGAATTGACCCCAAATTCTTCCTCCATATTTCCATGCCAACAAAATCATACACGACTTAAGCCTTTTCAACATACAAAAGTCCCTACTTCGTCCCCCCGGATAATCTTGTTCCAAACTTGTCGTAACCAACTTAAAATATTCCGACGTGCGAAATGCGAGATATAACATTCTTCCCCCCTTTAGAACATTCGTCCTCGTATGTTCAACTTGTCGTACGGGGTCTCATAAGCGCCTCGGGGGAGCTCCCTTTTTATAGCTATTGCTGTCCTTCATATTATCTCTTAGGCTATCCAATACCATCCCTTTGTCATACTCTTTTTCTTCGTACACCTCCATTTTCTAGTGTTCTGTCATTCGAGGTTCCTGCAAAGCTTCTCACACTGCCTCAAATACCATCCTGACTCTTATACACTTATTGTTGGTTTTCCGATCTCACTAACTTACTTCGGTGAGGGGGGGGGGGGGGCTCATTGGTAGCCCAGACGTCCATACCAAATACATTATCATATCAGCTGTTCTCATCCCACTCTTGCATTTCTCTTACCCGCTTCCCCCCTTTAGGGGCATGCTTATATACCCACAATTCTTTTCTTTTTTTTCAACTCTGTGCACAACATAGCAAAATTTCTTACCATAAGTTTTCCCTTCATTTTCTGTCGATACCCTCACATATGAGATATCATACATGTTCATATACATATACACATATAATTAGTATCAACTAACCCACAAAATACTTCCAGACACTATTCAAGCCTATCCAAATTCGCAGTCGTGACGTACTTTTCGTCTTTCCTCAAGTCTAGCCCGCTGCGCGTTACGTGGCCTTTTATGGTCTCCAACCATTTCGTATATTCTAATTTCACTTAGGCCGTTCTGGTTTTTCATTTGTCCTTTACAGCCTAATCTTTGGAATTTCTTGCATACTTCCCAGAGGGTCACCCATCCTCCCACCTGAGCACGCTTAACCTTGAAATTTTTGGTGGGATTCGGTGCCTTAATCTTTGATATAATCGCGTTCACTTCCTCGTATGTCCCTTACTACATAATCTGGAGCCAGTCAAAGTTTCACAGATTCCGACACATGTTCGTAGCACGTCCTTTCTTGTACATTTACTATTTTACCCTTTTTGGTCTTCCATACTACCTTTACCAATTCTTATTATCCGAAATCTGTACACCGCGAATGCCATCAATACCTTACAGAATATATAACTTCATATCACATTCTTGCCATCGGAATCGCCGGTCTCGGATAACTCGATCAAATATATCCACACTTACCTCCTTTCGTCGCATGTAAGGCTTACGGATGGAATTTCTTATTTCATTCTCCTATGATCGGCTCTATCGCACGATCTATGACAAAAAAGAAGGTCGACAATTCCTAGATGCCCGTAGCCTCCTCGTTTATAAATGTGGCGCGCTTCACACCATAAACAGGACTCCATCGGACACGACTTTGCAGACAACCCCACGGACAGACCTCGCTCTATTATCACTTTGTCACACCCCAACCTTACTAGGGTGTGATGGCACCCGCCCCACATCCGGAGCCGAGCGAACCCACGTACTCTCGTTACGCACATAATTTTTTTTTAATCTCTAAACCGAATAATCATGAAATACATAACGAAGCTTATAAATCGACAAAATACGTAATTATGCAAAATTTACTACATAACACAAAGCAACATGTCGGCCGATGGAGCCGCCGTGACGACATATCGTACCCACGACGCCGTTCGCAAAGTCTCTAACACGAATCAAACATCACACATGTACCGACTCGGCAAGATCCTCGTGAAAATGGAGCTTGCTATCTTCGCCGGAACACCTTCTATAATGACCGCCTAATTATCAGTGTCCGCGCATACGAAACGCACCCCAAGCAGCGGGGTCGGACGGAATATGTACTGAGTACGTAAGGCATGCAATACAGAGAAACAAAAACTATGGCCGAAAACAGACGGAACTATCGTGTACATATGTTACTCGTATTGTGCGTACGCTTACCTCCCGTACGCAATTCATACACACCGTTTCATATGCTAAAAAGTGTACGTAAAATAAATGAATCAACCAAGATACCAAAATGCTTATTTTGCAATCACCGATCGCATGTCCGAAGAGGTGCGAGTAAAATACAACACACGGGCGATGTCACACGTCGGACGGAGTACGAACGTACCGATTGTTCGCACGGGTAATGTATCGGACGGAACCGTACATACGAATACTCGTATGACTTCTTATGCCGACGGGGCATTACGTAACGTACGTAATATTCGTATGAGGTCATGCGTCGGACGGAATAAAACATAATATTCGCATTGTACCATATAACGGACAAACTACGGAACATACGTAATGTTCGATACCGACATATATCGGACGGTACGTAATGCACGGAATGCTCGCATGATATTATATACCGCATATGCATAAAACGTGTCCCGCCCCTCTCGATGCGGACTCGGTGAATAGGATCATATATAGCCGGACTCATATGTCCTATATGCAAACAACGTGTCCCTACTTTTGTTATGGGACTCTGCAATGTAGAATCGTACGCAGATCGAATCCGTGCCAAATATACATAACGTGTCCCGCCCTCTCCGCGGGTCTCTCGGTGGATAATATCAAATACCATCCCGGCCGCCGTCCCCGTATCATCATAAACATACACGATAACGTGTCCGACCCGCAAGTACGAGGGACTCGGTGAATAATGCAATGAAATGCGCACGAACATGTCCCGGCCCGGGACTCGGTGAGTCGAGAATCATACCGTAGTACGCACGAGAACACAACATGCCCCGGCCCGGGACTGGCCGAAAGATACATTGAGCCATGCACGGCGTAGTCGTGAGAAACCATATGCACATAAATCCAGACTCGATGAATACGTACACTTACCAACATATGAAGATCCAGAAGCAAGTTTCGGGTCCTTCCGAATTAGAATCAGAAAGTTATGGACATTTGAAGCGCAGAAACCTCTTCGGACTTTTCGAGCGATCCAGGATCGTGTATGAAGAACATTAAAGCTTACCGAGAATGTTCATATCAAAATACTTGTATCAAATACTTATATCACAACACTTATATCCGAATACTTATATCAGAATTTCTATTTCAGAATCTTACATCAGAGTGCTTATATCAGAATATTCATATCGCATCATTCGTCGAAGTGTTTATTTCCGGATAGTCGACCAAAAATGCTCATATCCAAGTTACGGATACTTATATTACATTCGTAACGAAAGTCAAAGGGTTTCCTTAGTTATCTTACGGACATAAGGCAAATAGAACAATACAATTAGTCTCGGGATTGTGGGCCCACCTCGGGTCAAGTCGGGTAACGAACGTAAAAACATGAGTCATTACATCTTATTAGACTATCCTCGAAGATTTCAAAGCATTCCATTCATTTTCAAAGTTCGACGTTTGGACATTTCTTTACAATAAAGCGTACATTAGTTAGTTCAATTCTATTGAATGAATAGTAACCGAATTCAACCTTCGATTTCTCAGAATGGAGTGATCCCCGAAGCACGTATTCAGCTTATTACATCTAGGACATGCCAAAGAAAGAAAGGGTAAGCCTTACATACCTTTTAAAACGCTCCTTAAGCTTCTCCAAATCCAAATGCCTCCAAGTTTGCTAAAGCCGCAATTTGGTCACGTTACCAAATATCAACCATAAAGCTATAAGAATTCACTCTTAACCAACACTTGTCTTAATCTTCCAAATAAGTTCCTTCTTCTCTGCCGAGATTTGCGCACCTCCCCCCGTAAATACACCACCCCGAGAATTAAACTCGGCCAATTTCATCAACACAATACCAACCAAACATTCTAACAACATTACCATTCAATTCAAAATATATTATAATGCCAATAACTCTTATCCGAATGTTTCCAACAACATTCCAAATGTTCAATTCAACTTCATATATATTCAAACTAACATCAATACTTACATATTAAGTAGTAATCCGCGCCATTCAAATACGATTTAAGAACGTTCCAAGTGATCCATACAATATTCAAGACAACTCGAAACCCCGGTCCATCTTACCCGAAATCCATCAACTACATTAGGGACAACAACAACACATTTTCTCCTTCCAAATTCATAAACTACACCAACAAACCATACTTTAACATCATTACCCTTACAAGTTCAAGAAACTACATTAAGCCACATCAATCTTTAAATCAGCCCTTGCAGCTTTTGCTTCAACTTAGGATCATTAACCATCATTTTTACATCATATAACGCATGACGACGACAACCAAAAACACCATATAACATTAGTCTACCATGGCTGCCCCAAAACTACCCATACACGGCCAACACCCAACCTTCAAGATTTCATGATTTCCATCCATTTCAACACGCACCACAACAACACACACAACAAGCTAAATACAATTAATTCATCACTCATAACATACAACACGCATACACGGCCAAATGCCCACTTTCACGGTTCAACTTCAACATTTATATTTTCATGTTTTTTTTTCATTCATTTTCACATCCTACAATCTCCACAACCCATGCATAGCACATAAGAACAAAGATTGAACCATACCTTTCCTCTTCACTTTCTTCCACGGCTAGCTTGAAGAATCACCACAACGAGCGGTTTTCTCGTTCCAACAACTATACCATGTTAACGAGGGCCTTGACTTAGTAGGAAACCTAGAAGAGAAGAGTTTTTCATGGCCAATATCTCTTGGTTCTCTTTCCTCTCTCCCCTTCGGTTTTTTTTTTTTCTTTTTCGTTCAACATGGCCGAATGGCCATTCTTGAATTTTCCTCCCTTGAAATTTCTAAGGCAACTAAGTGGTAAAGATGACTAAGTTAGTCATCTTATACACACTTATATAATTTAAACATGTGGCCATGGCCCACTTTAGTCATGTGGCCTACCACCTCCCCTTCTTTTCCTTTTTTTTCCAACTTTCCAAAAATAAAAGACTTTCCAAAAATAAATTGACCCCAAATTCTTCCTCCATATTTCCATGCCAACAAAATCATACACGACTTAAGCCTTTTCGGATACAAAAGTCTACTTCGTCCCCCCGCATAATCTTGTTCCAAACTTGTCGTAACCAACTTAAAATATTTCGACGTGCGAAATGCGAGATATAACATTCTTCCCCTTTAGAACATTCGTCCTCGTATGTTCAACTTGTGTACGGGGTCTCATAAGCGCCTCGGGGAGCTCCCTTTTTAGCTATTGCCGTCCTTCATATTATCTCTTAGGCTGTATCAATGCCATCCCCCTTGTCATACTCTTTTCTTCGTACACCTCCATTTTCTAGTGTTACGTCATTCGAGGTTCTGCAAAGCTTCTCGTCAACGCTCAAATACCATCCCGACTCTTATACACTTATTGTTGGTTTTCCGATCTCCCTAACACTTGG
>NC_081344.1:49123005-49138881 GCF_029784015.1 Lycium ferocissimum
AATGCGAGGAAAGGTATTACTTATGCTTCAGACCGAAACATGAAAAGAATTCCCCCACCATGATTTTAAATTTGGCTCTTTTATGCATTAAAAAGGGAAAATTACTTGTAAGGGGTGGCATGTTGATATCTATACGAATAAGAGTCTAAAACTTTTTTTAAATAAAAAGGGTTAAAATTTGGCAGAGGCGGTGGATCAATTATTGAAGGATTTGAGTGAATTTTTTATACCACCCCCAAAGAAAGCAAATCGTAGTGGGGCTGACGCGCTTAGCCGGCCGTTCAACGGGTAGCTTGCGTAAATCCCCTGGCAGTTAAAGAATGATTCATATTAACTCCATCAACAGCTAACGGAGTACGTCTTAATTGATTCGTGTGATGCAGTATAGTATTAATAATCCCGTCGTACGTCCTGAATACGGAAGTGAAAGAGGGACATTATAAAGATCCTCAATTGAAACATTATAGAGATATGTGTCATGCAAAGAGAAGAGTCTCCATTTGAAACACATAGATGGGATTCTTAGATACCGAGGCTATGTGTTCGAATGTTACAGAGTTACGACGCCGAATTCTAGAGGAAGCTCATTGTTCCTGGTACTCTATTCATCCGAGAACGACAAAGATGTATCACGACCTTAAGATGATGTATTGGTAGGATGGCATGAAAAGAGACATAGCGTAAATTTGCGCCCAATGTCCAAATTGCCCGACAAGTGAAGATAGAACATCAAAAGCCGGAGGATTATTGCAAGCGATAGAAATTCTACGTGGAAATGGCAAGTGATCAATGGATTTTATTGTGGGACTACCTCGTTCTGAGGCCAAATATGATTCTATATGGGTAGTTGTGGATAGATTGACGAAAGCAGCCCATTTTCTTCCAGTCAGAACCACCTACTCAGCAGAAGATTATGCAAGGTTGTATATCAAGGAGATTGTGAGACTCCATGGTATTCCGATATCCATTATTACAGACAGAGGAGCACAATTTAGATCCAAGTTCTGGAGATCTTTCCGGGGAAGGTTTAGGTACTCAAATAGATGGCTCAAAGACATTTCATCCACAGCGGTGACAAGCCGAGCGTACCATTCAAACTTTGGAGGATATGCTACGAGCATGTGTACTAGATTTTGGTGGCAGTTGGGATGACCAATTACCCCTAATTTAGTTCGCATATAATAATAGCTATCATTTGTCACACCCTTAATCCGATAGGGTGTGATGGGCACCCGACCCTTACCTAGGGCCGAGCGAACCCGCTGACTCACACGGTACTCACAATCAGACTGGGCTCTCAAACCATAACATCAATAAGTAATGAAACTTTTTCGAAATACAACAAGCTTTCCATCATTTTCAAATCAAATAAAATCTAAAATCATATGAAATCTATAATATAATACATATTGATACATCGGCTTACATAGCCGCTTACAAAATCGACACGCACTATACACACTTTGTCTGCAAAGTCTCTAACATGACTCAGATACCATAGCACAATTATTCCGACTCACAAAGACTTAAGAACGGAGCTCGACGGGCCTCAACCGGAACATCTTCTACTAATGTCTTCTCGCTCACCTGGTGTACCTACGCGCATGAAACGCAACCCGAAGAAAGGGGGTCGGTACGGAATATGTACCGAGTATGTAAAGCATGAAATGTAGTAAGCGGGATCACACCGAAGTAAAGAGTACGAAAAATCATAAGACTTGCCTTTGAAAACGTTTGTCATGCATATGCATATATCGGTAAGTAAAATCTTATCATAATCGTATCGTCATATCATCGTACATATATATGCGTACCCGGCCCTCTAGTGAGGGACTCGGTGAGTAAAATCATATCATAATCATGTGTGTGCATGCATATACATATATACATACCGTACCCGGCCCTCTAGTGAGGGACTCGGTGAATAGCGTGTCCCGGCCCCGCTAGCAAGGGACTCGGTATGCCATCCTGGCCGCCATCCCCATCTCATCACATCATCATATCATCATACATATATATATATAGCGTACCCGGCCCTCTAGTGAGGGACTCGGTGAATAATGCAGAGAAGTTGCACGAATGCGTACCCGGCCCGGGACTTGGTGAAAGACATATTGAGCTTGCACGAGCAGAGTAGTGAGAAACCAAATGCAATTAAAATATTTCCAAGACTCAATGAAGTAGTCCAAACGGAAGGTCATTTGAAAGTCGGACAATAGTTATATCAAATATCTTTCGGAAACATAACATACATCATAAACGTATTAACAAAATCATCGGGATCATAGTCATATTTAAACCATAGGGATCATAGTCGTACGTCAAACCAATCCGAGTTCGCCTCGGAAAGTTACAAACTTTATTCACTTTAGAACTTTCTACGAACAAATCGGAGCGATCCGAGCCTTTCCGTGAAAGTTACGGACGTTCGTAGTTTCGGAATCATTTAAGAATAAAACTCTTTTGAAAACAGAACTTTCATGCAATTTTCGACATTTAGTCATACAAAACGTAAAGATCATAATTCGATTACATTAAGGATATGAACATTAAGAAACAAATAAGAATCATAAGCATGCTCGGGTCGTGAGAATAGAATTACCTCGAAACTCGTGTCATAGCTTACTTACACTAAGACATGCCAAAAGAAAGGTGAGCTTTACATACCTCATTTGCTTCCTATGCTAGTCCAAACTTAAGTCTCGGCTTCAAGATCTACACAACGTCAATGGATATCGAATATTAGTCATAAACATCGAAGAATCCAATTCCAAGCCATTACTTTTTCTACGTAAATTTCGACAAAGACTTCCCCTATAAATTCATCAACCCCGAGAATTCAACTCGGCCAAATCAACATCAACAATACCACCAATCATAATAACAATATCGACGATCCATTCAAAACGCATTCTAACATCAATAACTCTTTCTCACATACTTCAACATTTCATTAAATTCAATTCGACTGCTTGCATTCAAATCAACATAACCACTCATACATTCAATTTCTAATCCGAACCCATTCAAACAATATTCGAGAATGCTTTAAACAATTCATACAATATTTCAAACAACCCAAATAAAACTCCAACTCACCCGAAATCACTCCCAAAACCCGAAAACAAACTAACACATTTCTTCCTCTACAATCATAAATTATGTCAACAATACATACGTTAACAACTTCATTTTCATAAATTCAAGAAAGCATACTAGAACCACATTACATTCTAAATCAGCCCACAACAATTACGACTTCCATTTGAGTGATCAAACCTTCATTTTCATCACATAATCCACAACGAACAACAACTAAAACACTATATAAAATTAGTTCTACACTTTTACACCACACTATATGTATTCGGCCGCAACATATCACACCATGATCACATGAATTTCATTCATTTCCATACTCCACAACATACACAACAATCAAATTACACTAAATAGAATTTGTTCATCATACTTACTCCAACAACATAGGCTCACGGCCACAACTTGCAACACACATATTTTTCATGACTTCCATTCAATTCTACACACTACAACGTACACAAATCATGCATAACATATAAAAATAGAGATTGAACTTCACCTTCTTCACTCCACTCCATCTCTCGGCTAGCTTGTTTTTTTGCAAGAAAGAATGTTTTGCATATCCCAACAATTACTCCATGGTGTAGAGGACCTTTTAATTGGTATGAAAACTAGAAGAAACAAGTTTTTCTTGATCAAGTTTTTCTTGGAGCATATTCGCCACCATGGCCGTTGCTTTTCTCCTTTCTTTTTCTTTCTCCACTTCTCTTTAAGTTTCTAGAATTTTTGAACAAAAGATGAATAAGTCTTGCTTATCCATATATATATATTTAATCTCCACAAATATAAAATGAACACTTGTGCCCCTCATAATTTGGACTAATTACATTTGGCCAACCAAAGGGGGAGAAGACCCCACCATACATGGCCATATGCTATTTTTTTCATGAAATTGCAAGTTTCTAAAACTTCACTTTTGGCCCCATATTTCATGAAATATTAGTTTCCATAATTTCACTTTTAACCCCAAATTCCTTAATATTGCATACCAATAACATCATAAGCGGCTTATGCCTTACAACAAAGTCGGAGTATAGCCTTGTCCATAACTCTTCGCAACCAACTTAAAATATTCCGACGTACAAAATGCGGGATATAACATCCTTCCCCCCTTTAGAACATTCGTCCTCGAATGTTCAACTAGTCGTATGGGGTCTTCAGGATCTCGAGGGGGGGGGGGGTTTCCTTTATTACCATAGCATGCAATCTCATCTAGCGATCTTATTTCTCTTCCATCTCCTCCTCAAGTTCGCAAGTCATTTCCTTTCTGTTATCATTCCGTCACGGTGCCTTAACGGAAGCTACATCTCTAGCACACAACCTTCTGGCCTTACAATTAGTGTAATAAGGTTCGGTGCATCTCGAGTTAAGCTCTTCCTTCTTGTCGAATCTGATTACGTTCTTCACGGATGATATCTTCAAGCATACCCATTCGCCAGTCTGGAATTCTAAGTGTCGATACCGATTGTCGTCATATGATTTCTGTCGTTTCTGAGCTACTAATAGCCGTTCCCTGTTTTAACCATTATCGGCTGATACAATTCTGAAAGAGGTTGGCATATAAATTCACCCTCCTTTTTGTGGCCAACTAATTCTGATCACTGGCTTAAATCGTCTTACAATCTTTCTTTACTCATCTTGTCACATTTTCAACACATTGCCTCATGTCATTACCTTATCTCTAATCCGAACTCTGCTATCGTCCCTTTTCTCGGATCCTGCTCTCAACTTTCCTGCCATACATGATGTTGCAATCTTTACCCGAATGTACAAAAAGGGTCAAATTATTCTAAGAACCGCCTCGACGCAGCTTCACTAATCCTTATATCTCACTTTATCTTTGCCTCTCTTCTCCTACCACCAGTGTCGGAATACGTTTTTGGTTCAACCATAAGCATATCCTGTTCGTTCTCAGTACTAGTTGCACCTCAGCAATTTATCTCAAGCCATCCTAACATCTTTCCTTAATGCACCCAAAGTATTATCACCGTATTGTTGTTACCGACCCTAAACTTTCCTCGTTAAGCATTTACTTGGTCTCACCCCCGTACAACTATTCATAGGTAACATGACCGCCCTTGCACGACCTCGCATATTTTATCTTAGTCACGATCGTTCCTTTTCCTAGTTCGTATTATTCCACATCTTACTCCCGCGCTCACATTTGCTAGGAGTCTACCCTGTCATGCTCCTTTTCCCTGCTTCTCTTACTTTCTACCATAGGAAACTTTCTACTGCTAGCAACCTCTCCATTGCCTACATCTTAACCTCTGATCCCGTATAGCCATACTATCTTTCACAGTGCCTCCGTAAGCTACTCGTCACTTTCCTTTATCATATCCTCTTTTTAAGTCTCCATTTCCTAATATCATGTTATTCCGGATACTTACAATTAATTCCCAGCGCCATCTCGATTATTACCCTGACTTCTATCCCTTCACCGCTGGCCTTTCAATCTCCCTAACTTGTCTCAGCAAAGAGCTTCACCTGCGGCCCAAGCATTCGTATCCAGGACATTGTAGCGTCGATTGTCTTCGTCTTACACTTGTATCTCTCCCTCGCTTCCCCCCTTTAGGGGTGTACTTATACTATCGTCCAACTTTACTTTGCCCTAAATCCGTATTTCCAATCCTAATTAAGCGGTACTTTTATCCCGACATTTTGATCCCCTTGCCGTTCATTTACTAACTTTCTTTCTTTTTCAAATGTCGTTGCATTAACACTTTCCAAGCTTAACTTGTAGTGAAAACAACATCAGCTTGCCTTGTAACATTTGGACTCTTTATATATATTTTTCCACTTGAACCTCGTTATTCTGTCCGATTAGTGCCTTCCATATACCGCCATGTTGATTACCGGAATACATATACCCGCTGATCTAACCATGTACAGGATATCCTGCGCGTACCTATGTACACATATAGTCCCTAGAATCTTGCTTACAAGATATTCCCAAACACTATTCCAATTCACCCTAATTCTAAAGCTGCGATGTACCTCTTTCCTCTTTATCAGTCTAATTCGCCCTGTTCTACGCGATCTCTTAAGGTTTCTGCTTACTCCGCAGACTTTAATTTTCCTTAGACTCATTCTAGCTTCTCATTTACTTCTTGCGTCTGAATTTATAGAACTTTCAGAAAACTTCCCAGGGGGTCACCCATCCTAGAATTTCTCTCACTCTAGAACGCTTAACCTCGGAACTCTGGTGGAATACGACACTTTAACTCCCGTATAACTGCGTCCACTTTATCGCATGACCTCCGTCACGTAGTCTGGGGTAAATTGAAGCCTTCACAGATTTCAACACGCCCTCGTAACACAATTACTATTTTGCCCTCCTTTGGTCCTCGGTATTCGCCTTTCACCTGTGGATGGGATTACTTTTCGTCCTGAAATTTCAGGTCCCCAATGGCGACGAGCCCACTTTGATCATCATTACTTATAGATGCTTGATTACCGGCCTTTGGATTTCTGCTCCCATTTTACCACATGCCTCGTCCTTTCTGTAACCGAGTCTTTCACATTCCCGTCACTTATAGTACTCGTGTCCTTAGCTACACGTGTCATAGTCTACTTTTATACTGTTATCTCACTCTCTTCCCATTCTCTCCTTTCGATTACCCTTTCTTTTCTTACGCTCACTATCATTTCCACTATCGTATAACGCTTATTCCAAACTCTCTTTACAAAACTCGATAAGTCTCGCTTATTCGCTCTATAGCTCACTTTTCCGTTTCACCCTTACTTTTATATTCTAGCTACGTAGACCACGTCATAGCTTTAGCCGCTTCCTCACTAGGCTTTTCTTATTTTCATAATAATCCTCGTTACACTCGCATCATATCTTGTTCGTGATCATTCCAAAGAATGTAATACTCTTTAACCCTTTATCTTTTCCGATCAACTTTATTCCTTCCAAATTCTTTTTACCGTATCGACATCGAACTTCCAATTATTGTTATCCCCAATTCCGCAACTAACTTCTTTCCCGAGGTCGGCTACGCTCGTATCTTAGTCAAATTTTTTTCTTCATTACTATTGGCACGTCCTTCCAAGACATATTACAAATCTATATCTCATTTTTCTATATCTCATGTTCACTTTATTTCTGGAAAAATTTCGGCAGGGTTTCCTCTCAGAATCGTTACTATCTCAACACTCGTACACGAAATACCAACAATGCCTCATATATATATATATATATATATATATATATATATATATATATATATATATATATATATATATATATATATATATATATATATATATATATATATATATATATATCGCATCATATCACGGCCTCACAGGTCTCCCAACATCGTCGACAGTACAAAAATAATAAACATACCTTGTGTGCCCAACTCAATCGGCACCTGTCACACTTTCTTGTATGCTTTCCCTTTTTGATCTCAACTTGTGTTTCAATCATGCTTTAATATCTTACCTGACATATGTCTTACATACCTTTGCTTGCCTGCGTACTTCGTAACTTCCAACATCGTTAATCGCTTTCTTCTGTCGATACCTTTCCCCTACTGCAATCAAAAGTTAGCAGAAGAAATCTCATTTCCTATGACTTGGCTCTATCACACGATCTAAGATGTCGAAGAAGAGTAACCATCCTAGATGCCCCGTAGCCTCCTGTTTATAAATGTGACGCGCTTCACACAATAAACAGGACTCTACCGGACACGACTTTGCAGACAACCCCTAGGACGAACCGCTCTGATACCAATTTGTCACACCCTTAATCCGATAGGGTGTGATGGGCACCCGACCCTTACCTAGGGCCGAGCGAACCCGCTGACTCACACGGTACTCACAATCAGACTGGGCTCTCAAACCATAACATAAATAAGTAATGAAACTTTTTCGGAATACAACATGCTTTCCATCATTTTCAAATCAAATAAAATCTAAAATCATATGAAATCTATAATATAATACATATTGATACATCGGCTTACATAGCCGCTTACAAAATCGACACGCACTATACACACTTTGTCTACGCAAAGTCTCTAACATGACTCGTATACCATAGCACAATTATTCCGACTCTGCAGCACTCCGGAAGAATGGAGCTCGACAGTCCAGCTGGAACATCTTCTACTAATGTCTTCTGCTCACCTGGGTGTACCTACGCGCCATAAAACGCAGCCCCCGAAGAAAGGGGGTCAGTACGGAATATGTACTGAGTATGTAAAGCATGAAATGTAGTAAGCGGGATCACACTGAAGTAAAGAGTACAGAAAATCATAAGACTTGCCTTTTGAAAACGTTTGTCATGCATATGCATATATCGGTAAGTAAAATCTTATCATAATCGTATCGTCATATCATCGTACATATATGCCGTACCCGGCCCTCTAGTGAGGGACTCGGTGAGTAAAATCATATCATAATCATGTGTGCATGCAGATGTACATATATACATACCGTACCCGGCCCTCTAGTGAGGGACTCGGTGAATAGCGTGTCCCGGCCCCGCTAGCAAGGGACTCGGTATGCCATCCTGGCCGCCATCCCCATCTCATCACATCATCATATCATCATACATATATATATATAGCATACCCGGCCCTCTAGCGAGGGACTCGGTGAATAATGCAGAGAAGTTGCACGAATGCGTACCCGGCCCGGGACTCGGTGAAAGACATATTGAGCTTGCACGAGCAGAGTAGTGAGAAACCAAATGCAATTAAAATATTTCCAAGACTCAATGAAGTAGTCCAAACGGAAGGTCATTTGAAAGTCGGACACTAGTTATATCAAATATCTTTCGGAAACATAACATACATCATAAACGTATTAACAAAATCATCGGGATCATAGTCATATTTAAGCCATAGGGATCATAGTTCGCCTCGGAAAGTTAGAAACTTTATTCACTTTAGAGCTTTCTACGAACAAATCGGAGCGATCCGAGCCTTTCCGTAAAAGTTACGGACGTTCGTAATTTCGGAATCATTTAAGAATAAAACTCTTTTGAAAACAGAACTTTCATGCAATTTTCGACATTTAGTCATACAAAACGTAAAGATCATAATTCGATTACAATAAGGATATGAACATCAAGAAACAAATAAGAATCATAAGCATGCTCGGGTCGCGAGAATAGAATTACCTCGAAACTCGTGTCATAGCTTACTTACACTAAGACGTGCCAAAAGAAAGGTGAGCTTTACATACCTCATTTGCTTCCTAGGCTAGTCCAAACTTAAGTCTCGGCTTCAAGATCTACACAACGTCAATGGATATCGAATATTAGTCATAAACGTCGAAGAATCCAATTCCAAGCCATTACTTTTTCTACGAAAATTTCGACAAAGACTTCCCCTATAAATTCATCAACCCGAGAATTCAACTCGGCCAAATCAACATCAACAATACCACCAATCATAATAACAATATCGACGATCCATTCAAAACGCATTCTAACATCAATAACTCTTTCTCACATACTTCAACATTTCATTAAATTCAATTCGATTGCTTGCATTCAAATCAACATAACCACTCATACATTCAATTTCTAATCCGAACCCATTCAAACAATATTCGAGAATGCTTTAAACAATTCATACAATATTTCAAACAACCCAAATAAAACTCCAACTCACCCGAAATCACTCCCAAACCCGAAAACAAACTAACACATTTACTTCCTCCACAATCATAAATTATGTCAACAATACATACGTTAACAACTTCATTTTCATAAATTCAAGAAAGCATACTAGAACCACATTACATTCTAAATCAGCCCACAACAATTACGACTTCCATTTGAGTGATCAAACCTTCATTTTCATCACATAATCCACAACGAACAACAACCAAAACACTACATAAAATTAGTTCTACACTTTTACACCACACTATATGTATTCGGCCACAACATATCACACCATGATCACATGAATTTCATTCATTTCCACACTTCACAACATACACAACAATCAAAGTACACTAAATAGAATTTGTTCATCATACTTACTCCAACAACATAGGCTCACGGCCACAACTTGCAACACACATATTTTTCATGACTTCCATTCAATTCTACACACTACAACGTACACAAATCATGCATAACATATAAAAATAGAGATTGAACTTCACCTTCGTCACTCCACTCCATCTCTCGGCTTGCTTGTTTTTTTGCAAGAAAGAATGTTTTGCATATCCCAACAATTACTCCATGGTGTAGAGGACCTTTTAATTGGTATGAAAACTAGAAGAAACAAGTTTTTCTTGATCAAGTTTTTCTTGGAGCATATTCGGCCAGCCATGGCCGTTGCTTTTCTCCTTTCTTTTTCTTTCTCCACTTCTCTTTAAGTTTCTAGAATTTTTGAACAAAAGATGAATAAGTCTTGCTTATCCATATATATATATATATATATATATATATATATATATATATATATATATATATATATATATATATATATATATATATATATATATATTTAATCTCCACAAATATAAAATGAACACTTGTGCCCCTCATAATTTGGACTAATTACATTTGGCCAACCAAAGGGGGAGAGGACCCCACCATACATGGCCATATGCTATTTTTTTCATGAAATTGCAAGTTTCCAAAACTTCACTTTTGGCCCCATATTTCATGAAATATTAGTTTCCATAATTTCACTTTTAACCCCAAATTCCTTAATATTCCATACCAATAACATCATAAGCGGCTTATGCCTTACAACAAAGTCGGAGGATAGCCTTGTCCATAACTCTTCGCAACCAACTTAAAAATATTCCGACGTACAAAATGCAGGATATAACATCATTCCAAAGATCCAAATGGCTCCATATAAAGCTTTGTATGGAAGGAAGTGTAGATCTCCAATTGGATGGTTTGAAATAGGATAAGTACAGTTAATAGGCCCTGAGTTGATTCAGCGCGCCGTGGAAAAAGTTAAGGTGATCCGAGATCGATTGTTGACAGCCCAAAGTCGCCAAAAATCTTATGCGGACAACCGCCGGCGAGATTTAGAATTTCAAATTGATGATTGGGTATTTCTGAAAGTGTCGCCAATGAAAGGTGTGATGAGATTTGGCAAGAAGGGAAAGTTAAGTCCTCGATACATTGGACCCTATAAGATTATCCGCAAGGTGGGTCAAGTAGCTTATGAATTGGACTTGCCTTCAGAGCTTGAATTAGTCCATCCAATTTTTCATGTCTCAATGCTCCGTAAATGTGTTGGAAATCCTACAAAGAATGTGCCAGTTGATGATGTTCAGATTATGGAAAAGGTAGCCTATGAAGAGGCGCCTATTGCCATACTAGACAGGCAAGTACGAAAACTTCGAAATAAGGAAGTGGCTTCAGTTAAGGTCTTGTGGCGAAATAACAATCGAGAAGAGATGACTTGGGAAGCGAAAGAGAAAATGAAGTCCATATATCCGCAATTATTTCAGCCCCCAAAAGAGATCTATGATGAGACATCGAGGTTTTAAGGTATGTATGCTTTTCCTTTATGCATATGGGTCGTGTGTGACCAATTTATATTTCTATATTGTTGTGGCCTTGTGAGGAAATTTTATTATGGATTGTTGTGACAGGATGGTAGTGCCATATTATAGGGGAGACTCTGGCGAAATTTTTCGAGAATCCCCGACGACTTAACATTTGAGTACGAATGTTCCAAAAGGGGGGAAGAATGTTACACCTTGGGAAATTCCCTGTTAGCGTACAGTGAATAGGCCATCGAAGAGTATGATGTATACAATGTTTTGATAAGCAAGAAATAGCATTTGAGGGTTCTAATTAAGATTTCCAAAGATATTCAAGATAAGGAAAGAAAGTTATTGAGGAAAGCAAGTCATATGTCGTGTGTCGGATGAGAATTGCGAGTATCGAGTTAATGATGTTTGATGATGCTTTGAGAGAAAGTTATAACGTCCCTTAGATTGGTATTGAGGTGTTAAACAAGTGTTAAGAAGGTTCCATAAGGATCGGAGATCAAACGAGTCGACGAGAACAAGTCTCGGAAAGTCAAGCAAACATATGTCCGGACATACGGCGTATAAAATCTACGGACCGTATGTCCAACCGTAGATTCAGCCCGGATAACATGTCTCAACTGGACCAGATCTACGGCCAGACATGCGGCCAGTAGAAAACATACGGACCGTATGTTGGTCCGTAGATCTTGGTCGGGACAGGTTTGGGATTAATATAAGGGACCTCTCCTTCATTTTAATTCATTTCCTCCTTCATCTCCACAACTCAAGAAATATCTAGAACACTCCATACACTTCATCCATAATAACACCAAGGAAATTGATGATCAACTTCATCAAACCAACAAGAATCAAGAGTCTGAAACCCATTAAAGTCATCCGAATCAAGAAAATCCCAAGAAAGGTGAAATAGGGTTTTGGTGCAAGAGGTGTATTACCATTCAAGGCTTATTCCTCCATCATCTAAGGTGAGTTTCATGATCTTTCCATGTTGTTTAAAGTATTGATAGGTTGATACACTCGGACGGTAGAAGAGTATAGAAAATGGGTCATAAATGGGTGAATAGTGTCAATGTTGAGTAGTAGTTGAAATGAATCATGAAAATGGATATGTTGAGACTATAAATACGTTATAAATGACATTTAGAACATGGGGTAAGTATTGTATGAGAAAAAATCGATAACGGACTTTGGTCATGATTATGGAGAATTAGAGTAGAATCGTGAAATGTGAAAAACGCAAGTGAATGATGATTATTGTATACGATATGGTAATTGTTATTATGAATGTTTGGGAGTTGATATGGAATATGGAGGAAGCCGTATAAACAAAGGAAATGCTGCCTAATTTCCTCTAGCTTTAGTAAGTGCGTTCTTATGATTATTTAGCTAATGTCGATACGAATTCCCTTGAAGGTATAAATGAGTGCATTAAAGGTGAACGAGCAAGCAATAGAGTAGCTAAACGGCAAAGGTATGTAAGGCTCAACCTTTCTTCCTAAGGAATAAATCCTATGCATGATTTTCCTCCTTCTTCATGAATTTCCTATGTTTCGAAAGACCAAGAGCCTATGCTCGTGAATAGTCATATGAGATAAGAAATACGCTATGAGTACGATAATGATAATGCTAAGTTCAAGCCTAAGGATTCTAGAGATTACGATATGATGTACCTACAAGGTTAATGATGTCGGCTAGATTACGATATGATGTACCTACAAGGTTAATGATGTTGGCTACGATGCATTGATGTTTTCCTCGTATACACTTACCTTAAAATGTAGTCTCTCCAAGGTGAGATATAATGACTATGCTTACTCCATAACGTAATCGGGGGCTACGATCTTATGTCACCCCGATATAGCTATAGTTGCCCTCAAGTTCCAATGTATGTTTTGATGATAAATGTATAATGATGTTTAACTATGATAAAACCATGATATGCCTATGAGATGAATAATAATGATAAGTATATGATATGTACGATGATATGATTACACCGCGTCTAGATGGCCGGGCATGTCACTGCTACGGCGGGCTGCGTACGATTACACCCCGCCTAGATGGCCGGGCATGTCACCGCTAAGGCGGGCTGCTATATTTACACCGAGCCTAGAGGGCCGGGCATGACAACACTAGTGGGTGCATATGATGGTTACCGAACGCGGTTAACGATGATGATGTATACCGGTATGATGATGTATACGCTATGGTAATTCATATGATATGCTACGTATGATATGTGTATAAAATGTATCTATTCAAAGGTTATGCCTGCCTTCATCTTATGTCTTATGAATTCTCTATTATGTTCGTTTCATTCACGCCTTACATACTCAGTACAATATTCGTACTGACGTCCATTTTCTTTGGACGCTGTGTTCATGCCCACAGGTAGGTAGGGAGATGGTGCAGATCCATAGGAGCTATTAGCTGGAGAGCACTCCACTTTTTCGGAGGTGCCATTGATTATTCTTTTGGTATATATGCATATATATTGGGCACGATGGGGTCCTGTCCCGTCCATATGTCTAGTACTCTAGTAGAGGCTCGTAGATATCCAGTGTGGGTAGTATGGTCTCATAGTCTTCATGTATATGCATGTATATGCATATCATTATTTTGATAGCCTAAAGGGCTGATGTCTATAAAGTAAATATGTTAAAAATGAAAATCGTTTTCTATGGTTACGAATGATGAGAAATATGAATGACGGCAGGATAAGTAATAGAAACGAGTGGTGCTCGGTGGTGCAGCCCCGGTACCGTCATGGCCCTAGTCGGGTCGTGACATTAACCAACACATAAGACAATGTAAAGGGTGTAGTAAGTCTCAACTTGCTTGAATCCGAAGCTGAAGAGTCACTCCACGACCTTTTCTATCCTCTGAGCCTCCAAACGAGCCAACTCTGTTAAAATATGGTATTTACGTGGGAATGCTAGTCTACCCATACCCATAGAGCCATGTAAAGAATTCGGGTTCAAAAGTCAACCTAAAACCTTATCCCAAACCCCGTAGGTCAAAATGGTAAATTTATGGTGAAAACGGGTTCAACACCATCAAATTAGTAATCTACACGGTCATACGAATCCAACAACACACTTATTTCTTTATTATAGTTTGGAACCCCAAACATAGATCAAAAAGTTAACCCCAGCACCACAAGGTCAAAGCTGGAATTTAAGCTTAAATGGACTGACCCATAGTCTATATAGTTCATATCTTAAAAATCATCAAGCTCAAATCTCAAATGAACCTTCAATTTCATGAAACCCATCAAACCAATTTCTATGTAAAAACCCTTATTTTCTACTTTGGAAATCATGGATAGAGCCATAAACTAAAGAAAGGAATCCATGGAAGTCACTTAGATTAAGGTTTAGACCTTAGCCTAATGATTAAACTTTACGTTTGCACTTGAAATCTCTCGATTTCCAATTCTATAGCTGCCAAAATGGGTCAGTGTAGAATGAAAGTCGAATTGGTGTTCTCAAATCTGTCCAAGTATAAATTGGTCTTCGCAAATGCAACCTGTGATCTTGCCCAAGTTATCACTATCACGACAAGGCTATTGCGAACGCGATGGGTCAGCCAACCCAGCCTAGACACAAAACCTTCTATTCGAACGCAAGCCCAACCTCACGAATACGAGCCCATCAAGTCCCCACCTCTCACCAACGCAAAATAAGAAACCAGGCACCTGAACGCTAGGTGCAACTCAAATAAGAAACTAAGTTTTGGCCCAATTGAAAAACACTCTCTGATCTCTCATCCATATTCCATGCAAATACTAATCTAACCCTAGCCTCGCTATCTCATGGACACGCAAGCCACTAGCCATTCGGCAATGACAACTGGTTAGCCTCCATCCTTAGCATCAACATCACAATTCCCTCCCCTAGTCCAAACAACAACACCTGCTATTGCATCTACTCACCCGCAAATCCAAAACCATTTTGCTCAAGCTTTGATCCCTAAATATGAGTCTGTAGAGCAAAAGTGTCACACCCTAACCTGATAGGGTGTGATGGGCACCCGACCCTTACTTAGGGCCGAGCGAACCCGCTGACTCTCGTGATACTCATAATCATACTGGGCCCTTAAATCATAACATAAGTACATAATGAAAATTGTTACATCCCGTATTTCGAACGACGGGACGATTCGGGTTAACTATGAAAAGTTAGGATTAAGACCATTCCGGGATACGAAGTCGAGACGTGTGACCTTCTGAATGGTCAGCATCAAGCCGTTACGTACGCATTAATGGAATCATCAAAGAAA
>NC_081344.1:49138981-49156141 GCF_029784015.1 Lycium ferocissimum
AAAACTTGTAATTTTCCCCAAACGAACTCGATTGCTCAAACTTTAGGATGCTTCCGAGTCTAATGTTTGTAAAATTACGTATGCCACTTGAATTTCGACCGAGGTGGGCCCACCAGCCCGAGATCCTCCGATTGTCCTATTCGGCTTATTTGGTATGATGTTAAAAAGGATTTTTGCTATGATTATAGATATCAAAGAATGATGTTTTAATGACTTCCGTACGTTCTAATATGTACTTTGAACTACAAATCCGATGTCAGAAATACTTTTGGGAGACAAATTCCACATTACTCAATTATTTAAACTAGTTTGCTTAATTTGTCGTCATATGACCGTACTACGTATTTGCAAATGTTTTTACATGTAAATTGCATTAGTCTCTCACTACTCCGCTCGTGCATGTTATTATGATATCGCTCGCCGGATCCCGGGCCGGCTTTGTGATCGTGCGTCTTATGATAAATTCGGGCATGTCGTGTTACGGTTTCCGAGACCTCGCCATAGGCCGGTTACCGTTTATGGAGTTTTTCGTGATATGGCTTATGATATGATATGTTGTAATGATGTGTTATGTTTGGAGTTGTACGGAGATTTGAAACCTTCTGGAGTATGCTGTGTTGTGGCACCAGCGTCGGAGTGGTGACTGTTATAGCCCGTATATTGTACGTTTGGAAATTCCAAAGTCGTCATGGAAAGTTAAGGGCGAGACCATTTTCAGAAATTATCTTAATGAACGAGTTGTTATAAATATTATTTATGACTATTATTAGTATGAAAATATTGTGAAAGGTTAAGGGCAAGAAGAGAAATTCGCAAAATGGGACGTGGAAATAATGCGGAAGGTTAGGGACAAAATGGTAATATTGAGGAATGTCGAAGGGTAAAACGGAAATTTCACATGAGTTTCATGAAAGTTCCAAGAGGGGCATATTGGCCATGTGACAAAAAGAAGAAAGAAAAAAAAGAGGAAAGAAAATAATAATAATAAGATGACAAAATTAAGTCATCTTTTCTGGAAAATTTAAGGAAAAATCTAGAGAGAGGCATGTGCCTCTCACATGATTGTGGAATTATATATATGAGAGAAGACTTCATTTTAGTTCAAGAAATTGGAGAGAAAGAATGAAAAAAAAAAAAAAGAAGAAAAAGAAGACAACAATACCAAAGGCCATTCGGCCATGAAGGATTGAGCAAGAACCTTGAAAAAAAAAATTGTTCAAAAATTATTTCCTACTAATTGGAAGGTCCCTAGCAAGATGAAGTGGTTATTGGAGCAAGAAAAACATCTATTCTTGCAAGTTCATAACCTTAGTCAAGTCAAGAAGATGAGTGAAAAAGGTATGTATCCAATCTTTCTCTACATGTGTTATAGGTGATTTATGAATGTTGAAATATGTGGAGGGGAAATTCATGAAATATATGTGTGTAGTATGGCCGAATATAGTGGTGTTATGTAGAATAAATGAAATGACTTTATTTAGCATTTTAATTGTTGTTGTGTTGTGAATTTTATGATGTCAAATGAAGATTTAATGATTGGAAACGAGGTTGAAATCGTTTTTGTGGATTATGGAAGAAATTAATGTGATATTAGTATGGTCCCTTATGATTATAAGAGTGAATGATATTGCTAAAGTTATAGATTGTTGATGTAGTTTATGAATTTGGAAGAAAAAATGTGTTGTAATTGTTCTTATAGAATTTGGAGGAATTCGGGTAGTGTATATGTTGGGTGGGCCGTTTGAAATGTTGTGCGGGTTGTTGAAGTGCTCTTGCATATTGTCGAATGGTTTTGGATTAGTATTTGAATATGTGAACAAGTATGAATTATATGTAAAGGAAATGTTATTGAATTATGTAAAAGGAGCTACTAATGTTGGAGTGTCTTTTGAATTAATTGTTGAAGTTGGAAGGCTTGATTGTTGGTATGGTCGTTGTTGATTTGTTGGCCGGTTCCATTCTCGGATTTTTTGTGGTATTGTTGGCGAGATAGAATCTCGGGGAGGCTATATGTATAGGGGAAATCGCCGAAATTTCGGTAGCCAAACATGAATTTAAGTTGAACTCTTAGAAGCTACAACTCACAATTGGTAAACATGACCATTTGTAGATTTTGGAGAAAACGGGATTCGAATTTGGAGAAGCTTAAGAAGCGGAAAAAGGTATGTAAGAAAAAACTACCCCTTCTTTCTCTTGGCATGTCCAAGATGTGATAGGCTATGATTTGAGCCTCGGGGATGACTCTACTCTTAGAAATCCGAGTTTATATTTATCCCTTTTTCATTCAGTGGAATTGAACTAAATAACTTACGCTTTATTGTAAAGAAATGTTCAAACGTCCGTAACTTTTGAAAATGAAAGCGGAATGCCTTGAAATCTTTGAGGACGATCCAATGGCACATAATGACCACGTTTTATGTTCGTTACCCGACCTGACCCGAGGTGGGCCCACAGTCTCCGAGATTTAATTGTATTGTTCTATTTGTCTTATTTCCGTAAGATAATTAAGGAAACCTTTGACTATTGTTCCGAATTGGATATAGAATACGGTAACTCGTATATAAGTATTCCGTTGGACTATTCGATATATAAACGCTTCGCATTTACGAATGATTCGATTTGACTATTTTGATATAAGCATTCGATGTAAATATTCCGATATAAGTATTCCGATATAAGCATCCTATTCGATATATGCATATTCGACATAAGTATTCTAATCTAAGTATTCAAGATAAAGAAATCGGTATTACGGTACGAATGTCCGATATAAGTATTGTATGAGTATTTGGGTATGAGTCCGTTGACTCGAGTATTCGACACGGGTGTCTACCGTAAGTCTTACGTTCTTCATGTATGATCTCGAATCGCTTAAAAAGTCCGAAGAGGTTTTCGTATTTCAAACGCTAGCGACTTCCACGTAATTTGGAAGAATCCGAAATTCATTTCGAGCCTCCGAATGTCGGTAAGTGTACGTATTCATCGAGTACGGATTTATGTGCATATATGGTTTCTTACGACTCTGCTCGTGCATGACTCAACGCATCTTTCATCGCGACCGGGCCGGGTTACGGTTATGTTCTTGTGCGTAATCCACGGTACGATTCAACGCTCGTCCGGGCCGGGTCTGTTATCGATGCTCTTCCCTGCATTGTTCACCGCGTCCCCTCATAGGCGGGCCGAGCTCCGTTTATGCATATGATGTTATGATCGATGATATGGGGACGGTGGCCGGGATGGCATATGATCCGTACGTTCACCGCGTCCGTACTGAGGGCGGGTTACGATACGGCGTCCCTCGGCTGGAGGGCGGGATCGTTATCGCATATGCTTATGATAATATATGATCCGTTATGCATAATACGTGGTCCGAAAATAAGCATTTTGATATTGGACACTCGATGACGATTTCGTAAGTCGCTCGCATCTCTCGATTTTGATGAGGCTCTGCCTATTATGCCTCCATCTTCGATTTTGATTACGAACCGTCCGATATATCTCTGTACGTCCGGCTCGTTCACGGATCCGTCCGGCATACTTCGTTCGTCGACTGCGATTACGAATCCGTCTGACTACGTACGTCGACTCGATTACGGGTATGTTCGATATAGTTCGTACGTTCGATATTTCATCCGATATATGACCTCGTACGAGCATTCGTACGATGTTCTCCGTCCGACGTGTGACATCACCGTGCGCTCCGTATTTTCCGTACCTCTTCGGACGTGCGCATCCGCAATTGTAAAATAAGCATTTTAGTACTCGACCGACTTACTTACCTTCTCGTACTCCTTACGGTATACGGGGACGGTATGTCCGGTTTGTGTACGAAAAATAAGCGTACGGTATTTTGAGTAATGTACTTATCTTTTAAGTCTGTTTGTTTCGGTTATGGTTCTCGTTTTCCGTATTGCATGCCTTACGTACTCGCACATTTTCCGTCGACCCCACGTCTTCGGGGGCCGCGTTTCATGCGCGCGAGTACTCCCGGATGAGTGAAGTTATTCTAGAAGATGTTCCGGCAGAGATGGCAAGCTCCATTCTCCGGAGGGTCGCCAAGTCGAGTTTGTTTGTTATGATTTCGGAGTTATGTTAGAGACTTTGCGAGTACGCGTCGTGGGTTGATTGTCGGTCACGTACGCGGCTCCAACACCGATATGTCGGCCTGCGTTATGTAATGAAACTTTGCATAATTATAGATTTGTTCGATCTAAAGGCCACGAGAAAGGAGATTCGAAAATTTCGCTATGTATTTTATCTTATTTGATTTAAAAATTTTGGCGTGACTTTGTACGCGGTAAGAGTCTGAGGGTTCGCTTGGCCCTAAGTAAGGGTCGGGTGCCCATCACATCCTAATAAGGTTAGGGTGTGACAGTGACCACGTTCCTGAGCCTTATGCATGATTTTCTATTTGCATTATGTACACGTGCCTTCAGTACAGATTTTGATATTTTGATCCGGTATTCTCTCTCTGTACCTTTCACTTCAGTTATGGTTTGGATTTCTGTACTCTATGCTTTACATACTCAGTACATCCTTCGTACTGACCCCCTTTCTTCGGGGGCTGCGTTTTATGCCGCGGTACGAGAGGTTCGTGATCCGGTCTGTAGGCCATACATACCTATTACGAGTGCTCCTTTCGATCCGGAGCCCATATATTGGTACATATCTTCGTGATGTATACACTTCGTATATTTGATTATTTGGGGTACGGCGGGGCCCCGTCCCGCCATATGATTCCGTTTGATTTGTAGAGGCCTGTAGTCATATACGTGGGTAATGGGTCATGTGTGTGTTCGTTTTTTTATGATCTGTGTCTTACAGCGGTCCCGTTTGCTGCTATGGCCAAAACGGCCCATTTGTCTGTATACATGTATGTATTTGGCGATGTATATTCCGCCAATCTACCAGATTTGGATACGGCCTAAATGGCCTGTATTTCTGTATGTGTGCCTATATCCGGCGATGTGCATTCCGCCGCCTCTTTTGGTTTTGATATGATATTTTTGTACGCGCGACCGCTTAAGATAGTATTTATTTCTACTTCTGCTTAAAATAGTGAATGTAATATCTGAGCTAGCGAAAATATGATGATTTGATATAAAAGTCTGTTTGGGCGTCCAAGTAGGGCGCCAGTCGCGGCCCACGGGGCTGGGTCGTGACAATAAGTTGTTCATGAATTTGTTGGTATGGAATAATTAGGAGAATTTGGGACCAAAAGTGATAAAATTGGAAGTTGAAAAGTCATCCATTTTCTATGGTTGGCCGTGTAAGTGTGGGTGTTGGCCCACACAATGTGTGGACAATTTTAATTGGTCCAACACATGGTGTGGACCAAGGTAAATTGTTCACTTCATAATGGCAAAAGATGACCACTAGTCTTCATTTACACTTCAACACTTAGAAAAAAATTAAGAGAACAAGAAGTTGAAGAGCAAGAAGCTCTCGGCCAAGGGAGCCAAAAATCAAATCCCATTTCAAGCTCTTCCAAAATTATTTCCTTGATGTAAACCCACTATTTTGAGGTCCCTAAGTAGCGTGGAAGTGTCGTTGGAGCGATCAACCCGCTAGTTTTCATCTTTGGAAACCCTAGCCTCTTGTGGATTTGAAGAGGAAAGGTGAGATTTCATTATGTTTTATGTATTATAAAGGTTGTATGTATGTTGTAGTATGTTAATATGGATGAAAATCATGAAATAAAGTATGTTGAAGTTGAGGCCATATGTATGAGGCTTGGCCGTGTGATGGGTGTGTGTGTTGTGTTGTATTAAAGTGATGAATTGAAGTCTAGTTAGGATGTTGTGGTCATTGTAAGGTGAAGAAATGAATAAGAATCATAAGTATGTGTACATATGTTGTGTTGGCCGAAGATAGTCATGGTATGTGGCAAGAAATGAATTAATGTCGCTTAACGTTTTAGTCGTCGTCGTTATGAATTCTATGTTGGAAATGAATGTTGAATGACTCTAATTGATGTTGTAATTGTTGCGGACTGATTTGGAGGTTATTGTATATTTAATGTAATTTGTATGTTGATGAGAATAGCATTGTAGAATGTGAATTGTGGATGCAAATAATGATTTGAAAATGAGGAATATGTTAAAGTGGGGTTCTCGGGTTTGGGGGCTGTTTCGGGTAGAGTGGAGCAATTTTTGGATTGTTGGAAACGTTGTATGAATTACTTAGAATGTCTTTAAATGTTGTTGGTATGGGTTCGGGATAGTATTTGAATGTATAAGCGTCGATGTTGCCTTGAAGGTAAGCCGTTAAATCAAATATATTGAATGTTGTTGAATGATGTGAAAGGGAGCTATTAATGTTATATTGTCTTCCGGATTGGTTATTGATGTTGCTAGGTTGGTTGTTGTTGTTGTTGTTGTTGATTGATTTGGCCGAGTTAAATTCTCGGGGTGGCCTATTTACAGGGGAAATGTTGCCCAAATTTCTGTAGAATTAAGGGCGAAATTGGAATTAAATGCCCAAAATGTCTCTAGCTAATGTTTGGCATCTTATGGCTTATTTGTGGACCTTGGGCAGCCCGAGACGTAGGTTGGATTTATCTTGAGTTTGGATTATATTGGAGAGCGTTTGAGGTATGTAAAGCCACCTTCTTTCCTTGGCATGCCTTAGTTAAAATAGGCTATGACACGAACTTCGAGGAAACTCTATTCCCGCAATCCGAGCATGTCTATGATACGCATTTGTTTCTTGATATTCATATGTTGATGTGATGAAATATTGATCCTTATGTCCTTGGAACTACTAGTTTACCAAAGTTGCATGAAAGTTTGATTTCTAAAAGAATTTATTCTTTAACGATTCGAAAACTACAAACGCCCATAACTTTCACAAAAAAGCTCGGATTGCTTTGAAATTTTCGTAGAAGCTTCTATGATCTAGGATGAGTATGTTTTCCATGGGCGGGCCCAACTCGGGTCTACACCCGTCCGTGGGTCCCGCGATGCCCTTTTATGTAATTTCGACAACTTTTGAAAGAATATGTTGTAATTATTAGTCCGATTTCAAATATATTTCCGTGTTACTTATCTTTTGGATTTATGACAATGATTTTATGCATATGATTACTCACGACTCCGCTCGTGCATTACGTTATATCCTTCGCCGAGTCCGGCCGGTTCGTTGTCGTGCGCATTATGATATACTCCGATGTTATCCGTGTTTATGGTTCACCGAGTTCCTCGCTCGAGGGCCGGGTTCCACTTATATTTGGCGTTATCTTGTGTTTGGCGTTATCCGTGTTGTGATATGTGACGGGGATTCGTAGAGATTTGAAACTTTACGGTGTTATCTTGTGTTATGGCGCCGTTGACGGGTGGGCGACCATATATTTTACGTGCCCTATGCATGATTTGTATTTTGAAAGTAAACATTTTGATACTTTTGGATATGTACTTACTTTCCATACTTCTGTTTTGACTATTACTCAGATTTATTACTATATCTTCTGCTTTGCATACTCAGTACATATTTCGTACTGACCCCCTTTTCTTCGGGGCGCGTTTCATGCCCGCAAGTACGTACGCACGCTTTGGTGATCCACTTGTTTAGGACACCTCCTTCGCTGTCGGAGTGCTCCCCTTATTAGGAGCCATATTTTGGTATATATTCATCCGTTGCATTTGTATACATTTGTTCGGGGGTACGGCGGGGGCCGTCCCGTCATATGATTCCGTTTGTCCGTTTAGAGGTACGTAGATACGTTTGTGGGTTAGGCCTATTGTGTGTGTGTTTGTATATGTTGTGTTTGGGGGGCGATCCCATTCGCCGTGGCAGCCTTGTCGGCTTGCATTTGTATATGTTTTTGGGCCGTCGTGCCATTCGATAGCCTTGTAGGCTTTGTTATATACATGGTTGCGTTTGAAATATGTTTGCGATAGTTTGATATAATTTGAGACAGTGTTTGATATCCGTATATATATAAGCCATCCGTGTGTGGCTCTGTTTGACAGGTGTGTTTGGGTGCCCAGATCGGGCACTAGTCACGGCCTACGGGGTTGGGTCGTGACAATATGGCCCTATGTGGCATCGTTTGGGTTGCTGTGTGCAGGTTGGATGGGTATATGTACAGGGGAAACTCTGCCAATTTTTTTTATATATAGCCCATATTTGTTTGAACATTCGGGGAAGAACGTTCCTAAGGGGGGGAGAATGTTACGCCTCTCATTCTCGTCATAGTAGGACCTATGGTTTCATAGTCGGGTATGCCCTTGGAATTGAGACTCGTGTCTGAGTTTTGGAGATAGAAAGTGTCTTACCCCGTGTACAACAGTACCAGCAGGTATTCCTGATAGTTTACAGAGTTAGGAGTTGAACGAATCGAATTGACGCGATCTGAGGTAAACTTGAGAAAATCTGCTGACACCAATCATTGTCTATGGGTCATCGAAATGGTCGATAACCCGTTGTTGTGAAGCGTCGATAGGGTTCCGCAGCCTTGCATCTGCAAGCTCAGGTCGACGGACCGTCGACACGTCAACGGGTCTTCGACCGGTCCGTCGAACCGCAACGCTGTAACTTTTTAATTTCCAAGTATAAATATGTGGTTCACGACCTTATTTCTTATTTTCCTCCATTCCAAACCAGAGAAACCCTAATATTTTCTCTCCCAATATTTTCCATCATTATTAGTGGAGATTTGATAAGGTCGGAGCCCCGTGGACCCGTGCTTGTCAAGAAGAAAGTTAGTTCTAGGGTTTCTTCAAGTTGTGAAGCTTAAGGAGTTGGAGTTGAAGTTGATCTTTGGAGTCTTAGATAGTTGAAGTTGATCTTTGGAGTCTTAGACCCCTCAAGTTATGTAAATGATTTCTACCCTTATATTTAAGTTGATTACAGAGAGTTTTAGTGGTTTTAAGCGAAGAGGGGCTACTTGTGGAAGTGACAAGTTGATGAAGGTTAAGGTAGTGATTTGAGGCTAGTTTAAGAGATGATTGGGGATAGATTTGGGTATATATTTATATATAAGTGTTGTTATTATTGTTGTAGTTGATGTTGGATTGAATGGGAATGTTGCCCATAATTTGTCAAGCACTATTCGTACAGAAAGTGATTAGTAAGCGAGGTAAATAGTCTAATTAAGGCTTACGTTATCTTAATTGTAGACTTCCAAGTTAGAGAGGTAGAAGTTGGACGATTGGATATACTTCAAGGTATGTAAAGCTATCCTTTCCTTCTTTTGGCACGATCCTATGATATGAGCCAACAAGTGAGTAAGCGAGCATTCATATTACTCTACTCTTAGAAACATTAGAAGTACTTCAGTCTTTGATGTTCATGTACCTCGTTTATGAGTGTTCCTTCTGTTCATGAGTCCAGTTTTATGTAGCTAGTTCTATGTATACAGTTTATTCAGGCATTACATTCATTACATATTTATGTACATTGACCCGTGATCAGAAGGCGTTATAAATGCGAGTATTAAATATATGTGGAGTATGAGAAGAGAGATAGATGCTATACACGCATTACCACCATGATGATGATATGAGAATCAGGCTGCACGTATCGCAGCAATGTATATGATGATGGCCGCAGAGAGGCTGATATGATATGAGAAGAGAAATAGATGTTATACACGTACATATATCAGGCGTTATACACGCACATATATCAGGCGTTATACACGCATATATATATAGATGTATGACCTTCATTGATAGGCATGAGCATGCATATTATGCGCCTACAGTGGCATTGTCAGTTACACAGATTTATGCCGATACTAGTTCATATAAGTACATGCAGATAGTCATTTCATCTTATGTGTTCAGATCTTATTCATGATTCTTGTATATATATATGTTGTTCTTATGCCTTACATGCTCAGTACATTATCCGTACTGACTCCCTATTGCTCGGGGGTCGTGTTCATGCCGCGTGTGCAGGTAGACGGACGGGTAGCCCGGCTCGGTAGAATCTTTAGATCTCGCAGTGGGTCGATGCGATCCATTTGATGCGGAGCCGAGTCGGTTTTTGTATGCCACACTTTTGAGATGTACATGCATATGGGTACGACGGGGCCTCGTCTATCCTTTCTATATCTTTCATTCAGAGAGGTACGACAACAGATTGTATGTATTAGTCAGATGATGTAGCCTTTTCGGCTTCTATTCTTTTGTGTACAGTATATGTAGCAGCCTTACCGGCTTGCACTGTTCTTCATTATGTATGTATATATATAGATTGTACAGAGTTTTGATGTTTCCCTTTTACGAGATCAGTTTATGCCATTTATGGGCCCTTGATGTTCAGTATGGTTTAGATCTATGTTTAGGGGTGTTTGGTCGCTGGAGGTCAGACACTCGTAACTACTCGTCGGTTTGGGTCGTGACAATTGGTATACTTGTTTGTGTACATATTTGGGTTATGGCGGGGTCCTGTCCCGTCACCATGATTTTCAGTACTCCAGATAGAGGCTCGTAGACATATGTGGATAGTTAGAAGTTTCACGACTTCACTAATGTATATTTTGTATAGCATTTTCATAGCCCTGTGAGCTTGTACGCATATATATGTATATGAGTTGAAGTTAATAGTTATCGCGTATTGAGTTTCACTTTGAGAATTTACATTCATTCATGTGGTGTTAGTTGAGAGTTAGATATGTGGTCCACTAAGATAGATGGGAAGAAGCATGCTAGGTGGTGCTCGGTAGGCTAGCTCCGAGTACCCGTCATGGCCCTCTGGTCTGGTCCTGACAAAAGTGGTATCGGAGCATTTCGTCCTAGGGTGTGTCTAAAAGCCGTGTCTAATAAAGTCTTATTTATTGGTGTGGAGCGCACCACACATATAAACAAGAGGCTGCGGGAAATTTCGGAATGATTGACTTTTCTTGTTCCTCATAGATCTTGCGATAGAGCCATGATATAAGAATTCCCTTTTCCTAATCGTGTGTTCTGATTTCAGCAATGCCCGTAAAGAAAAAAGCTACAACTGCCCAGAAAGGCAAGACAGCGGTAGGGAGAAGGACTGAACGGGAGCCACCTGTAGATATAGAGAAGGGTGAATCCCATAATGATGTTCCATCCCGGACCTCTCCTACTCCACCCATTTTCGAGGAGCAGGTAAGGGCCTCATCTCCAGCTCCGATACCCCCAGTTCCTCCACTAGGTGCCTCAGGCCAACAGATGGCAGAGGCTATTCAATTGCTAACCCAGTTAGTTGCTGCTTAGGCTCAGCAGCAGGGTGCGGGTCATGGTGACAGAGCGGTTAGTGCAAGAGCCCATGATTTTATCAGCTTGAATCCTCCAGAATTTTAAGGGTCAAAGCCGTATGAAGACTCACAGAGCTTTATAGATGAGATGCTGAGGACGCTGAGGATAATACATGCTTCTGATACTGAGTCAGTAGAATTGGCTTCCTATAGATTGCGGGATGTGGCCGTCCTTTTGTACAACAATTGGATATCTTCGAGAGGGGAAAATGCGCTTCCACCTGTATGGCAAGAGAACATAAATGCCTTTATCCGCCATTATATGCCACCTGAGGTCCGACAGGCCTGAGCTGATAGATTTTTGAATCTCTGACAGGGGAGTATGAGTGCTCGAGAGTATAGCCTTCAGTTCAATTCGTTGGCTAGGTATGCTCCGACCATGGTAGCCGATATGGGAGACCGGGTACACAGGTTTGTGAGTGGTTTATGTCACGACCCAGCTCCGTGGGCCGTGACTGCTGCCCTACCTAGGCACCCAAACAAACTTACGAACCAGATTGTCGTGTTAGAGCATATCCAGGCTTAACAGATATTATACGTACCGATAAGCGATAGCGACATTCTTGCCTTTTCTCAACACCATGGCTCACGCCATGCACTACCTCACACACACACGGCCATGCACACACACACACCACACTCCCTTAATTCTCATCCAATTCTAGTCATTCTAACATGCATACTTATTTCATAGCACAAAGAATAGAATTCTTACCTTATTCTTCAAATTTCAACTCGCCGCAAACGTCGTTCTTTTGCTTAACTAGTTATATCACGTCGAAGAGCGTCTTGAGCTTGTTACTAATTCAAGAGGAACAAGATTTTTGCATCAAAGACTGAGGCTCCAAGAATTTTGTTTTTCTCTTTTTTTTTTTTTTCTCCTTCTTGGCCGATTGCTTCTTTTCTTTTTTGTTCTTGTTTTTGCTTTGTGTTTCTTGAAATTTCTTGAAGATTAGTCCCTTTTATACATATTAATCACATGGATTAAATTTCCATGGACTTGGGCCTTATGTTGACCGGCCACTTCCACCATTTTGGGCCTCTTTTCTTTCTTTCTTTTTTTGAGCCCAATTGTTGGCCAAAATTTTTTTTGTAATTCATGAAACCGACTTCCAAAATTCTGATTTTATCCTTAACCTTCCTCGATAATTCCGCACCAATGTTTCCATAGCCGACATATTCATACTAGTAAGATCCAAATATGGGCTTATTTCTTACAAGCAAAGATTATTCCGAACTTTCCAAATATGCAAAAATGCCGGATATAACATCCTCCCCCCCTTTAGAACATTCGTCCTCGAATGTTATATTAGCCTTATAGGTCTCACAAACGTTTCCGGGGAGGTCCTCTTACTAACTACATACTCGTATTTGATCTGAACACTTGTAAGGGCATGCGTTTTCTAACTCCTCTTTATCCTCGTCCGACGTTACCATATTCGGGTTATTCGGAATCCTTATTAGTCTAATGGCTCGTACAATCTCAAATAAGATATATGGCGAAGAGAATCTTCATCGGAATCGGAAGATCAGAAATATGTCAGACAGAGTCACATCCGGAATCAGAAGCACAGAAGTATAGCATACGTTATATCAAGCAGATTCGTAATCAGAGGCAGACGCACAGGAGCATATCGGACAAACCCATAATCGAGTCGATGTACCGAACTATATCGGATAGATCCGTAGGAGTCGATGTATGGAAGTATGCCAGACAGATTCGTGATTAGAGTCAGACGTACAGAGAAGTATTCAGACAAATTTGTAATCAGAGTCGGACGTACAGAGGTATATCAGACAGAAACGTGATCAGATTCAGAAGTACAGAGGCATAATAGATAGAGCCTCATCAAAATCATGGGCGTGTAGTATAACATACGTAATTATGGTCGTGGTCGACCACTTTCATTAATACTTTAGTGACTTACGAAAATTTCCCTGTCCACGTTTCACTCTCGCTTGTTCTACGACTTGTTCTTCCCATTTCTACACAAATGATTTCCTACTTCGCTTCGGCTCCGCTCTTGAAGGCTTTACTTAATCATATTCTTATCCTTAATCCCTTCCAATATCTCGCTTCCTTGCTCATTTTCTTTTCCAAGTAGCGTCATTTATAACGTAATCGTGGTCAATTCATTCCATAACATTTGTTTTCCACCTTCCGCTTTGTCTCATGTGTTCTGTTTTGTAATGCCTTCCATTAATCGCGACATTTGTCACGAAACTCGCCTCTCGATCAACGTGCACCCAGGGGAAAGTCATACACATACATATACGTTTACTACTATCTTACTTGCAAACGTCTCCAACCGCTATTCAAATTCGCCCAATTTCCCGAGTGGCATTGCACTTTTTCTTTTCACCCATTTAATCCGCCTCGGTCTGCGCGACTCCTGTAAGGGTACTAGCTACTCCACACATTCTTTTTTTTTCCTCTAGGTTACCCCAAATTCCCATTTACATCTTATACTTACACTTGTGAAAATTTCATATCCTTCCCAGGGGGTCACCCATCCCAGAATTACTCGGTTCCAAAGACGCTTAACCTCGAAACTTTCATGCGTTTTGTTGCGTTATCGCCAATATAACTGCATCGACTGCCCCACACGACCTTTGTCACTCAGTTTAGGGCAGATTGGGGTCTTAGTAAATTTTCGGACAGTTCTCGTAGCGGGTCCCGCCCCGATCTAAACCATACAATTACCATATTGCCCTTCTGAATCTTCAATATTCACTTTCGTCTAGGGTTTCTATATTTATACCGTGCGTGGACCCCTACCACCCTTGCTTTTAACCGCCGAGTCTTTAATCTCTTAAACTTTCCGTTACCGTCATTGAATAATCTTCACAAAAATCACACACATAGGAAATTCTAGGAAGCTCATATACTTATAAATGATCAATCTCGGATCTAACCTGGGGAGCTGCCGTGAGAAGTATGTCCATCATCATCCTCATCTGTCTGCTCTCCACCTATCTGGCTCCCGCTACTACCCGCATCTGAATCGGAGGAGTATAGATAACCGGACGATTCCGGGCTCACTGATGACCAGGACAAAGGCACAGAGTAGTCCGTAGCACTCTCCGAGGTGGTCAAGCAATACGGTGCTCCATCACGTGAGCAACCGGCATATCCCCCGAAGTCTCTTTCCTCCGTCGTCCCTGCTACGCTCCGGGTCCGTATCACAACTATCCTCTTCCGTGGAGGTAAGAGACTCGGAGAGTCATCGCCGATCCTCCGGCGGATCCGTATCATAACTACCCCTCCGTGGAATCCGCCGCTCTAGGGGGTCGAAACTCGGGAGGAGTCGTAGGCCGGGTCCTCCGACGGATCCGTATCATAACCGTCCTCCGTGGATCCTCCGAAGGGACTGTCTCAATCGAGTAGCCGGGGCCGCCACTTTGGCCCCGGTGACATCCTAGGGGGCCTTCTTTGCACCCCCATCCCCATCGTCAGAAGCTGTCCTCTTCATTCTTTGTCAATCTACAATCACCTGCAGGAAGAGGATCAGAAATAATTTTCCAAAATACTGACGCTGTTGCTCTTTTGGAGCCTCGCTGTAGACACAACAATTCGTTGGGAGGAACCATCCTAACAATACGGCTCTATCGCACGATCTAAGATCCAAAGAAAAGCGGAAACATCCTAAATGTCCGTAGCCTCGTTTATAGATGTGGTGCACAACACACCGATAAACAAGACGTTACGAGACACGGCTCGTAGACATTCCGAGGACAAACCGCTTCCGATACCACTTCTCGTCACGACCTGGGCCTCCGTTGGCCGTGGATCGCCGCCCTACCTAGGCACCCAAACAAACTTACGAACCAGATTGTCGTGTTAGAGCATATCCAGGCTTAACAGATATTATACGTACCGATAACTGATAGCAGACATCCTTGCCTTTTCTCAACACCATGGCTCACGGCCATGCACTACCTCACACATACACACGGCCATGCACACACACACCACACTCCCTTAATTCTCATCCAATTCTAGTCATTCTAACATGCATACTTATTTCATAGCACAAAAGAATAGAATTCTTACCTTATTCTTCAAATTTCAACTCGCCGCAAACGTCGTTCTTTTGCTTAACTAGTTATATCACGTCGAAGAGCGTCTTGAGCTTGTTACTAATTCAAGAGGAACAAGATTTTTGCATCAAAGACTGAGGCTCCAAGAATTTTTTTTTTCTCTTCTTTTTAGTTTTTTTTTCTCCTTCTTGGCCGATTGCTTCTTTTCTTTTTTGTTCTTGTTTTTGCTTTGTGTTTCTTGAAATTTCTTGAAGATTAGTCCCTTTTATACATATTAATCACATGGATTAAATTTCCATGGACTTGGGCCATGTTGGCCGGCCACTTCTACCATTTCGGGGGCTCTTTTTCTTTTTTTTTTTTTTTTTGAGCCCAATTGTTGGCCAAAATTTTTTTTTGTAATTCATGAAACCAACTTCCAAAATTCCGATTTTATCCTTAACCTTCCTCGATAATTCCGCACCAATGTTTCCATAGCCGACATATTCATACTAGTAAGATCCAAATATGGCCTTATTTCTTACAAGCAAAGATTATTCCGAACTTTCCAAATATGCAAAAATGCCGGATATAACAGTTTAGGGCCACCTTTGATTAAGGATTGCTTGACAGCTTCACTACAGGAAGGGATGGATATCTCCCGTATTCAAGCCCATGCTCAAAATCTAGAAGAACAAACGAGAACCAAAGGGTGAGCGTGACTTTGATAGATAAGATAGTAAGAGGGCGGGATCTTCCTAAGATCGTTAGTGGGTATAGAGGTAGTCAGCGGAAGCAGTATCCCAGATATTCAAGCCAATCCGCGGCTAGTGCGCCTCCTCGATTTTTACGGGCAGGAGATTTGATCGCCCCATTTATTCTTGACCAGGACAGAGCTTTAGAGTTTTGGGTTCCCAGTACGGAGGCGATTCCAGTCACAGAAGACCACCTGTACCATGATGTACTTAATATGGTAAGCTGCATTTGGGACAGTGTCGCCGAGGTTCTGATTCTTGTTATGCCTGTGGTTAGACTGGGCATATGATGCGTGATTGTCCATCGATGAGTGACAGGGGTAGGGTCCAGCCCACAGATCGCAATCGGCCATCGTCCGTACGCCCGTGGGGGCAAGGCGTCCTGGCTGTGAGCCACTGTCCTGTGATAGCCGGGGCGGGGAGCATCCGGGGCGTGTCTCCCCACCCCCGTATTTATGCATTAGCTGGGCGGCAGGATCTTGAGTCTTCCCCTGACGTGGTAACAGGTATATTATCAGTATTCTCTCATGATGTCTATGCATTGATTTATCCGAGTTCTACTTTATCGTATATTACTCCTTATATTGTTGATCGTATTGGGGTGAAACCCGAGCCAATCAAAACTTTTGAGGTGTCTACTCCTGTTGGTGACCTTGTAATAGCTAGACAAGTATGTAGAAACTGTTTGGTTGTGGTTTGTGATCGCCATACTATGGCTGATTTGATTGAATTGAAGATGGTAGACTTTGATTTCATTATGGGTATGGATTGGTTGGCTTCCTATTACGCTAATGTCGATTGTTATAAACAAAATGGTTTGTTTTCGCTCCGGAGAACCAAGTTGTTAGAATGGAAAGGTAATACAAAGATCTCGAGAGGTACGTTTATTTCTATCTCAAAGCGATATAAGATGATTGCTAAGGGCTATATCTATCATTTAGTCCAGGTTCATGACATCGAAGCGAAGCCGCCAACTCTTCAATAGGTTCTGGTAGTGAATGAATTTTTGGATGTATTTCCATATGAGTTTCCAGGTCTTCCACCAGAGCGGGAGATTGATTTTACTATTTATGTGTTGCCGGATACCAAACTCATATCTATTCCTTGCGAAAGGCTCCCAAAAGAAAAAACTAAAGGCAAACCAAGGATTTTCTC
>NC_081344.1:49156241-49176964 GCF_029784015.1 Lycium ferocissimum
GAATGAAATTTCCCGGTGGATGTAGCGTAAACGCAGGGGCGACCAGTTCTAAGAACCTTGTGCATGATCGTATTTTTATGAGTAAGCATTTTGATATTTTTGAATATTTCATTTACTTTTCGTACTTACGGTTTTGACTATGATCTTGTTTACTATATTTCATGCTTTGCATACACCAAGACATATTAAAATGTGACCCCGCTTTCTTCGAGGTTGCGTTTCGTGCCGCGCGGTGCTCGGATACCTATTTGGAGGATCCACCAGCTTAGGATTTCTACTCAGCTGATTTGGAGCGCTCCCTTGTTCTGGAGCCTACACTTTGATTCAGATTCCGTCATTGTGCATATATATATATATGTTTATTCACGGGTACGGCGGGGCCCTGTCCCGTCATATGATTTTGTTATGACTCTTAGACGTCTGTAGACATATATGTGTGGGTTATGGGTATTCGCTGCTCAGTCGTGTCTGTGTAATTTGTGATTTGGACGTTCCCCTATACTATGATAGGCTTATCGGCTTATTTGTGATATTATCTGTTGGATTATGATAACGGTATGTATATCTGTACTTTTGTGACGACTTTGGGGCGACGTTCCACCTTTACGTAAATATTTGTAATTTGTACCCGGTATAAGCTACTCGTACGCTATTTCGGGTTAATGGGTCAATAATACGGGTGCCCAGATCGGGCACTAGTCGCGGCCTACGGGGTTGGGTCGTGACACCTTTAGGAACCAAAAACTCTTTATGCAACATTTAATATCATATCATACAAAAGACACAAGGACCATAGCTCGACTATGTTAGGGATGCTAACATCAAGGGGTGAATAAGAATCGTAGACATGCTCGGATCTTATGAATAAGAGTTACCCTAAGGCTCGTATCATAATTTACTTACATCTAGGACATGCCAAAAGAAGGAAAGGTTTGGGGCTTTACATACCTTGTCCACTTCCTACGCTAATCGAGGACTTAAGTCTCGGAAGCTTTAAGATCTGACAACAACGTCATTAGATACCAAACATTAGCTATAGGTACTTAAGAGTCCAATCGTAAGCTAGCACTTCATTTATAAAAATTCGGGCAGCATTTCCTTTATAAATTCAACAACCCCGAGAATTCAACTCAGCCAAATCATCAACAACAATACCAGCAATCATATTAACAACATCAACAATTAATTCAAACCGTATTCTATCATTAGTAACTCCCTTTTACATAATTCGATGACATTTCATTTACATTCAATTCAACCACATACAATCAAGCCAACATCAAAGCTCACACGTTCAAGTACTAATCCGAAACCATTTGAACAAGACTCAAGAACACTTCAAACAATCCGCACAATATTCAAAACAACTGACCAACATACCACTCCACCCGAAACCTCCCCAAACTCAATAAGAACAACAACAACACATTCCTCTCTTCCAAATTCATGAACCATACCAACAATCCACACGTTAACAACATCATTCCCATAAATACAAGAAACTACATTAAAATCACATTAGCTTCTACAACAACCCACAAACGATTACAACTTCAACTTGAATCATTAAATCTTCATTTTTACCATAGAATCCACAACAACAACAACCAAGGATACTAAATAAATTTGTTCACCATGTCACACAAAAACAGCCCATACGGCTACCACCCAACACACAAATTTTCATGAATTTCATCCATTTTCACACACTACAACACACATAAACCATCCATGACACATGTAAAAGGAGATTAAACCTTACCTTTACCCCTTAACTTCTCAACTTGGCTAGGTTTTGTGACTTGCAAGAATGAATGCTTTGCTTGCTCCAACAACTACTTCACGTTAATAAGGACCCTCCAATTGGTTGAAATACTAGAAGAAAATTATTTTTTGATCAAGATTTTTGGACCTCAATTTCGGCTAGCTATGGCCGAATTTCTCTCTTCTCCTCTCCAAGGTTCTAGAGTTGTGACAAATGATGAGTTTTGTCTTGCTTTGTCATCTCTTGCCTATATATATATATGGCTCTTCCAAATACAAGATGAACACATGTACCACTCATGGCTTAAGGCAATTGGCCAAACCATGGGTGGGAGCCCACACACCCACACGGCCACATGGCCACTTGTGGCTTTTTCATGAAATATATTTTTTAACTTCTAGCCACAAATTTTCCTTAATATTTCCATCCAATAAAATTCATAAGCAACTTGTGCATTTAACAAAATCGGAAAATAACCTTGTCTTTAACTTTTCGCGATTAACTTAAAATATCCGAATGTACAAAATACGGGATATAACACATGAATTTGATGAATAATGTGTTCAGGCCCTTCCTAGATCTATTCGTAATTGTGTTCATCGATGATATTCTAGAGATCATCTACGTACTGTTCTTGGAGTTCTTCGAACTCGAGAACTATATGCTACGTTTTCAAAATGTGAGTTCTAGTTGAATTCTGTAACTTTTCTGGGGCATATCATTTCAGCTAATAGTTGTTATATCCCGCACTTTGTACGTCGGAATATTTTAAGTGAATTACGACAAGCTGGGAACAAGACCATCCCGGGAGATGAAGTAGAGACTTTTGTATGTTTAGAGGCTTAAGTTGCTTATGAATCTCATTGGATGGAAATATTAAGGGAGAATTTGGGGTCAATTCCATTTTTGGAAAGTCTTCTATTTTTGGAAAGTTGAAAAAAAATATATTCAAAACAAAAAAAAGAGGGGGTGGCCGGCCACATGACTAGTGGGCCATGGCCACATGTTTTAATTATTTAAGGGGCTAAGATGATGATAAAAATCATCTTCATCATTTTGCCTCCTACAAGCTTCAAGAAAAAGAAAGAGATGGAAAAAAAAAAAAGAATGGAGAGAAACGGCCACAAGGGGCTAGCCGAACCAACCCCATGGTGTTGATCATGGAAAAAAAATATTTCTTCTAGCTTTCATATCAATTGAAAGGTCCTCTACACCATGGAATAATTGTTGGAGCATGCAAAACACTTTTCTTGCAAAATGAGGTCTAGAAAGTGAAGAACAAGTGATAAGGTATGATTCAATCTTGTTTTATATGTTATGGATGGTTTTGCATGTTATAGTAGGTAAAAATAAATGAAATTCATGGAAATATAGAAGATGAAGGGACCGTGTATGTGCATGTGTGTGGCGTGAGTGTGTGTTGTGTAGGGGTGGAGAGTTGTTTGAATTTAGCATGTTTATGTGTTGTTGTAATGTGTAGAAAATGAATGAAACTTATGAGATTATATATCTTGAAGTTGGGCCGTGAACTAGGGGCCATTTTGGTATGCAAGAAATGGATTAATGTTACCTAGTATTTTGGTTGTCGTCGTTATGGATTCTAGGACGTAGAATGAAGTTTTAATGATTCAAGTTAGATTTTAATTGTGTGGGCTGAATTGGAAGGTAATGGGGTTCTAGTATGCTTCCTTGAATTTATGAAAATAATGTTGTGAATGTATGAATTATTGGTGTCATTGATGAATTTGGAAGAAAAGAATGCATTGTGTTGCTCTTGCCAAGTTTAGATAGTTTCGGGTGGAGTAGTACATTGTTGGAGTTATTTTGAATATTGTATGGATTACTTGGAATGTCCTTGAATCGTGTTCGAATGGTTTGGATTGTTATTTGAATATGCGATCGTTAATATTAGTTTGAATATATGTAGTTGAATTGAATATGAATGGATGTTGTCGAATTGTGTGAAAGGAATTATTGACGTTAGAATGCGTTTGAATCACTTGTGGATATTGCTAGTATGGTTGTTGGTTTGGTTGTTGTTTATTTGGCGAGTTGAATTTCGGGGATGTCCAATTTATATGAAATCTTTGTCGAAATTTACGTAGAAAAAGTAATGGGTTGGAATTGGATTCTTAGATGTTTATGGCTAAGGTTCGATGCCTATTGATGTTATTGTAGATCGTGAGAAGTCGAGACGTAAGTTCGGAGTAGCTTAGGAAGCGGCTAAGGTATGTAAAGCTCACCTTTCTTTCTTTTGGCATGTCCTAGTTGAAAGTAAGTTATGACACGTTCTCGAGGTAACTCTCTTTCTTGCAACCCGAGCATGTATATAATTCTTATTTGTTTCTCGATATTCATATTCTTAACGTAACCAAGATATGGTCTTTATGTCATTAGTAAGATTTGGATTTCAAAATTGCATATAAGTTGTGTCTCCAAGAGAGTGATGTTTTTAAATGAATCCGTAACTACGAACGTCCGTATCTTTCATAGAAAGGCTCGGATTGCTTCGGTATGTTCGTATGTGATTCCATAATATGTAAGGTCCGTAACTTTCCGAGGCGGGCCCGAATTGAATCGATATATGACTATGATCTCCATGATATTTTGATATGCTCATGATATATGATATGTTTTTGAGTAATGTCCGAAAGTTATTTGCTATAATATTTGTCCGGATTTTCAAGATGCCTTGATATGCTTACGTTATAAGATTTGTATATATATATTCTCGGAATATGATTAATCGGTTAATATACCTTACTTCATTGAGTCTACGAAATGGTTTATGTGCATGGTTTCTCACTACTCGCTCGTGCGGCGTAGCCACTCTTTCCTTGCGTCCGGGCCAGGGCATGTATTCGTCCACATTTCTCTGCATTGTTCACCGCGTCCCTCCATGGAGGGCCGGGGCACGTATATTTATCGCGTCCCTTGCTAGCGGGGCCGGGGCACGTTATTTGATATGATGATATGGGGGAGGTGGCGGGATGGCATATGATGATTCCACTTTACCGCGTCCCTCCGGGGGCGGGGCACGTTATGTACATACGCATATGATATGATTTTACTACGCGTCCCTTACTAGAGGGCGGGGCACGTTATAAGTATATGTATATGTGTATACGATGATTTCGATCCTTGCGTCCCTCGCGGGGGCCGGGGCACGCTATATGCATATATGATGATTTTATGGAAATGACATACATGATATATGTTTTTAAAGGCGAGTCTTATGGTTTTTTTTTTTGTACTCTTTGTTTCGGTATAATCCCGCTTGTTATATTTCATTCTTTACACACTCAGTACATATTCCGTACTGACCCCCTTTCTTCGAAGTGCGTTTCATCTTGTGCCAATGCCAAAGTGAGCTAAAGATATTAGTAGGAAATGTTCCGGCGGGATTAGCGAGCTCCGTTGTTTCGAGTGCGCTGCCCGAGTCAAGTATTATGATATGGATTCATGTTCGTGTTAGAGACTTTGCGAACGATTGTCGTGGGTATTAGATGTCGGTCATGTAAATGGCTATGTAAGCCAGTATATTATTATGCGTTGCGTTATAAGTTTCCTATGTTGTAAGATTTTATTTGATATGAGAGAAAAGATAAAGCATACTATTCTTCGATAAATTTTTTGTTGTTGTATATATTTGTGTCATGATTTGAAAGTCAGCGAGGTTATGAGTATTTGATCAGTCAGCGGGTTCGCTCGGCCCTAAATAAGGGTCGGGTGCCCATCACACCCTAACAGAAATTAAGGTGTGACAATAGTATTCGAGTAGATACTCAGAAGATTGAGGCCGTGAAAACTTGGCCAAGGCCTACAAAACCTACGGAGGCCTATAGCTTTTTGGGTTTGGCAGGTTACTACAGAAGATTTATCGAGGGATTTTCTTCTATTTCTGCACCATTGACGAAGCTAAGTCAGAAATCTGCAAAATTTCAATGGACCGATGTTTGTGAGCGTAGTTTTCAGGAGTGGAAAGATAGTTTGACTTTGGCCCCGGTCCTGGCACTTCCATAAGGATCAGAAGGCTATGTTGTGTATGGTGATGCTTTCGGTGTTGGGTTGGGTTGTGTATTAATGCAGCACGGTAAGGTCATTGCTTATTCTTCAAGGCAGTTGCGGAAACACGAGAAGAACTACCCGACCCACGATCTTGAGTTAGCTGCGGCCATTCATGCACTAAAGATGTGGAGACATTATTTATATGGTGTTCATGTTGATATTTATATAGACCACAAGAGCTTCCAATATACTTTCAAGCAGAAGGAGTTGAATCTATGGCAGAGGCGATGGTTAGAGCTATTGAAAGACTATGAGGTGAATATTTTATGCCATCCTAGAAAGGCGAAAGTGGTAGCTGATGCTCTTAGCCGAAAATCTATAGGCAGTTTAGGTAATGTTCAGCTGGGGAAGAGGGAGTTAGTTCGTGAGCTTCAACAGCTAGCTAGCCTAGGAGTTCGCTTAATGAATTCGGGCAGTACGGGAGTTGTTGTCCATAACCCAGCTGTTTCATCTTTAGTGGTGGAGGTGAAGAAGCACCAATATGAAGACCCCAAGTTAAGCTATTGCAAAGATACATTTCCTCAGAAAGAAAAGTCACCATTTGAGATTTCTGCAGATGGGGTTCTTAGATGTCGAGGCAGATTATGTGTTCTAGATGTTGCAAGATTGCGTCGACAGATTCTGGAAGAAGCCCATCATTCCTAGTATTCTATTCATCCAGGAGAGACTAAGATGTACCATGATCTCAAGTCCGTATATTGGTGGGGGGGGGGGGATGAAGAAAGATATAGCAGATTTGTAGCTCAATGCTCTAATTGTCAAAAGGTGAAAATTGAGCATCAAAAGCCTGGTTTGTTGCAAGCCATGGAAATTATGACTTGGAAATGGGAGGTGATTAATATGGATTTTATCATAGGCTTGCCTTGTTCTCAGCGTAAGTATGACTCCATATGGGTAATCATTGACAGACTTACGAAGTCAGCTCATTTTCTACCAGTCAGAACCACGTACTCAGCAAAAGATTATGCAAAGCTATATCTCAAAGAGATAGTACAACTTCATGGAGTTCCACTATCCATTATCACTGACAAAGGAACACAATTTACAGCTAATTTCTGGAAATCCTTTCAAGAAGGTTCGGGAACTCAGGTGAGACTTAGCACAGTCTTTCACCCACAGACTGAAGGGCAAGCTGAGTGCACCATTCAGACCCTTGAAGATATGTTATGGGTATCTGTACTAGACTTCGAAGGTAACTGGGATGATCATTTGCCACTTATTGAATTTGTATATAATAATAGTTACCACTCTAGCATTCAAATGGCTCAATATGAGGCTCCATATGGGAGAAAGTGTAGATCGCCAATTGCATGGTTCGAAGTAGGAGAGACAAAGCTAATAGGCCCGGAATTGATCCAGCAAGCGATAGATAAAATCAAACTTATCCGAGACCGATTATTGATAGCCCAGAGTCATCAAAAATCTTATGCGAATAATTATCGACAAGACTTGGAATTCCAAGTTAATGATTGGGTATTCTTGAAAGTGTCGCCGATGAAAGGTGTGATAAGATTTGGAAAGAAGGACAAACTTAGTCCCCGGTATATTAGGCATTTCAAAATTGTGCGCAAGGTGGGACAAGTGGCTTATGAGTTAGATTTGCCTTCAGACTTGGAGTCAGTCGACCCTGTTTTTCATGTGTCAATGCTTCACAAGTGCATTGGAGATCCTTCTAAAATTGTGCCTGTAGACTATGTACAAGTTACTGAGAAATTGTCCTATAAAGAAGTACCCATTGCTATTCTAGATAGGTAGGTTCGAAGACTTAGAACCAAAGATGTAGCTTTGGTAAAAGTTTTGTGGAGAAATAATAACAGAGAATAAAATGACTTAAGAAGCAGAGGAAGATATGAAGTCCAGGCATCCACATTTGTTTCCACCCCAAGAAGAAGTTCAGGTAGAGACACCATTGTCCTCAGGTATGTAATGCTTCTTTTGATGACTTCTTGGTCATGTGTGGCCAATATTGTTATTGTTGTTGTAGCCCTGTGAGGCATTGTATATTTTGGGCTATTGTGACAGGATGGTAGTGATACAGTTACAGGGGAAACTCTGGCAAAATTTATGCAAAATCCTTAGAAGTTTAACATTCGAGGATGAATGTTCTTAAAGGGGGAGGAAAGTTACACCGTAGAAATCTCACGTTATTTGTATTACGAATAGAATAATGCAGTTATAGGGTGTACATGAAGTCCCGATAATCTTGAGGAGGATATTTGATAATTTTAAGAGTATACCTTAAGATTCAAAAGGCATTTGAGGCACAAGAAGTAAGTTCGTCGGAGAACGTTAAGGTTGAGCCATGTTTTGGGAAATTTCGTATCCTTTGGGATATGAATTACTTAGAATAACTTTGAGGAAGATATTTAGGTCCCCTTGTATGGTTAATAAAGATTTATACAAGTGCCAAGAAGGTTCCATAAGGATTAGAGGTCAAACGAATCAAAGAGAACGCGTTTAGGCGAAATCGGGAAGAAAGGGGCAGTGTGCGCCCGCACACTGAGTGTACTGAGCCGTACACTGTGTTCCAACTCCCTATTTTTGGAGTTCTCACTACCTAGAACCACCCTTAAGTGGTGGGGAGAGTGTGAGGCCGTACACTTAGTGTGCAAGGTCGCATACTCTCCGCCAACTTAGTCCGGGTGCGAAATTGCTATCTTTTTAAACCCCAAACGACCCTAAGTTCATTTCAACCTTTACCCACTTATTTCCTCACCTATATATAGACTTCAAAGTATTTCTTGAAGGTTAGCTAACACTCTACATCTTTATATCATCCAAAGAGAGAATCAACACCAAAACACCAAAGTAATCCGATGAGAGTGGTTTTTCTTTATTTCTTTCAAAGTTGGCGTGAAATTGACCTTGAAGGGAGTTGAGTAAGGCATAGTTCCTTGATAATAAGGTATGTTTTTCATCTTATTTATATTTTTGGATTGATGTAAGGGTTTAGTGACTCCTTAGGAAGGAACAGAATTAAAGTGGAGAAGGTATGGATGTGTAGTGAAGAAGATGACTATGGTGTGAACTTGAAAAGGGGATTTTGGTTGAATTTGATATTAAATTGAATATAATTCCCTGATTATGATATTATGGATGTTATTATTATTGTTTAGGGGTTGTTTTATTATATGGTGGAAGTTGGTGAAATAGGAGAAGTGCTGCCCAAATTCCATTAGCTTTCTTAGCGCATTTGTTTGCGCTTAAGCATGTTTCGAAGACTAACGTCATTACGAATCCTCTTGAATGTACATTTTACGATCTTTGGAGGAAAATGTTTAGTTGTTAAGAATACGTGAAGGTATGTAAGGCTACCCCCTTTCTTTCAAAAGGCATGAATCCTATGTTATAATCCCATATAGGCTATCCATGTTACCCTTATTCCTAGAAGTTCTAGAGAACCTTAACTCTCAAGACTCTTATGGTATGATTCATCTTACCATGTAATTCTTGATTACATTCATGATAGTTAGTCCCATCTTATGTTGTTATTACCTCAAGGCAAGACAAGATAGTGATGATGCTTATGATGTTGATTTCCATTCTATAAAGGCTAAAGCTTAAAGTTCTCAATGTTTTCATGATACTATTGGGTTTGTCACATGTTTATTGATTTTATTCATTGTTGTTGATCTCACCTTATGTTACTTGTTCCTTCGAGGTGAGATATAGCGATGATGATTGTCCCATAATGTAAATCGGAGGTTACCGACCTTATGTCACTCTGATAGAGTTGTAGCTTTTAATTGGGCTCTCATGCATGCTTATATTTTTGTATGATTACACCGTTCCTACATGGCCAGGTAGATACCACTACGGTGGGTGGATTATGGATGATAATTACACCGTGCCTATATGGCCCGGCAGACACCACTAGTGGGCGGCGTGAGATGATTAACCCGAACACGGGCTAATGATGATTACACCGTACCTATATGGTCGGGCAGTTTATTTACATATATATGTTCATGATGTTGTTTAAAAAGTAAAAGTTAGCATGCATGGTTTCCGCCTTAAGAGGCAGTCATATATACAGGTTATCGTTTTACCTTGTGTTTCTTTATTTCTTTATTATGTTACTATTCATGACTTACATACTCAGTACAATCTTTGTACTGACATCCTTTCTTTTGTGGACGCTGCGTTCATGCCCACAGGTAGATAGAGAGACGGTTCTGATCCTTAGGAGCTTCATCAGCGGAGATCCAGGAGCACTTCTCTTATTTCGGAGTTGCAACCTATTGGTATACTTCTTTGTGTACATATTTGGGGTATGGCAGGGTCCTGTCCCGTCACCATGATTTTCGGTACTCCCGACAGCGGCTCGTTAGAAGTTTCACGACTTCACTAATGTATATTTTGTATATCATTTTTGTAGCCTTGTGGGCTTGTACGCATATATATGTATCTAAGGTGAAGTTAATGGTTATTGCGTAATGAATTTCACTTTGAGAATTTACATTCATTCATGTGGTGTTAGCTGAAAGTTAGATATGTGATCCACCGGGATAGATAGGAAGAAGCATGCTAGGTGGTGCTCGGTAGGCTAGCTCCGGGTACCTGTCATGGCCCTCTGGTAGGGTCGTGACAGTATGGTAACAATGCCAACAAGAATATATGATCCAATGATGCGACACATAGACACAAATCCCACTCATAATATCAAAATCATAAACCCTTTTTTTTTTTTCAACAACCTCACTCATAATAAATATTGTTTCCAACAACCAAGTAATCACTAAGCATCAACTCTCTAGAATCAATCACGTGGCGATGAGCCAACAAATCACGATAAGTAACAACACAATAGAACACAGTAAGGTAACAAGCCATAATCAACAACATTACCAACCTATGTTTTCCATCCGAACTTCATACCTGAAGGTTTACATGCTTTCTCTAGCAATCACTAACTCTGCCTAAGAGCCACTAACCGAAGTCTAACCAAAAAGGTAAGCCGTAACCCACTTGGAAAGCTGAGCAGGAACCATGAACCGTCACACCTTGGCCTTGCCCTGTCGTAGTACCTCCAAGCACTCAAAGTCTATTCATAATTGAATTCTATATTAAAAACCACGAATAACAACACCCATACTGCTATACTTCTAGTTAGGTCAAATTCTAACCCAAGAAATTTGGGGAAATGGGCCCACAAAGGTAAAATGGGAAATTGAAAAATTGAACATGAAATTCAAGCTCTAGGTGATTAAACCCACTAATCATTTGCTAAAACAACTCAAGATTAAGCCTAATTCGGATTTAAAGCAAAAACCCCCAAATTTGGGTATGAACCCTAATTCTTCAATCCTCAAATTAACCATTAATAATGGAAGAATTAAGCTTAAAAACAAGGAATTCATCAATTTCTATTTTAGAAGTCTAAACCCATTTCAAAAATTTTAACACAAGACTCATCTTCGCTATCTAGATTCTAGTTATTCTAAGCATGGTACAGGGATCTAGGAAGGTAAATGATGAAGGCTAGGGTAATTGTTACACCTCTCGTTTTCGTAGTGGTAGAACCTACGGTTTCCTAGTCGAGTATGCCCTTATAATAGAGACCCGAGCCTGAGTTTGAAGGTAGAAAGTGTCTTGCCCCGTGTACAAGGGTACCAACAGGTGTTCCTAGCAATTTATAGAGTTAGAAGTTGAATGAATCGAATTGACGCGATTTGAGCTTAATCTGAGAAATCTGCAGACACCAGTCATCGTCGACGGGCCGTCGACATGGTCGACGGACCGTCGATGTGCGGCGTCGATAAGGTTCCGCAGCCTTGCATCTACAGGCGTAGGTCAACAGAGCAAGTCAACGAACCGTCGACACGTCGATGGGTCGTCGACCTGCTCGTCGAACCAGACCGCTGTAGCTTTTTTGGCTTCCAAGTATAAACATGTGGTTCACAACACCATCTCTTATTTTCCTCCATTCCAAGTCAGAGAAAAACCCTAATATTTCTCTCCCAACATTTTATACCATATTAATGGAGATTTGGTAAGATCCGAGCCCCGTGAACCCGTGCTTGTGAAGAAAAAGGTTGATTCTAGGGTTTCTTCAAGGTTGTGAAGCTTAGGAAGTTGGATTTGAAGTGATTCTTGGGATCTTAGGCCCTTCAAGGTATGTGAATGATTTCTACCTTTGTATTTGAGTTAATTGTCAAGAGTTTTAGTGATTTTAAGTAGAGAGAGGATATGTATGGAAGTGGTAAGGTGGTAAGTTGATGAAGGGTAATATAGTGATTTGTGGTATTTTGAGAGATGATTGGAAACGGATTTAAGTATATTATATATATATATATATATATATATATATATATATATATATATATATATATATATATATATATATATATGTGTGTGTGTGTGTGTGTGGTTGTTGTCATTGTGTTGTGGGTATTGTGGATGATGTTGGATCACATGAGAAGTTGAAGAGTTGTAAGCTCACAAAGGAAATTATTGTCTATAGTTCGTTAAGCTTTACACGTATTTGAGGATGGTTAGTAAGCGAGGTAAATAGTCTAATTGAGGCCTATGTTATCTTAATTGTAGACTTGCAAGTTCAAGAGGTAGAAGTTGGGCTATTCGATATACGTCAAGGTATGTTAAGGCCATTCATTCCTTCTTTTGGCATGATCCTATGATATGATCCAACAAGCGAGTAAGCGAGCTTCCATATTACTCTACTCTTAGAAACATTAGAAGCACTTCAGTCTTTGATGTTCATGTACCCCGTTTATGAGTGATCCTTCTGTTCATGGGTCCAATCTTATGTAGCCAGTTATATGTATACAGTTTACTCATGCATTACATTCATTATATATTTATGTACATTGACCCATAACCAGAAGGCGTTATATACGTGAATATTAGATATATGTGAAGTATCAGAAGAGATAGAGGCATTATATACGCATTACCACTATGATGATGATATGAGAACCAGGCTGCAAGTACCGCAGCAATGTATATGATGATGGCCGCAGAGAGGGCGCTATGATATGAGAAAAGAGACAGGTGTTATATACCCACACATATCAGGCCCAATACACGCACACATATATAGATGTATGACCATTATTAATAGGCATGAGCATGCATATTATGCGCCCATAGTGGCATTATTAGTTATACATATTTATGCAGATACATGCAGATAGTAGTTCATACAAGTACATGCAGATAGTCATTTCAGCTTATGAGTTCAGATCTTATTAATGATTCTCTTATATATATGATGTTCTTATGCCTTACATACTCAGTACATTATCCGTACTGACTCCTCGTTGCTTTGAGGGCTGCGTTCATTCCCGCAGGTACAAGTAGACAGACAGGTGGTGTCACGACCCAACCGGAGGGCCATGATGGGTACCCGGTGCTAACCCACCCGGGCACCTCTTATCATGCATTCATATTTACATCTAGGTGGGCCACATAGCTAAATCATACTTTCTATCCATCATTCATACTATTTCCGTTGGGCAACAATACGTCTATATCACCATCAATAACTATGCCCATATCAATGTACATAAGCCGACGAGGCTAACAAAATGATATACAAAAGATAAGCCGACAAGGCTAAATACATCTAACCATATACACATGTCTACGAGCCTCTAAGGAGAGTATGTCATATCATATAGGTGGGACAGGGCATCGCCATGCCTATAAGTATGTACACAAAAGAATAAATACCAAAAGTTGTAGCTCCGAATGAAATGGAGCTCCGCTATGTAGTCCACGAGTGATAAAGCTATGGATCAAACTGTCTCCTGGCCACTGCCGGGCATGACGCGGCGTCCACAAATAAAAGGACGTCGGCACGAAAAATGTACTGAGTATGTAAAGCATGAGCAACATCATTATGAAAGCATAATAGACAACATAAGAAATAGCATAGGATGGGAGATAGTAGTATCATCGTCATAAACACTTACTTGATTTTCATAGGGACCTTCCATTTCTAATGCGTAACCGTGTACATACATCCATATCCGTATCCGTATTCGTATCCATTTTCATATTCATAGTATATTCGTATTCATATATCGTATACATATCCATATCATATTCAAAGCATACCCAACCATGAAGGCTCGGTGTTTCATATACCCGGCCATGGCAAGGCTCGGTGAGTATACATACCTGGCCCTACCAAGGCTCAGGGTTGCCCATACATGGCCCTACCAAGGCTCAGGGTTATCCATACCCAACTGCAGTGGTGCACGCGCAATATATATTCTACCCGGCCATATAAGCTCGGGGTTTCATAATAGTCATACATAGACACATATACATAAAAGCTCATAAGCATCTTTAGCATCATTACTATCGTCGTTCATACATCTATCCTTAGAGGATTACTCATCATATAAGGAATTTAGTACAATCATAACATATCGAGAATCATGAGCTTAGTAGCTTTTAGAGATAGAATCATTTGGAGGACATCATAGGCTCATAGAAGAATAGATATTTGGCCAAGGAACCATGCCTTATGAAAGAAGGGTTAGCCTTACATACCTTTTCGTTCAACTATTCTATCACTTGAGCGTTCTCCTTCAATGCTCACGTTTCTACCTTCATTAGAGTATACACTAACATTAGAAAATCGATAGCTTAGCATACTTGACTAAAGCTAGAGAAAAATTGCGCAGCATCTCCTTCATTTATACGACTTCTTCCATATCATATATCAACTCCCAAACATCAATAATAACATTCACAACATCATAACAATAGTCTTTATTCACCTACATCATCCATATTTCTCAATTCACTTCAAATCATCCATATCCGTGGTCATAGAACACTATTACGTTCACTCATATACAATGTCTATCCCATGTTATTAATGTCATTTATAACATAATCATAATCACAACATATCAAGAGTCATGACTCAACCCAAGCCACTATCACAAATATCACTATTTTCACATTCAAGATCCATTTTTTATTTCCTTCTACAATCCAAGTCTTTCAACCTCTCAATACCTTAAACAACATAGAAATACCATAAAACTTACCTTAGATAGTGTAGGAATGAAACTTTAGTGGAAATACTTCACTTGAACCAAAACCCTAGTTCACCTCCAATGGAATTTCTTGTAGTCCTCTAACCCTTGGAAGCTTTCTAACATATGAACACTTGATTCTAGTCTTTGATCTTTGTGTTCACTTGGACCCTTATACGGATCTTATAATGTTATACGGACCGTATAAGTCGGTCGTATAACCCTTTTTTCCCGAAATGATCTCCGTCATTCATTTGATCTTCAATCCTCATGGAACCTTCTTAACACTTGTTTATCACCTCATTAACAATCTAAGGGACGTTATAAATCTTCTCCAAAACATCATTAAGTCATCATTAACTTGTTACTCGTAAATCCTTTCCGATACACATCGTATGCCTTGCCCTCTCTTGGCAAACTTTCTCCTCTTACCTCGAATGTCTTTGCAATCTCAATTAGGGTCATCAAATGTCATTTCTCACTTATTGAAATACCGTATACTTCGTGCCCTTCGTTAGTCTATTTACTGTGCATTAACGAAAAATTTCTGAGGTGTAACAGGTGGTCCAGCTCAGTAGGACCTCTAGATCTAGCAGTGGTGAGTGCGCTCCATTTGATCCGAAGCTGCAGTCAGTTTTGGTATGTCACTCTTTTGAGATGTATATGCATATGGGTATGACAGGGCCCTATCCCATCCTTTTTACAGCTTTATTCCAGTAGAGGTCTGTAGACAATTGTGTGTGGTAGTCAGATGATGTAGCCTTGTCGGCTTCTATTCTTTTGTGTACAGTATATGTAGCAGCCTAGCTGGCTTGCACTGTTCTTTCAGTATGCTTATGTATATACAGATTGTTCCGTGTTTATAATGTCACCTACTTATGAGATCAGTTTAAGTCATGTATGGGCCCTAGATGTCCAGTAAGATCCAGATATAGGTATAGGTCTGTTTGGTCGCTCGAGGTTAGACACTCGTCACGACTCATCGGTTTGGGTCGTGACAGTCATAGATCTTACCTCCAAGAAGATTTAGTCCACAAGTTGCTCTATTCAATAATTCTGCCTAACTACGGCTGCAGCAGTTAAGGGAACCGCTGCAGTGCACGCGCTGTGGTGCCCAGATAGCCCGCCATAGCGGGCCATCACCAAAAATTAACAGGCCGCTATAGCGGCAACCATACCGCTACGGCGGCTAGTCACCAAAATCCCTCAGTCCGCTATGGTTGTCTTCCCATCGCTATAACGGGAACACTACGGCGGTTATAGTACCGCTGTAGCGCCTACACCAGAATATCATAAAGTTCAGGTTTTTGTCCAATCTCAACGCGAAATCCGACTATCACCCGAGGCCCTACAGAAACAAAACAAACATGCAAACACACATAAAAACATATGACGAACTCACCCGTGGCCTCGAATTTCCCAACGGAGGTTTATTTGACCAAGTCAACCTCTAATGGCCTAAAGCCAAGTTCCCAACCCAAGTTTCAAAACCCTTCCAATTGCATTGGGAACCATACCGAACACGCTACCAAGTCATAAATGACTGACTGCTCGGACCTCTCGGAATCGACGGAATTCCTAAAAAGGTCTGTTTACTCAAAAGTCAACTTTGGGTTAAACGAATTCCACTTTGAGGCTCAAACCTCCAAAAGTAACTCTAAAACCCGCCCGATGACCTAAGGAAAGGGTCAACAGGGGTAAAAGGGTCATTAGCATTATAACAACCAATCGGGTCGTTACAAATAACAATACAACTTTCATCTTTCTCTTTCTTTCTTTTTCAAAATGTTTCTATAACTTTCTCATCAAACTGTTTCCACAACTCGTTCATAATGAATGAATGTATGAATGCAAGAATGAGGAATCAAATGCAATCAATGCCAATGAATATGATATGGAGATCACAAAGCACCATAAGTCAATTCAATTCTTGCATGAATTATCAAACCACCATGGAAACTTATCAAATATTAAATTCCAATTACCACAATACATCTAGCACATCCCACATCGCCACAATCATGTAGTCAAGTACACCACGTGTCAATCATTGCATAAATAACGGCGACAAGCCCACATAATAAAAAATCATACCAACATAATTGGATCACAACTCCACACTATGCCCGAAGGCCTATCATGCTTTCCCCATCAATACTACGTAACACATGTGAATCGCTAATCAAAGTCTAACAAAGGTGAGCCATAACCTACCTCGATTGCCGAACACGAGCTTATTTACTGTCAAACCTGGGCTTTCCCCTTCCGGATAGGCTCTGAATGCTAAAAGTCTAACAATTAAATGATCTACATTAGACTATGAATATATATATATATATATATATATATATATATATATATATATATATTGTTATACTTTTCGGAAAACGCAAAAATAACCCCAAAAGAGGTCCCGGGACCACAAAGGTAAAATGGGAAACTATGAGATGAAGAAGGTCAATCCAAAGTTCAAGAAGTCCAATCACCAATTACCAATATCAATTAGCCCCCAATTAGAATTAATTTCATCAAATAAACCCAAGAATTTAGGAAGAGATACAACTTAATATCTAATTCCCCAATGATTAGAAGCCTAGAATCTAAGAAATCTCCCCATAAAACTCATTAAAATTACAAAGAAATCATAAAAGCAATTTAGGGTTCCTAACCCATCTTCCCAATCTAATTCATGAAACTAGTATGGAATCCTATCTTGAACTATAAATAAATCACAAGGTAGAGCAAAGGAACTTATCCCAAGATGAATTCACCTAAAAGCTATTCAGAATCGGCCACAACACTCTTTAGGTCAAGAATTTAGTTGATGGGAGGAATGGTTTCGAAGTTGGGAATGAAAGAAAGGTTTCTGCTCAGCGATGTCCGCATCCGTAGACACCTTGTCCGCTGGTGCCGACTCTCCTCTACGAAGAGGACTTCGCATCCGCAGAGTCACTTTACCAGGTCATCACTTCATGTCTCTGGACCAAGTCCTGCATGGGCGGACCTGCAGATGCGCGCACACACCCGCAGAAGTGGGACATCAGGCACTAGCAAAAATCTTATTTTCACCAAGTCCAACCCAAAACCCGACGCTTATCTGAGACCCCCCAGTTACAAACCAAACATGCACGCCAACATAAAATCATGCTACAAATCCACCCGTGCCCTCAGAATTCCCAGCGGAGGTCATCTTGACCTAGTCAATCCCCAAAACCCCCAAAGTCAAGTTTCCAACCAAAGACCCAAAACGCTCCTCAGTGTCTCGAGAGCCGAACCAATAAACCCACAAAGTTATAAATGACTCTATGGAAAAGACTAGAGTTTATTAGTTATAATCTTGTTTAAATTATTGACCTTTTTAACTTGAGAATGTTAGTTGTCGTTATTCATTTATTTTCGATAGTAAAACAAAATTAATTAATACTCAGGCAAGATGTTGTGTAGGTGCACGCGTGACCTTACGTAGACGTATATATATATATATATATATATATATATATATATATATATATATATATATATATATATATATATGAGGGTGTTTGGATGAGCTTATTTCTATAAGTGTTTGCAGCTTATAATTTAAAAAAAATAAGTTGGGGTAGTCCAACTTATTTTTTTTGGCTTATAAATTTGTTTTACTTATAAGCTGCTTTTCATAGATAAGCTAAGTCAAATAGGCCCAATTATTTTTTTGAGCTTATTTTAAGTACAAAATGACTTTAGCTGGCCAGCCAAACACTCAAAAAAGCTGAAAACAGCTTATAAGCCAACTTATAAGCCAATCCAAACGGGCTCTATATATATATATATATATATATATATATATATATATATATATATATATAACGGTTATCGGCTGAGTGAAAAAACGATAAGCAGCGAAGATCTGAATATGTGTGATGTATGGTAAAGTCATAATTAAGTTGCCGATCAAAATTTTAATTAATGGTTTGAGAAAATTAAGAGGTTATTTTATGTCATATTTAAAGTTGCCAAATTTTACTGAGAAATGTTACAAAGGATCTTCTGCAATATGACATATATGTAATTAAACAGCCATTACAAAGACCAGGACAATATCTATATTGACTAATAAGACTATATGATATCCTATGCGTTCATACTAGACAACTCAATAGGTAAAAGTAATATTTATTTGATTAATTTTAATGTTGTTATTATCATTGTTATTATTGTTAGGGCGTAGGTGCAAATATACCCCTCAACTTTGCAATTTAGAGCAGATATACCCTCCGTTAAAAAAGTGGTGTATATATACCCTGGCCGTTACAAAATGGTGCAAACATACCCCTGCCTTTACACAAATAGCGCAAATATACCCTTTTCGCTAACGGGATTTTAAAAAAAAATCATTTAGCTTATTTTTTTAATTAAAAAAATGTCATGTGTCTTTAAAAAAAAAGTCTAATGATTTTTTTTAGTAGACATATTTTTCTAAAGTCACATGGTAAATATTTTTCTAGTGGGTCGGATCTGGTTCGTTTAAAAAATATATCTCGGTTGCTTTTAAAAAATAAGTCTACCCATTTTTTTAAACAAACCAGACCCGACCCACGAGAGAAAAAAAAAATTATCATGCAGCTTGAAAAAAATATGTCTACAAAAAAAAAATGGGTAGACATTTTTTAATTAAAAAATTAAATAAATGATTTTTTTTAAAAATAATTGTCAGGGAAAAGGGTATATTTACACCATTTTAGAATGACAGGAGTATATTTACACCACTTTTATAATAGAGTATATCTGCTCTAAATTGAGGGGTATATTTGCACCTTTTCCCTTATTGTTATCTCTATACAACCTTAATAAGAAACAAATTGTTTCATTTTATTATTATTATTATTATTATTATTATTATTATTATTATTACTACAATTGCTATTATTATTATTATTAGTATTATTGTTATTATTGCTATTATTATTATTATTATTATTATTATTATTATTATTATTATTATTATTATTATTATTATTATTACTACTACTATTACTATTATTATTAGAATTAGTATTATTATTGTTATTATTATTATTATTATTTATTATTATTCTTATTCTTCTTCTTCTTCTTCTTCTTCTTCTTCTTCTTCTTGTTGTTGTTTTTTGTTGTTGTTGTTGTTGTTGTTGTTGTTATGATTATTATTATTATTATTACTATTATTATTACTATTATTATTACTACTATTATTACTATTATTATTATTATTATTATTAGTACTATTATTAGTATTATTATTATTACTATTATTATTACTATTATTATTACTATTATTATTATAGTATTATTATTATTATTATTATTATTATTATTATTACTATTATTATTACTATTACTATTATTATTATTATTATTATTATTATTATTATTATTATTATTATTATTATTATTATTATTATTATTAGTATTACTATTATTATTATTATTGTTGTTATTATTGTTATTGTTGTTATTATTGTTATTATTATTATTATTATTATTATTATTATTATTATTATTATTATTATTATTATTATTATTATTATATCGTTCATGTGTTGCTTACTCGTAAGTGTGATTGAATATATTTAGTTTCCGTTATTATTTGTAATTCGATCTTCAGAAGGCCTAAATTCGTAATAATAGACTTACTACATATGGGTAGTCAAGGTAATTTTCACTAATGAGGATACATATATCACTCCTATACGCGATAGAATAAATTAAGTTTATCCTTGTTATTATTTGTATTCAATCTTAAGAAGATTTAAAGTCGTAATTTAGACTCACTTGTTAGCGGGTTATATTGTTTGAAGAACTTGTTTTAATTTTCAAAAAATTGAGTTAAAAAGGAAAACATATATTTAGTTCTA
>NC_081344.1:49177064-49195994 GCF_029784015.1 Lycium ferocissimum
AGGTGCCTTATCATTTTTGCTCTGCAGCTGAGCTATTGCAATTCCACCTCGACTATAGCAATCCCCTGTTCCTGCAACATTTCAAAAATTAAATGTAATTTAATCTCATTCGGAGCATTGGGTACTTTCCGGCCTTAAGCCCGAGATGAAGTAATTGAGTTGTGAGTATTCAAGGGATTAGTGGCTGGTAAGGTGACGTTCTCCTGGTTCACGGTATTCTGCCGGTTGAGGCCTTCCCTCGGATCAACAGAGTTTGGGTCGATCGGATCTGCTGGTAGGCCTCGTAACCCACTGTTCTCGTTTTCGGCCACAATCTCGTTGTTGTTGACATGACCAGACTGTCCGCTGCTTGCCATTTGTCCGTTTTTTGGTAGAAATTAGTAGACGATCCCTTAGTCAAACGGGTAGAAGGAGGTAGAGGCTAAGATTAAAAAACCACTATTATCCTAGCCCCACGGTGGGCGCCAAACTGTTTACCCCGAATTTAGGTAATCAATTAAATTTATAAGTGAGGTATAGGATATGTGGATGAACTTTAATCTATTTTGGGTTTGATGTGGGATACGTATGGATCTGTGTGCAATAGAATGTGTATATGAATATATGCGTTAATGACTTGAATAAAGATGTAGATATTTATGATTAAGCTAATTATGTTGAATGAATAAGCATAAATAAAACGCCACTGATCCGGACCAAAAGGGAGAGAGAGAGAGAGAGCTTTAATATATATTTTCTATTACAATGTTCTAGATCTCAAAAAGCTAACCACTAAAAGTAGGGAAATGTCCTCTATTTATAGTTTTGCCTCATGGGCCTTTCATACTACACAAAGCCCTTTTGGAATAAAGAAAATCCTAAAAGGATAAGATAGGACCGTACGGTCTGACACCCATACGGTTGTCAGTACAAAATGGCAGAACGGTCTTGATGCGTGGCGGTTCCGCAACTGGTTAACCGGACTAACGGCCACGTTCAATTCGGATACGGAGAAACCGGACTAACGGCCATGAAAACTTGAATTGGCGAAACCGGGCTAACGGCAACGCAGAGTTTGGTCCGGAGACACCGGACCAATGGATTTACTTCTCTTTTCTCGGATCAGCCACATCCGGTGCAATCCCCCGGTCTGAAGAAAAGACTGATCTTACTCGTGCTCATTTGAGCTTACCCTCGGCCCCGATGTCACCGGTCTTGCATATATCCAGTTTTTACCGTATACAGTTATCTTCTTCCCTTTTTATTGGAGTTTACTCCTTTGAGGGAATTAATGATGCACAATATTCATGTGAACGGTTTTTTAAAAAAGTACTATACTTTTTTGTCATGTGTGAACCAGGCTAATTAATTCTTATCTTGATAAATATTCTTTCTTTCTTTGTTAAGAAGCTTTATATTGTATTGGCATTCATCACGATGCATTTCACATTATATTTTTAAAGCTTTGAATTAACATTTGAATGTACTTTTAGATATAGCTACAGAAGCATTGCCTATAATTTAAATACTATGTTGTTACTTTCTCACCTACAGATGTTTAGTGTTTAAAATTCAATTTTGAATGATGATATTGAGATTGACTTATCAAGTTTTTCTTTCAAAATTTATTGAATAATTTTTTTTTTTTTTTTTTGCCATATAAAATTTAGACATTAGACTTCAGTTATCAGACATCATGTTAAAAAAAGGATCGAATTCAAAGCTAATTTTGGCTTCAATTTGAAATTTTTAAGTGAATGAATTGGACACCAGTCTTTGAGTGATTAACGATTTCCACTTTATCATTTAAGATATTATGAAAAATAGTGACACATCAAACTATTATAACAAATTGACAATAAGTATCTAAATTTTTTTAAATGAACATTCTAGAAGTTGTCCCTCTTCTTTTCCCTTTTTTTCACTGACCCTCTAGATCATTGATAACATATAAAAAAATTAGAAATTATGGGTTGTAAAGCTATAGGAGCCATTTTGTTCGAAACAGAGCTATGCGGGATTAATAATCTCATAATTATAACACCCAAACTATTGTCTACATGTTATGTGGGATGACACTAATATAAAATCGATACCGTTATCAGTTAATATCCATAACGAAAAAGGAGTATGAGATAAATGAAATTTAATATTTTATCTTGAGAGATAAACTATCAACTACTTCTTTATGAAACTTTTCTACGTCAGCAAAAGTTACAAATGTCGCAAACGCTTACTCTATTGAGTTCCAATAAAAATCATTTCTTAAAAATCGAAATACTTATCTAACTTTTATCCACCAATAATTAAATTATACGATTGCAAGGTTGCTTCTTAAAAAGGATGCAGTTTATTAATTATTTCTATAAATATCAAACTGCAACATTGATGATTTGATATGATTTAGAGTTTGAGGATAACATGACATTAATTAATAAATAAACTTCTTGAGACTCACCTAAAATTTTACGATAGGCTTAGTTGACTACAAATTAGTTAACGCATGTTGGTAGCTGTGAGCACTTGTCCAGTATCATTCAATAGTGCAGATGATAAAATGACATGTCACGACCAAATTCGTGAACCATGATGGCACCTACACTAACCCACCAGTAGACAAACCATCCCCAAATAGCTTATGAAAACATTAGATAAGAAGCAAGAGATTTAACAAATTTCTAAAATAATAATCCATGTCATAAAATAAGTGCTGAAAGAGTAGTCAAATCTGATACAAACGCCAAAATCTAGTCTAGAGAATACAAGAGCACTAAATGTCTGAAAATAAGTCCCAAAGGACGAAATACAACTGTCTGAAAGAAATAGTTAAAAGACTCATAAATATGAGATGTCCATGGGCCACAAGTCACTATGTGGCTCACCCTGAATGTATCGAAAGTAAGCCTTGGAGTCAGCCACGAGGTCCTGAGCTGGAACAGGGATCTGTATCTGCACATCAGAAAAAGAGTGCAAAAGTGTAGTATGAGTACAACACTAGTACTCGTAGTCATCATAGGCCAACAACGATCAGATATAAGTAAATTGCATATAAACACCAAAGAAGCATCAAGTATGACAGAGAGGTAGACACCTTGATTACTTAGCATATTCTCATGAAGTCTAATAAGAAGTTAGATAAGTCATTCAAACACGTAGCACATAACAGAGTGATGAAGTACATGAATAAAGAAACTAAGTGCAATGCAATGGCCAAGAAATACGGGGTACAGACATGCTATAGGTCATGCCGTATAGTCATGACCCATGGGGATATCGCGAGGTCCATATACCCGTCATAGTACCGGTCGAGGTCCTTTCCCTTCTGAGACTGTGACCCCTCACTATACCGCCCAACTTTACCGCCGAACTGTGGGACACTAACTACAGAGTTGGACTGTGAGAACAATATCCTTACCTTTTCTGGTCCTTATACCATCTCGTATTCTCAGGTAAACATAGATCATTCCATTATTATAGATATAAATAACTGGTAAGCATGAGCAATAATGCATAATATTCCATGACAACAACAATAAGAGTCATCTAGAATGAGCATAAATCATCAAACAGTTTCATATGCTAACTCATGGAATCAAATCATTTACTTCAACAACTATGCGAGATAAGGAGCGAGGAGGTAATCAATCAAACCAAAAAAGTAATGGTCAATAATGGCTAGCATAGCCCACATAATCAGAAATCATACCAACCTAAGTGGATTTATCACAACAACCATGCCCGAAGGCTTAACATGCTTCCCCGTCATTCTAACTACCCAAAATATACATCGGTACCCACCCAAGTGCTCATCGCAGTCACTGAGGTTAGACCCCCATCACGCCTCATAGCCCTTCAAAATATATAGACTAGGTACGTACTCCAACCGGAGTCAAAGGGAGTAGACCGTAACCTACCTCGATGCCGAGAGGGTGCCACGAACACTCAAGCTTGAGCCTTTCCCTTCCGAAGTGCCTCAGAATGAGCAAAGCCAAGAATCATGAATTCTACGTTAACATACGATTCTAAAGGTACCCATAAAGCTATAGAAGAAATTAGGGACAAAAGGTCAACTCGTAAACCCCTTTCCAAACCTCGAGGGTCAAAATGGTAATATATCAAGAATTCGGGATTAATAATATCAAATTAAGATTCTACGCGGTCACGCAATTTTAACAATACCCATAATACTATGGTTTAGCCCGAAACCAAAAATAGCCCCGAAATAACCAAACTCGAGCCCTAAGGGAAAAACTGGAAATTTAGTTCAAAAATAGTTTACCATCGTCCAAATAGCCTAAACCCAGAAAATCATGCAAGACTATTCATAGATTGACTCTCAAGTATCACGAAATCCTCAATTTCAACGAAAGGCTAATACCCCAATTTTTCCACCTCAAATCAAGATTTAACTACTAACTAATGGTAGGAACTAGGAGATAAAGGTTAGATTCTTAACCCTAAGCTTAGGTGAGCAAATCCCACTAGAAATCACTCCAATCCGAACTCTAGAACTTGAAATTTTTGAATAGGCAATAGTTTTCGAAGTTGGGGATTAATTCCACTATTTCAGTCATTCTTCATTGCGATCGCGGCCTGAGGCACCATGATTGCGATGCCCATCTGCGACCCGGCCCAGCTCAGTTCATCCCGATCGTGGGACAAGTCACGCGACCGCGATTACTCGTGACTCACCCTTCCCAAAAACGCGTCACCTCACGATCACGAGGAACTCCTACGCGACCGCGATGGCCTATCCTACCAAGGCACACGATCGCGGCCACCTTCTTCGTGATCGCGAAGACGGAAACCAACAACTGAACACTAGATTTTTCTGGTGTTCCCCGAACTGGGTTTTGACACCCCGAACCCCCAGGACACAAGCCAAACAAGCATTTCAATCATAAAACATGGAAACTCAACTTTCCAACCAACTACCAAATCATCCCCAAACGCCTTGGGACCCGAACCAACTATCCTACCTTGTCAAAATCACGTCCCGGACCTAACACAACTATCAGAATTCGATTCCGGACACGATTACCTGAAAGTCAACTATTGGTCAAAGTTTCACTAAAAATCATGCTCAAGGATTTTACACTTAGATTTTTCACTTCAATTCAAATCTGATTGCCTGGATACCCTACCACCCATCCGCACAAGTAAAAACACCGAACTAAGACTAACGGAAGAATTGTTTAGGAGAAATTGGGTAAAATAACTTAAATGACCTTGCGGGGCGTTACATGACATGTGTCCAAGTAATGGCTAAAGTCCAGGGGCGGCTCAACATAATTGGAGGCCTAAAGTGAAATTTTAATTACAGGCCTAAAACTTCATATATATTTTATTCGAAATATATTTTATATAATATTTTTAGATGTAAAATTATTACTTAGTAATTTTTTTCATAATTGATTTCTTCGAATAATTTTTATTTCAAATTGTTAATTTTAGATAAGATTTTATTAAATTTAATTTTAAAAACCATCCTTCCGTATAGGCAATCACTATAGAAACTGCTAACATAATTCTATAATGTCACGACCCAAATTACAGAACTGTGAAGGCACTAACTCTCCTGAGTCAAAAAGCCATCCACAACCCAAATTTCAAACAAATAAATAAGAAAAAGTGCAGAATAAACATACAAGCCAACTTTTAAGTCTTTAAAGCCTTCTAATCATAAAAGTGTGAGATTAAAAATACAACCATCTCCGTATCTAGTGTCACTAGTACAAGACCGAATTAAAAAGGAATACAAGTACGGAATATATCCTGAAAATACAAAGCTGTCTAGAAATGAAAGGAAGGAAGTAAAGGTTAGATGAGAGTCCGGTGCTACGAGTCGGCTAGTAGCACACCCCCAAAGTCTCAAAATGGCCTCCTCAATTACCAGCGAAGTATCGAGCGATGCTCGTATCAGGTAAAGAATCTACACACCAAAAAGAGTGTAGCAAGTGTAGTGTGAGTACAAACAACAACATGTACTCAGCAGCATCGTTGATCGGCTCTAATAAAAACAAAGAATAGGGCTGGCCGACGATTACCACTGTTATATCCCGTATTATGTACGTCGGGATAATCCGAGTCAACCACGATAAGTTACGGACAAGACTATTCCGGAATACGAAGTCGAGACTTTTGACCACGATCGTATTTCAAGACATAAATCGCTTATGATTTGTTGGCATGGAATACTAAGGAAATTTGGGGTTAAAAGTTATTTTTGGAAAGTAATTGGTTCATGAAAAGAAAAAGAAAAAAAAAAGAGAAAAGAGAAGGCATGTGGCCGGCCACATGGATGTGGGCCATGGCCACATGGAAGCTTAATTTATGCAATTAAAAAGATGACTAAGGGATCATTTTCATCATCTTCACTCTTAGGAAAATTCAAGAAACTTGGAGAGAAAAAGAATAAGGGGCCATTCGGCCATGACCAAGGGAAATTGAGGTCCAAAAATTGTTCACAAAAAAATATTTTCTTCTAGTTTTTCTACTAATTGGAAGGTCCTCTATAACTTGGGGTAGTTGTTGGAACAAACAAGGCACCCAATCTTGCAAGAACAAACTCTAGCCAAGTTGAAGAATCAAGTGAAGAAGGTAAGGTTCAATCTTCTCTTTTATATGTTATGAATGGTTGGTGTATGTCGTAGTATGTGGAAATTCATGAAATTATGGGGGTTGGAGTGTAGCCGTGTGTGTGTGTGTGTGTGGCCGTGTATAGGTGTGTGTTGTGTAGGAGTGGTGAATTAATTGTATTTAGCATGTTTGTGTGTTGTTGTAGTGTGTAGAATTGGATGAAAATCATGAAACCTTGGATGTTGGTGTTGAACCGTGGGTGTTGGGTTGGCCGTGTATATGCCATGTTGTGTAGAAGTGAAGAATTAATTCTATTTAGTATGTTTGGGATGTTGTGTTGTGGATTCTATGGTGCAAATGAAAGTTTAATGGTTTAAATTGAAGTTATAGTCGTTTGTGGTTTGTTATGGAAGTTAATGTGAATTAAATGTAGCTTCTTGTATTTATGAAAATGATGTTATCAATGTGTGAACTGTTGGTGTAGTTGATGAATTTGGGAGAAAGAAATATGTTATTGTTGTTCCCATTGAAGTTGGGAGGTTTCGGGTAGAGTAGTACATTGTTGGATTATTTTGAATATTGTGCGGATTGCTTGAAATGTTCTTGAATCTTGTTTGAACGATCTCGGATTAGTATCTGAACATGTGAGCGTTGATATTGGGTTGAATGTAAGTAGTTGAATTGCATATAATGAATGTTGTTGAATTATGTAGAAAACAGTTACTAACGTTAGAATGCATTTTAAATTGATTATTGACGTTGTTAGTGTGGTTGTTGGTATTGTTGTTGATGAAGTTGGCCGAGTTGAATTCTCGGGGTTGTTGCATTTACAGGGGAAATGCTGCCCAAATTTTTATAGAATTAAGTGCTAGTTTGGAATTGAATTCTTAAGTATCTTTAGCTAATGTTTGGTATGATAATACTATTGTAGATCTTGGGAAGCCCGAGGCTTAAGTCTGATTAGCGTAGGAAGCGGACGAGGTATGTGAAGCTTATCCCTTCTTTCTTTGGCATGTCTTAGTGGTAAGTAGGCTATGACACGAGCCTCGGGGTAACTCTACTCTCACGATCCGAGCATGATTATGATCCTTATTCATCTCTTAGTAATGGTACTCTTGGTGTACTAGGACTATGGTTTTTATGTCATTTGTGTGATTGGATTTTAAAGGTTGCATAAAGATTTTTGTTCGTAAAAGATCCTATGTCTAAAAATGTCCGTAACTTTCATAGACAGAACCAGATTGCTTTGATATGCTCGTAAGTTATTCTATAACGTATAATGATCCTAATTTTTATGGGCGGACCCGGATTTGGTCGATGCACATCCGTGGTCCCCGAGATCTTCCCTTATATAGTCCTAACGACTTTGTTTTTTAAGGAACTTAACATGAATTCCGTTTTGACTCTCGAGCGTCGACTACTTACTTATCCATTGAGTCTGTGATGATGATGCATGTGCTGATGGTTTCTCACTACTCTTCTCGTGCGAGCTGTTATTACTTCTTTCACTGCGTCCCGGGCCAGGGCATGCATTCGTGCAACTCCATTGCATTGTTCACCGCGTCCCTCACTAGAGGGCCGGGGCATGTTATATATATATATATATATATATATATGATATATATATATATATGGGAGGCGGCCAGGATGGCATATGACGACCTTATTCACCGCGTCCCTCACTAGAGGGCCATGGCACGTTATATGTACATGTATATGATGATTTTACTTACCGCGTCCCTCGTTAGAGGGCCGGGGCACGTTATGCATGCATATGTACATGATGATTTTCTATTTATGTCAATCAGTCTATTTATGATTTCGAGATGCATGATTTATGTTTCAAGGCAAGCTTTATGATTTTCTGGTCACTGTACTACTTTTTCTACCCTCCTTATTTCAGTACGATTCTATTTACTACATTTCATGCTTTACATGCTCAATACATATTCCGTACTGACCCCCTTTCTTCGGGGGCTGCGTTTCATGCCGCGCAGGTACGGACGATCATTTTGGTGATCCGCCGGCTTAGGATTCCCATTAGCCGTCTTAGAGTGCTCCTTTGTTCCGGAGCCTACATTTTGGTGCATATTCTTCCGTTGTATATATATATATATATATATATATATGTTTATTCAGGGTTACGGCGGGGCCCTGTCCCGTCATATGATTCTGTTATTACTCTTAGAGGTCTGTAGACATATATGTGGGTTGTGGGTAGTATTGTTCGGTTGTGTTTGCGTTCTGTACATTCCCAGATTATATGTATGATATGTATATATATGTATACGCGTCGCCGTGCCTTTCTGTATGTATAAGTTCTAGTTTGTTTGCTACGAGCTGATTATGGTTAGTAGAGGTGTACGAGTGCCCAGATCGGGCACTAGTCACGGCCTACGGGGTTGGGTCGTGACAACCACTTCTACACTTAACCGTTATTAGTCCACAGTAATAATATTCACAATTAATCACAACAATATCGGGTTATACGCCTAAGTGAAGCTTCCAATCCACAAGTCCATCAAGTTTCCAAGTGAGCAATTAAGGCAATCAACTCAAAAAATCATAACCAAGTAATCAATGAGATAATATGATATGCAGTGATATGAAATGTAATGCAATGCAAGCCTGTATCCATCTTCGGTATACACACGTTCGAACATTAATGAATTGTGACCCATGGGGGACCCCGAAGGTCCATATACCAACCGGCATTCATAGATCTCCCAAATCATATCGGGTCCTAGACATTTTAGGCTTCCAATCATAATACTCAGCCCTTTGGCCCACATTACCTATCATATAGCCAACCTAGCGCAAATACCATCATCGCTCTGTCCGAAATCATTTCCCATTGGACCTTTCACAAGTATCCTCAAAATGCACTTAAGATACTATAATAAGCATGAATATGACATGCAATACAATAAGCCATCAAGCTAACCAATAAATACTCAATCTGTAGCTCTTCTCTACTTTTAAACGAGTATATAGGAGTGATGAAAACACAAAATCACAATGAGATAGCTAATAAGAATAGAGTAGTAAATAAGGGACCACATATCCCAATCACAGACTCAAACAATCTATGCTACCAGCTAATGCCCAAAGCATGGCATTCAGATCGTACTATACAATGTAAATTACGCAATACCCTTATTATGACATCGGTATCCGATACAAGTGCTTGTCACCTCACAAGTATTGGAACCTCATTTCATTACCCCCATTGTCCTTATTAGTCCAATTTTAACTAGCCGTGGCGCTCAGTTAGGGTTCATAGTCTCAACATGCCTGGAATTTGAGTTTGAAAATCAAAATGATGCATTGCCCTTTCCTAGAGTCCCTGAACGATCCCAATCTGTTCAAACAAGAATTATACGTAAGAATACAAGTCAATCAATACGTATATCACCTTAGAAAAGATTCAGATCTAGAAAGTCAACTCATAACCCCGAAGGTCAAAATCATAATTTCCTAGGGAAATTAGGTTCAATAAGGTCAAATTATTATTCTAGGAAGTCATGCGAACCCAATGATACCTATATTAGTATACATCAAATCCGAACCCAAAAGCCACCCAAAATAGGATTCTAAGCCACGAAGGGCAAAATTGGAAATTCGTTACATAAATAATTTACCCAAAATTTATATAGTCTATATCTAAAGAATAAATTAAAACCAACATCAATTTCATGCTTAATTTAAGAAAATCTTAGTTCAAGCCTAGGGTTCATAAACTCCCAATTTCTCCCAATCCTAATCATGATTTCTAGCCTGAAAACCCTTAATAATCCGTGATATAATCGAACTACGAAGATTAGGAACTTGCCCAATGGATGTATCTTGCAGAATCTCCCAAAATCCCCTTAAACCGTGCTCTCAAATGCCAAATATGTGAATGCAAAAACCAAACTCGAAATGGGAAATAAATATCTAATTCTGCTCAGCGAATTGCGCTTTTGCGCATCCTCACTCGCACCTGGGGACCTCGTTCATGCGGCCCATCTAACGCAGAAGAAGGCCCAGCCCACTTAACTTCATCTCGCACCTGCGGCATACCAAGTACAGGTGCGGCCCAAATCTCGCAAACGCGAGACACCAGAACCAAAGAAAATTTGCAATGTTCCAAACTTCGATCCAACACCTGAAGCTCATCCGATACCTCCTGTACATAAACCAAATATGCAAACCACTCCTAAAACGCGCTACGAACTCATTTTCTAACTTAGAATTCCAAAAGAGGTCATCTTGACCCGGTCAACACCAAACGCCTTAAAACTAGATTTCCAACCAAAAGACCAAATACCCCTAAATCCCTTGGAAATCGAACCAACTACTCAAATAGGTCATAATCTACATTTTGGACCTAACGGAATCATCAAAATTACCAAAAAGACCCATTTACCCCTGATATTGACTTGATCAAACAAACACTTATGAATTTTAAAAATTCTATTTTCTCACCCAAATCACATTAGAATGCCTCGAGAATCGGGCCACCCTTGCCCGCAAGTCAAATATATTCTAATGAAGCTAGGGAAAGGGTCAATAAGGGTAAAATAGTCAAAACAACCAAAACGACCTAATGGGTCATTACATCATCCCTCATTTAAACACATGTTCAAATATATTCTAATGAAGCTAGGGAAAGGGTCAATAAGGGTAAAATAGTCAAAACAACCAAAACGACCTAATGGGTCATTACATCATCCCTCATTTAAACACATGTTCGTCTTTGAACATGAAAGAGAAAAGAAATACCTGAATCGCTGAAAAGCTGGGGACATCTAATCCACATATTTGACTCGGTCTCCCAGGTAGCCTCCTCAACAGGTTGAGGCCTCTAGTGAACCTTTACTAAAGCAATCTCTTTGGACCTTAACTTATGGATCTGTCAATCCAATATAGCAATTGGCTCCTCCTCGAAGGTCAAATTCTAATCCAATAACACTGAATCCCACTGAATCACATGAGAACCATCGGAATGATACTTCTTGAGCATGTAAATATGAAACACGAGGTGAACACCCTATAAACCAGGAGGCAAAGCAAATTCATAGGCTACCTCACCAATGCGCTCGAAAATCTCAAACGAACCAATCTATCTAGGGCTCAACTTGCCCTTCTTCCCACCTCATCTCACCCTTAATGGGTGAAACATTCAGCAGAATACGCTCACCCACCATGAACTCCAAGTCATGAAACTTTCGATCCGCATAACTCTTCTGTCTACTCTGATTTGTGAGAAGTCTCTCCTGAATCAACTTGACCTTGTCCAAAGAATCCCGAAACAAGTCTGTACCCTAAGGCCTCACCTCAAATGCATCAAACCAACCAACCGGAGAACGACACCTCCTATCATACAATGCCTCGAATGGTGCCATCTCAATGCTCGAGTGATAACTGTTGTTATAAGTAAACTCAGCTAAGGGCAAGAGATAATCCCAATGACCACCAAAATCAATCACACAGGCCAGCAACATATCCTTAAGGACCAGTATAGTACGCTCGAACTGACCGTCAGTCTGAGGGTGAAATGTTGTACTAAGCTCCACTCGAGTACCCAACTCCTTCTACATGGATCACCAGAAATGAAATGTAAACTGAGTGCCTCAATACAAAATGATAGAAATAGGTAACCATGCAGAAGAACTATTTCTCGGATGTAGATCCTGGCCAACTTCTCTCAATTGTAGGTTGTCTGAACTAGTATGAAATGAGCTGACTTTATCAAACGGTCCATAATGACCCAAATAGCATCAAATCTCCATAAGTTTGTGGAAATCCAAGCACTAAGTCCATATCAATCCTCTCCCATTTCCACTCAAGTATAGGCATCCTTTGAGTAATTCCACCCGGCTTTTGGTGATCATACTTCACCTGTTGACAATTCTAACACTTAGCGACAAATTCTGCGATATCCCTCTTCATACTACACCACCAATAATGTTTCTTCAAATTTCGATACATCTTTGTAGCTCCCGGATGAATAGAATACCTCAAACTGTGAGCCTCTTCCATGATTAATCAACTCAAATCACCCACCTAGGGAATATATATGCGACCCTTGATCCTCAAAACCCTCTCATCATCAAGAATTGCCTCTCTTTCCTTTTTTTTTAAACATTTTATCTCAAATTTCACATAACCTTGCATCATCAAATAGCTAGGCTCTAATCTACTCCAATGAGAAAGATCGTGCCTCCATAAAAGCTAGAACTTTTCTAGGTTTCGAAATATTAAGCGTAACTATGCTATTAGGCAAAGATTAAACATGCATATCCAAAGGTCTCTCCCCAACCTCTAAACATTCTAGGCATGCATACTCACCGCCCTGCGACTCAAGGCATCCACCACTATATTGGCCTTGCCCGGATGATAAAGAATCGACATATCATAGTCCTTGAGCATCTCTAGCCATCTTCACCTCAAATTAATATCCCTCTGATTGAAAATGTGCTAAAGACTCTTATGATCAATAAACACCTCACGATGCACACCATACAAGTAGTGCCTCAAAATCTTCAATGCAAATACTACCGGCGCCAAATCTAAATCATGAGCGGGGTAGTTCTTCTCGTGCACCTTCAACTATCATGAAGCATAATTTATCACTATCTCTTTATGCATCAAAACACAACCAAGTCCAGTCCGTGAAGCATCACAATACAAAATAAAGCCCTCTCACTCTACTGGAAGAGCCAAAAATTGAAGTTGTAGTCAACAAAGTCTTGAGCTTTTGAAGGCTCTCCTTACACTCATCCGGCCACTGAATGGGTACAATATTCTGAGTCAATCTGATCAAAGGATATGTAATAGATGAAATTCCCTTTACAAAACGTCGATATTAACTAGCGTGGCCAACAAAACTCCAAATCTCGGTCACTGAAGTAGGCCTAACCCAATGAAAAACTTCCTCAATCTTCTTAGGATCTACCATAATCCCATCCTTGGTTACCACATGACCCAGAAAAGCCACATATTTGAGCCAAAACTCATACTTCGAGAACTTAGCATACAATTTCTTCTCCTTCAGAATTCCAAGCACGATCCTGAAATATTGATCGTTCTTTATTCTACTATGAGAGTATTACAAGATGTCATCGATGAAAAACAATCATGAAAGCGTCTAAGTACGATCAGAAAACACCATTCATTAAATCCATAAGGGTTGTTGGGGCATTGATCAGCCCAAAAGACATAACTAGGAACTCATAGTGACCATAACGATTCATGAAGGCTATCTTAGGGATATCCTCTACCCTAATCTTCAATTAGTGATAACTGGACCTTAAATCAATCTTGGAGAAGATCGATGCACCCTGAAGCTGATCAAACAAATCATCACTCCGAGGAATGAGATACTTATTGATGGTAACCTAGTTCAAATGTCAATATTTGATACACATGCGCATAGTTCCTTTTTTCAACTCCTTCAACTCTGTTGGTGCCATCCGGTATGGCATAATGAAAATGGGATTGGTGCCGGGCTACAAGTATGAGGTTGCAGTCTTTGCGTCAGTGCATTCAAAGTGGTGAAAGATTTCAAGAATGCACAAGAAGAAGAATTCGATGTTTTGTGATTCATCAAATTTGCGTGGCTAGTGTGCTGAGAAACAAGAAGATTTAAGTCATAAGATATAGTTCCTTTGTATTATATTGATGAGTTGATTGGAATTTCAGTTTTTGTAGTTGTAAATTACTGCACGAGGTTGATTATTCATGAGCAAAGGATTAAAATCGGTCACCACAGACTTATACAAGAATTCTTATTCATTTTGTAAAGATTCAGAATCATTTCAGGTGACTAACAATGATATTCAAAGAATTGTGCATCTCACATCGGGTAAGAATTGTTCATGTAATGTCGGGTAGCTTATGGACATATTACTAGAAAGATTCATGGTATTTTGGTAACCTATTTTAGAAGATTAGATAGATTTTCAGTTCAGAATAGAGATATGACAGTGTTATCGATCTTTATTGGAGTTTGCAAGGGGATTTGATAATATTTTGTTGATGGCAGCTATTTGGACAGTTCCAATGGTCTACGCAGATACTGGATGATGTATTGAGAAGGTACAAATGTGGGAAGTCTTTGGGCTGATTAGTTGAATTTTTACAGATTTGGCATGACAAGGTAATCATGAGGGTGATGCACATGGTATGTTTTTTAAGATGTAAGAGAAATTGTGATGATGAGTGTTATCTCAATAGATTCATCTTGGTTTAATGAAACTAAAAGATTTATAATTAGCGTAATCAGCCTTGGATAAGGTAAGTTTTTGAAGGAAATGCTTGGAATTGGTTCAGAACAGGCACAAGTTCTCTTCTGGTGAGAGGGAGTCATGATTTAGGTTTGTAGTGTGTTACAACATGTTTAAAATGAATTCCTGGTGCTAAAGAAGACTTTAGAAGGCGAGGAAGAAAGATAAATATAATCAGCGTATTCAATCGGTACAAGCTTGGTAATGGATTGTGGCTACAACTAAAGAATTGGAGTTTCGATGATGGAATTTATGGAATCAAGCAATTGCGTCCAAAGGATGGGTTATAATCAAAATAAGGGAATTTGAATGGAGCCAGTTCAAATATATGGGAAACAGTTGTGGAAGAAATTTCGGGTATAGAAAAATGGAGATTCAAGTTTTTGAGCTAACTTAAAGGGACTTTTGACTGATAAAGTGAATAAGCGGTGCTATTGGCACGATTCTTGCATGTGGAGGCTTTCATGAGTATTATGACAGAGATTCTTCAGCTGCTTGAGTGCTTTGGTGCTTTTCTTTTCCATTCGAGGATGAACATGTGTTTAAGTGGTAGATGATGTAACGACCCAATTGGTTGTTTTGAGATTTGAGGCTTGTTTTTCACAAAATACCCTTCTTGTAGTTTAACCTTTGTACTTATTACTTGGGGAGATGGGTCTCGAGAAAATTGGGTGATTTTTGGGTGAATTTTAGCTAAATTGGAAGTTCTTAAGTTAAGGAAAGGATGAAGTTTGACCAAAGTTAACATCGGGAGTAAATGTGTCATTTTCGTAGTTTTGTCAAGTCCATTAGGTCCGGAGTATCATTTATGACTTAGTCGAGCCTTTGATTTAGGTCCCGAGGCGTTCAGGTGTGATTTGGATACTTGGTTGGAAAGTTGAGTTTTGGGAGTGTTTGAGTTGACCTTGGTCAACCTCGGGTCAAGATAACCTCTTTTGAGAAATTCGTGTGCACGAGCGAGTTTGTAGCGTGTTTTATGATAGAAACACATATTTGGTTTCAGGTCCGGGTGTCACGGGTGTGTTTAAGGTGTTTGATTGAATTTTGGAAGAAACCAGATTTTTCTGGTGTTTAGGTATCTTTTTTTCTTTTTTCTTAATTAAAACCATGTAGCTGTGTGCTAGTGGTGTTTTATTCCACAAGAAAAAACAAGTATGTACAGAAATAAGCCAAAAGAAAAGAAAAAGCAAAAAGCAAAAAGAAGTGTAAATAAGCTTTGATAAGAAGCACTTCCATTAGCAACAAACTTGAACTGCTGCATAAATCTTCTTCTTTGAACTGATGCCACTATCAGTCACCTCAAGCTCTCACCAGGTTCTATGGAATCAATTTCCCATGAATATCTTCAAACAAAGGATTGGCTGCATTCTTGTAAGTTGCAGTTTGATTTGTTCCTGAACTCAGTACTTTGTAGTAAGTCTCTCTTCGTAAAGAATAGTACACTAAGTAACTGTTTTAACTATCTAATGTAGTCCTGCTAGAAGGATGAGCATTTCTGCAAATACTACACACTAGCTAGAACAATTCTAGATGATCAAACAGTGATGCATGGTTATCATCTATTTACGTTCATGTTCTTCATGTACTGACTACATATTGTGTGATCAACCACTCATTGTGATTAATCTTCTCTAGCTGCTCCTCTTATTCTTCAATCTGGTTTTCTGCTATTGTATGTTTTGTATTTGAAACAAGGCAGCATTTGCTTATTCATTATTTTCCTTGCCTCTAGTGTAAGCTCCTGAAAATTGTGAAACAGTTTTGTACCTGTAGCATCAAACACATAGTTAGCTTAAAAATCTTCAAGTGCATTGCCTTCCTTATGGATGTGAGCAAACTGCACTTGTCCCCTCTTTCTCCAGTAGTTGATCCTTTTCACTTCCATGCTGACTTTCCAAGGTGTTTCTCATGTTCCTTGTAAGATGTTCATTATATTTAGAGAATCAGTCTCCATTACAACAGGTAACAATTGCATAGTAGCAGGGTATTCTAAGCCATCACACAATGCTATAGCTTCTGCACAAATGTTGGTTGTATCTGCCACTCTTCTAGTAGCTGCATTTATCAAATCACCTCTATCATCTCTTAGGCAAAATCCAGTTGAACTTTGCCTAGGATTGCCTCTTGAAGCACCATCAGTGTTACATTTGTACCACCCTACATTGACCTTTCCATTGCACAATCTTGCACCCTACTCTTGATCTATAACCTTCCAAGTTGTTGGCATTAGCTAGACTAATGCACATATGGGTTTTTGATGATTGACAAAAGATGAACAATCATTGACCATGATACCATGAAGAAGACAAACCAAGTCTAAATAGAGCTAGACCTATGGCTAGTTGAAGTAGATGTTCCAAACACTGTGAAATGTCTGAATGAACAAGAATGCAATGCACATAGAACTAGTACAAAGACTTGATCGATTACTAGAGATAGTTGCAAGCAATGCACATGAATCAGGTCCACAAACATGTTCCATCAGACAAGCAGACAAACATAGTCAAAGAGGTGAAGAAGATGTCATAGCCGGGTACACAAAGATGCTCAGTATATAGCATGAATGACATATGAATAGAATAACTGAACAAGGCAGCAAATAGGGGTGGGCACAGTTTGGGCCAACCCGAAATTCGAACTTTTGAAATATTTGGTTTGGATATTTGGATTATGGATTGGACTTCAGATTTTATTTTTAAAATTTATGGATTTTGGATTGGATATGGATTTAGTACTACGGATTTTTGGATATTTGAAAATTCGAAATTTTCATACCGTATATCTCCCTACCTATATCATATGTGCCCAGTACTAATAAGTCTAGTTTCTAAAGGTCCAGAAGATTAGTACCTAAGGCCCTACCCATTAAAATATTAAGTCTAATATACAATTCTCTACTAAATCAAATATAATATAGGGTTTTCTTCCTTCTCAAGTCTCAAAAGTCTCACGTTAGTGTCACCCACGGCAGAGTTCTTTGTTATTTTTCCGGATGACTACTTAGATTTTATTTGTTCATTTTCACTTTTCCAGAATGCTTTTATTTGGTATGGATTTGCTATGTGACATGACTTGGATTTGTTAATCCTAATTTGAACTGCAAGGCTTATTTTACTGAGCAATTAAGATTTAGATTTATCTTTGTGGAACTAACACACGAATTTTGTTCATAATAAGTTTGTCTTAAGTCTCAAGAGTCAAATCCGAAATATCCAAACCGAATAATCCGAAATCGAACTTAAAATATCCAATCCAGTCTGAACTTATTTTGATTGGATTTGGATTGTAATTTCTTCAATCCGAAAATCGAATATCCAAACCGAAAATTTCGTATCCAATCCGATGACCCGAACGCCCACCCCTAGCAGAAGGGGAGAATAGATGACTCAGTGAAAGAAGCAGTCCATTGACGAAATAGAACAAGTATGTAAAACAAGTTCTATACCAAAGAGTCATCATATGCAGAAGGAGGAATGATCACAGGTCATCAGGTGTAGTGGATGAATGGCCTTGAAGCAAAGACATTGTATGCGAACAACTTAAAGTGATCGATGTGAGTCGACCTACTGCATACGTAGCTTACGCTTTATATGAAAACGAATCGTCAATATGTTCCAAGCAAGATCTCAGAAGCAGGTCAACGACACATGAAGAATGAAAGAGATTGGTGGAACGGGTATAAGAACATGTTCTATCTCAGACAAAGGCAGAGATTCAGAGGCAGACGAACCAGGTGGATGAAATAGGTTCGTGAACATGTTCCACAAAAGTCCTATGGCAACTAGGATTTGTAGAATTATGGAAAGAACTCGGCGGTCAAGTATGAAAGATTCCTTACTATAATTTTAGGGATTAGTAAGCCTTCTACACGTATAGAAGCAGACTCAACAAGGGAAGAATCCATATACTACATAAACCTTATGTACGTGTCATTGACCGACTAGGAAAGTGTTTTGTGTTAACTGACATGTGGAGCTTCAATGTAATAAATACCTAGGCCTTTCCAGTTTGCGCACCCACAAAGATATAATTCAGAATACTGAGCGAAGAGTTATATCCATCATATTTAAGACCGGGAATTTATTTCCCGTTTGGGGTGCGA
>NC_081344.1:49196094-49220743 GCF_029784015.1 Lycium ferocissimum
TGTGTGGGTCTTATGGTCTTACGGTCTTCATGTATATGTATGTATGTGTATATTTATATTATTTTGACGGTAGATGAGTACATGATTATAACAAGTAAAGATGTTTCAAATGATGATATACTTTCAAAGTTTCAAGCAAATGTTATGAATAAGAGCATGTGGGTACTAGGGCGAGTGGTGTTCGGTGGTTAGCCCCGGATGCCCGTCGCGGCCCGTAGGTCGGGTCGTGACACTCCGAAGCAAAGCTCATAGACACCAGCAGGCCGTGGTGGAGGTAGAAGAGAAGTGCCCAGTCCGAGTGGTCCTCAGCACCGTATTTATACACTGGCTGGTATATTATCAGTATCTTCTCATGGCATATATGCATTGATTGATCCAGTCTCTACATTTTCATATGTTACTCCTTATGTTGCTGGTCGATTTGGGGTTAAACCTTAGTCAATTAAGCCTTCCGAAGTGTCTATACCCGTTGGTGACCCAGTGATAGCTAGTCGGGTATATAAAAATTGTGTGGTTATAGTCTGTGACTGTCACACCATGGCATATTCAATTGAGTTGAATATGGTAGATTTTGATGTTATTATGGGTATGGATTAGTTGGCTTCTAGCTATGCCAATGTAGATTGTAAAACAAAAAATGGTTCGTTTCCAGTTTTCAGGAGAATCAATTTTAGAGCGGAAGGGTAATACAGCATTGCCGAGAGGTAGGTTTATTTCCTATCTCAAGGCAAGGAAGATGATTGCTAAAGGTTATATTTATTATTAGTCCGAGTTCAGGGTATAGAAAAAAAGCCGCCAACTCTTCAATCTGTTTCTGTAGTGAATGAGTTTCCAGATGTGTTTTCGGACGAGCTTCCAGGCCTCCCACCCGAACCAGAGATTGATTTCGCTATTGATGTGCTACCGGATACTAAGCGCATATCCATTCCTCCTTATAGAATGGCTCCTGCAGAGTAGGAAGAGTTGAAGGAGCAATTAAAGGATTTGCTCGAAAAAGGCTTTATTAGGCCTAGTTCGTCACCTTGCGGAGCACCTGTGTTATTTGTAAGAAAGAAAGATGGCTCCTTGTGAATATGTATTGATTACAGACAACTAAATAGGTGACGATCATGAATAAATATTCATTTCCAAGGATTGATGATTTATTTGATCAATTGCAGGGTGCCAAATGGTTTTCAAAGATAGATTTAAGATTCGAGTATCATCAGGTGAGAGTTAGAGAGAAGGACATCCCAAAGACAACGTTCAGAACTAGATATGGTCATTTCGATTTTAGGGTAATGTCGTTTGGATTAACTAATGCACCGGCGGTGTTCATGGATATGATGAATAGTGTGTTCAAGCCTTTTCTAGATTCATTTGTGATTGTGTTTATCAACGATATCTTGGTATACTCTCGATCCGAGATATAACATGTAGATCACTACGTACTGTCCTTAGAATTCTTCAAGCTCGGGAGCTTTATGCAAAGTTTTCAAAATGTGAATTTTGGTTGAATTTGTGACTTTTCTGGGGCATATTATTTTAGCTGATGGTATTCAAGTGGATACGTAGAAAATTGAAGCTGTGAAGACTTAGCTGAGACCTACAACACCTACAGAGGTTCGTAGTTTTCTGGGTTTGCAGGCTATTATAGAAGATTTTTAGAAGGTTTTTCTTCTATTTCTGCACCATTGACGAAGCTGACTCAGAAATTAGCTAAATTTCAATGGACGGATACTTGTGAGCGCAGTTTTCAGGAGCTGAAAGATAGATTGACTTCGGCCCTGGTTTTGACACTTCCTGGAGGGTCAGAGGGCTATATTGTCTATTGTGATGCTTCAGCAGTAGGGTTGGGTTGTGTGCTGATGCAGCACGGTAAAGTTATTGCTTATGCTTCAAGGCAGTTGCAGAAACAAGAGAAAACTATCCAACCCATGATCTAGAGCTAGCTACTGTGATTCATGCATTGAAGATATAAAGGCATTATTTGTATGGTGTGCATGTTGATATTTATACAGATCATAAGAGTCTTCAGTATATTTTCAAGCAGAAAGAGTTGAACTTGCGGCAAAGGCGATGGTTGGAGCTGTTGAAAGATTATGATGTCAGTATCCTATATCATCCAGGGAAAGCGAACGTCATAGCTGATGCTCTTAGCCGTAGATCTATGGGTAGCTTATGTGATGTTTAACCAGAGAAAAGAGGGTTAGCTCGTGGGCTTCAATAGTTTGCTACCCTAGGAGTTCGATTAATCAACTTGGGCAATATGGGAATTTCCATTCAAAATTTAGCTGTATCGTCATTGGTGGTTCAGGTGAAAGAACGCTAGTATGAGGATTCCATATTAGTTCATTACAGAAATACACTTCCTCAGAAGAAAAAGTCATCCTTTTAAATTTTTATAGATGGAGTTCTCAGGTGTCGAGGGAGATTATGTGTTCCTGATGTTGCCGGATTACGTCATCAGATTTTGGAGGAAGCCCATTCTTCCCATTATTCTGTGCATCCGGGAGCAATGAAAATGTATCATGATATTAAATTCATATATTAGTGGGACAGAATGAAGAAAGACGTAGCACAGTTCGTAACTCAATGTCCTAACTGTTAGCAGGTAAAGATTCAGCATTAGAAGCCTGGGGGATTCCGACTTGGAAATGGTAAGTGATTAATATGGATTTCATTACAGAGTTGCCTCGTTCTCAGTGTAAGTATGATTCTATATGGGTAATTGTGGATAGACTTACGAAGTCAGCTCATTTTTTACCAGTCAGAACTACATACTCAAGTAAAGATTATGCAACGCTTTATATCAAATAGATAGTACGACCCCATGGAGTTCCAGTATCCATTATTTCTGATAGAGGAGCACAATTTAGGGCTAATTTCTGAAAGTCCTTCCAAGAAGGTTTGGGAACTCAGGTGAGTCTTAGTACAACATTTAATCCACAGACTGATGGACAAGCTGAGTTCACCATTCAAACTCCCGAGGATATGCTTGTTATATCCCGTGTTTTCGCCTATTTGGAAAATTTTGAAATAATTGTGACTTGTGTGTTATAAGGCAATATTTTGATTTTTGCTAATATGACTATGTTGTTTGTGAAATTATTGGTGTAAGACATCGGATTTAGACGCGGGGGATGACGAGGAGGAGTACACTTCGCCCTATAGCCCACCAGATCAGGCTGGAGACCGCTCGTCTACAGGTATATGAGTACTCAATGGGATTTGTTCTATGTATGTGTATTTACTGTATGATTGTTATTTAATAGCGGTAAGCGAAAATTTAAGGGCCGATAGTCGAATAATCGTAAGACACGGTGAAACAAAGAGAAGAGCAAAGACAACGACATGGAATAATTACCTCCAGAAGCAATAAAAGGAGGAGATATTACAGGAATGACTATGTAAAGACCTGGAATGCGTTATTATGAACTAAAGCGAGTCGACAAACGAAAGAGGTATAGAAAGGGCATAATTAGGTAAGAGACCACTTGAGAAGGTATTGGGAGTTCTGGATCAGTTCAACATTCGAGGACGAATGTTCCTAAAGGGGGGGAGAATGTTATATCCCGTGTTTTCGCCTATTTGGAAAATTTTGAAATAATTGTGACTTGTGTGTTATAAGGCAATATTTTGATTTTTGCTAATATGACTATGTTGTTTGTGAAATTATTGGTGTAAGACATCGGATTTAGACGCGGGGGATGACGAGGAGGAGTACACTTCGCCCTATAGCCCACCGAAAAGGTGGAGACCGCTCGTCTTTATGTATATGAGTAATAAGTGGGATTTGTTCTATGTATGTGTATTTACTGTACGATTGTTATTTAATAGCGGTAAGCGAAAATTTAAGGGCCGATAGTCGAATAATCGTAAGACATGGCGATCAAGGTGTGTTTGGCCGTGTGCCATAGGGTTGTAGAAATGAAATGAATTCAAGTTTAATTGGTTTGTTAGTTGTGTTGTTGTGATCTTAGTAATGTAAATAAAGGTTTAATGACTTGAATTGGCCTTGGAATTGCTTGTATGTAATTATGGGAATTTATGAGAATTTTATATGATTTTATGTAATGATGAAAGTAAGGTTCCAAATGTGGATTATGATTGTTGTTGATGAGTTTGGAAGGAAGACAATGCGATTTGGAAGCTTTGTTGTGTTTATGGAAGAGTCGGATAGAATATGGAAATTGGCGGAATGCTTGAAATTGTGAATATCGTTGGGAACGTCATTGGAATATGTTTGGATAATATTGAATTAGTTAATGAATATGGAAAATGTTGATATTAGTTGGCTAATGTGAAGTTTGGATGAAAATTGTTGAATTGTGTAAAAGGAAGACCATTTGTGCCATAATGTAGTTTATGATGATTATTGATGTTGTTGGGTTGTTGTTGTTGATATTTTGAGCCGAGATAATTCTCGGGGATGTTATATATATAGGGGAAGTGCTGCCGAAATTTCGGTAGACAAAAATGAAGTTAAATGAACTCTTAAGCCTTGAAACCTCTAATCGGTAGCTTTGACCATTTGCAGATTCTGAGCGAAACGGGACTTGAGTTTCGGGCGAGCGTAGGACGTATCTAAGGTATGTAAAGCTCCCCACTCCTTTCTCTGGCATGTCTTAGTATGCTAGGTTGATATCGGAACCCCGGGAGCAATTCTGCTCCTCGAAATCCGATCTATAAAATGGCTACTATTCATTCAATTCAATTGAATCCTAATGACTCCATTTTGACTAGAAAGCTATCAAACGTCCGAAACCTATGTAAAGGTGATCAGTTGACTTTGAAATCTTTATGTATGATCTTATAGACTCTAAACGTTCATAAATTATGATTGCCACCTCGACTTGACTCGAGGTGGGCCCGCTAACCCCGAGATGCCTTATTTGTTCTACCAGGATCTCTTTTTGGATAAACTTCAATAAAGAATCTCTGATTTTGAAATTTTCCCTTATGAAATAATGTTTGAACCCGATGAGATACTATGCTATGTTTTGGAACCATACGTACCACTCTGGAAATATTTTGTAGAATAAACCTCCGTACTAATTAATTATTTGACTATTTTGGATAATGAATTGACTTATGAAGTAATCAAGTTTTGAAAGGCTATTTTGACATACAAATTGCATTATTTGCTCACGACTCCGCTCGTGCCGTATTATGACTTCGTTCACCGGTTCCCGGGCCGGCTTTGTAATCGTGCGCCTTATGATAAATTCGGCAGTATGTGTTGTGTTTCGGTTTCCGAGACCTCGCCATAGGGCCGGTTACCGTATATGGAGTTATCTTTGTGATATGGCAGATGATATGATTTGTTTTGTTGACGCGGTATGTCGCGATATGTTATGTGTGATACGATATGTTTGGGGTTTGTACGGGATCTGAAACCTTCTGGAGTATGCTGTGTTGTGGCGCCAGTGTCGGAGTGGTGACCACATTCCTGCGTGTTATGCATGATTTTGATTTGCATTATGTACATATGCTTTCGTCTATTTTGTTATATTAATCCGATATTTTCTCTCGTATCTCTTTATTTTGTCTGTGGTTCGGATTTCTGTACTCTAGGCTTTACATACTCAGTACTTCTTTCGTACTGACCCCCTTTCCTCGGGGGCTGCGTTCATGCCCGCAGGTACAGACGTTGGTGATCCTCCGCTGTAGGCCTCACTTTCTGCTGTCTTGGATTGCTCCCTTTGATCCGGAGCTTATATTTTGGTATATATCTTTGTCATGTATATTTTGATGTACATTTGGACTATTTGGGTACGGCGGGGCCCTGTCCCGTCATATGATTCTGTCTGTCTGTCTAGAGGTCTGTGGACATATTTTGTGGGTTGTGCCTACTTCCGTATGATTGTGTTTGTATCTGGTGTGTTGGGCGGTCCCATTCGCCGCGGCGGCCGGTCCGCTTATGTATATGATATTTTGTTGGCCCTGTGTGGCCTTTGTTGGTATTTTCTGTGTGCAGGGTTATTTTGGTTAGTCCATAAAACAAAGGAAACTCTGCTGAAATTTTTCTGGAAATTATCTAAATTTGAAATATAGCCTTATCGGCTTCTGTTATATATTTGATCGCGTTCGCTATGTTTTGAGATAGTGGTTGATAGATATGTTTGGGTGCCCAGATCGGGCACTAGTCACGGCCTACGGGGTTGGGTCGTGACAATGCTGCGGGCATGTGTGTTAGATTTTGGAGGTATTTGGGATGATCACTTACCACTTATTGAATTCGCTTATAACAATAGTTATCATTCCAACATCCAAACGGCCCCGTATGAGGCCCTATATGGGCGCAAGTGTAGATCACCGGTTAGGTGGTTCAAAGTGGGAGAAACTAAGTTAATAGGGCCAGACTTGATTAAGCAAGCCATGAAAAAGGTCAAGCTTATTCAAGATCGATTATTGGCAGCTCAGAGTCGTCCGAAATCCTATACAGACAATCGCCGATGGGACTTAGAATTTCAAGTTAATGATTGGGTATTCTTGAAGGTGTCACCTATGAAAGGTGTGATTAGATTTTGTAGGAAGGGTAGTCCTCGGTATATTGGGCCTTACAAGATTGTACGCAAGGTAGGCCAGGTGGCTTATGAGTTAGATCTATCTTCGGACTTGGAGTCAGTCCATCCAGTTTTTTATGTGTCAATACTTCGCAAGTTCATTGGAGATCCTTCGTAATTGTACTTGTGGGCGATGTCTAGGTCACCGAGAAATTATTCTACGAAGAAGCTCCCATTGCTATTCTAGATAGGCAGGTTCGGAGACTCCGAAATAAAGATGTAGTTTCAGTTCAAGTTCTATGGAGAAATAATAATAGAGAAGAGATGACTTGGGAAGCTGAGGAAGATATGAAGTTCAGGTATCCACATTTGTTTCCACTTGCAGAGGAGAGGTTCGGCCGAGTCACTATTGTTTTCAGGTGCGTAATGCTTCTCGTTATGATTTCTTGGTCGTGTGCGGCCACCATTGTTGTTGTTATTATAGCCTTGTGAGGCGTTGTATATTTTGGGTTGTTGTGATAGGATGGTAATGGCATATTATAGGGGAAACTCTAGCAAAAGTTTCGTAGAATCCCTAAGAGACTAACATTCGAGGACGAATGTTCCAAAGGGGGGAGGAATGTTACACCTTGGAAATTTCGCGTTGTTTGCATTATAAGTAAACTAACGCAAGCCTAAAATTGACATGAAGCCATTATAAGGTTAAGGAGGGAATTGGATGACTTCAAGTGTGTACCTTGAGGTTTTGGAGTCACATGAATCGGCGGAAGTAAGTTTGTTGAAGAAACTGGAATTTGAGTCATGTTTTGGGAAGATTTCATATCATTTGAGTTATGCATTGCTTAGAATTATCTTGATATGGAGCTATAGGGACCCTTAGATGGTTAATAAAGTTTTATATAAGTGCCAAGAAGGTTTCATAAGGATTGGAGGTCAAACGAATCAAAAGGAACAATTTTTCGCCGAAAATCGGAGTTTGTGGACAAGTTTGCTGTCGTAAACTGAGTTTCATGTGCAGCAAACTGGCTGCAAACTCACCAAAAGGGCTGGCCTCATTGGGTAATGTTATGACCCAGTCGGAGGGCCTTGACGGGTACCCGGTACTAGTCTACTGAGCACCCTGAGTCTAACATTCCGTAACCATTTCTAAGTGGGCCAATTAGACCGCTCATGAATATCATACTTGGTACAACCATCAATAACAACGTTCATAAGCATAAGCCAACGAAATTACCGAATTATTATACAGCAATAGGACCTGAAGAAGCTATCTAACATCTACATCATACATATGTCTTCGAGCCTCTAAGTAGCATACATGAACCCATAAGACACGACAGTATTTCGCCATGCCCAAGTATATATGTACAAAGGAATAGTACCAAAAAACTGAAGATCCGGAAAAACTGGAGCACTTCTGAGATGCCACTGATGGAGCTCCTAGGGATCAGGTCTGTCTACCTGTCTACCTACGGGCATGAGCGCAGCGTCCAAGGAAAGGACGTCAGTACGAACAGTGTACTGAGTATGTAAGGCATGAATAACAACATAATAAGAGATATAGAACAAAACATGAGATAAGGACATCCTGTATGTCTGATTGCCTCTTAGGGCGAATATAATGCATGCTTAGTCCTTTCATAAAAACATTTCTCATACTTGTATAACATAATAGTGCGGAACGTGCAGCCCGATCCATATAATATATATATATATATATATATATATATATATATATATATATATATATATATATATTGCGCGGAACGTGCTGCCCGGTCCATATATATATATATATATATATATATATATATATATAATATATAATATAATATATCATGCACGAGAGCCCAAATAAACGTTACCACTTTATCGGAGTGACGTAAGGTCAGTAACCTCCGATTATATTATGGAGCAATCATCATCGCTATATCTCACCTTGAAGTTATAAGGTGAGATCAACAACAATGAATAAAATCATGCAAATCATGAAGTAAGCTCAATAATCTCATAATAACATTAAAATCATAACTTTGGAACTTCTAGAAATCGGATCATCATCCTCATCATCATTATCATCATGAAAACATAATCATCCTTTGCGTCATAAGAAAATTTAAGAATCATGAATCTCTAGCTTGTGGAAATACAGACATTAAGGAAGACATGTATGGATTCACAAGAAAGAAGTCATCATGGTCCTCATAGAAAACATCTTGTCTTTAATATCATAAAAACCTTGAGAATCATGAACTTCTAGCTTTTCGGGAACAAGGATGTTGTGGAAGACATATACGGAATCGTAACGTAGGAGTCATGCCTTTAGAAGGAAAGGGACTAGCCTTAACATACCTGATTGATCCCCTACTTCTTAACGCTTATTCTCCCAAGCTCGTAATTCTACATTCAAGAGAAATCATACTACTGTTAGACTTATTGTCATATGCCTATCTTAAGTCTTTAAATTAAACCATCTTAAAATCTGTCGGAATTCACTTTGACTCAACTCAACTCAATCCAATACAACAACACCACATCAATCATAATGCATATTCATGTTGTCGTACTAAGTTAAATCAAAAGACATCTGATAGATTCTTCCAAAGCAGCCCATATGCATAACATCTTATTCTATAAATTCTATTTCAAGTTTACTTCCAATTCTTCCATCAAATCCTCATATAAACACATGAACATGTACCACAACATCAAGTTCACCATATTCATATTATCTACTCTGATTTCCAGCCACAACAACATGTACGTAATACTTCAAAACAGTCCAACAACACAAGAACAACATACCTATGATTTTCAGAAAATCGGGCAGCACTTCCCCTATATCTTTTACCTCTTTCCAATTCAAACCAACACCAAAAAAATAATAACAACAGAAACAATAGAATATCCAAGTTATTACATCAATTTCCAGCCATAAAATACCACAAGAACAACTTCAAAACAGTTCAGAAACTAACAACATCACAACTACGATTTTCGAGCTTTATTTCACAAGTTTTGAACCGTACAAGTTAGTCACGACTTCTATAGGCTCAAATACATGAAGTAGAGAAATATTCTTACCTTTACAAATTTTTATTCACCTCTAATAATCCTCTAAACCTTGGAAACAACAACAAGAACTCAAGCTTCAACTTGCATCCAACACCTTAACAGTGCTTCTTCTTGCTCTCTTGGAACTCTTGAGATAGAACTTGGGTGAAACCCTATTTTTTGGCTTAGGGACTTTATGATCTGACTTGGGAAGTTCTTAGAAGCTTATGGAAAAATTTTCAAGTGAAAATGACTTAAAATGGCTTTTTAAAATGTCTTTAATATGCAAGAAGGTCGCCACCACCATAGTAGGTCCTAGCGAGGCTGACGTGCAGTCTCGCGAAAATGAGAATATATCTCTACTACGATGTCATATGGATGAACGGTTTAGTGCGTTGGAAACTATACTCGATGGACTTCAATTTAGGCTTTGGTTGTTATATCCCGCGTTTTGTATAATCGGATAATTCGAGACAATCGCGGGAAGACGACAAGCAAGGCCATATTTTATTTTGTTTGGCATGTGAGTTGCTTATGAAAAATTTAGAAGTAAAAATAATGAGGAAGGTCAAGGGCATAAAGGGAAATTTTCAAAGCGGCATCATGGGAATTTTACAAAAAGTTCAAGAAAAATGCATGAAGGGGCCGTGCATTATGCTCCCTATTTTAATTAATGGGGGCCAATTGTAAATTATGAATGATGTATGGGCTAAATCTTGTAAGAGAAGACATTTAGTCTTCTTTGTAGTTTCAAGAAAATTCTAGAAATGATGAAGGAGACATGTGACTATAATTGAGGGGCTTAAGCATAAATAAGTAGTGGTGGAAGGAGCTAAATATATATGACTTATTAGTCATAATTTTCATGAAAGCTCTAGAGAATTTTCAAGAGACAAGAACAAGAAAAAAAAAGGAGAAAATATATAGGCCATTCGGCCATAGAGATTTCCACAAGAAATCTTAGAAAAAAAATTCTCCAAAAATTGTTTTCTACTAATTGGAAGGCCCTTAGCAAAGTGGTGTATTCTTTGGAGCAAGAAAAACACATATTCATAGGAGTTGCAAATTCTAGCCAAGTGAGGAATAAAGGAACAAGGTAAGGATTCATCCTTCTTTATATGTTATGGATGTTTGTGGATGTTGTAGTATATGAAAATGGATGAAATTCATGAAGAGCAAGTATATGGAGGGGTGGCCGTGAGGTGTGATATATGTGTGTGTGTGTGAAAATCATGTTTAAATTATATTATCTAGTGTTCGGTTGTTATTGTTGTGAATACTATATTGATAATGGAAATTGAATGAATTTGGAGAGAACGTGGTTGTGTGTGTGCATGATATGGCCGTGTAGTGTGTGGTGTGTATGTGGCCGTGTATACTTGATGTATAGTCATGTATATTGGTGAGTTGTGAAAGAATAATGAGCGAGTTGTAATTAACATTTTAGTCGTGGTGAAGCAGATGTTATATCGCAAATAAAGACTTGATAAGTTTGGTGAAGTATTGGCAATTGGAAGATTGTGTATGTTGAAAAATAATGTTCTTGCATGGATAGCATGTAATGATATTAGTATGATGTTGATGGAATATATATTATAAGGTTGCTATTGTGTTCATTGAAGTCGGAAGGTTTTGAAGAAAGTAGTAAATTGAGATCATGCATTTTGAATGAAGTATGTGAATTGCTAGTGTGATTGTTGAATTATGTTAATACTTTGGCCGGGTTTGAATTCCGGATTGTGATTGATGAGAAATTTGGCTATATTGAACGTTGAGGATGGTATATTTACAAAGGAAGTCTTTGCCGAAATTTCGGTAGCCAAGTGTTTCCTTAAGATTCTAACTCTAAGAATCCTAATAAGAGTTTTGGTAAATATGACCAATTTGCAGATTTTGACGAGATTGCGACGTGAATTTGGAATAGAAAAAGGAGCGGAAAGAGGTATGTAAGGCTTCATCCTTCTTTCTATGGCATGTCTTAGAAATAATAAGTTGGGTACGAGCCTCGGGGACAACTCTATTCTCCGGAATTCGCACCTAAAGTTTCTCCTTTTTCCTTCAGTGGAATTGAACTACAAAGTGTGCAAATGTCGGAAAGACCTCCTAAACCCCTAGAACTTGCATAAAGAGGACCCGATTATCTTAAATCATTATAAATAATGCTATGACACGTAGCATATGTAAATATGTCAATGATGACCGTGATAACGATAACGCTAAGAAAGAACATATGTCCATAATAAGCATGACAAAGGTGATTCCTTGACTAAGGTGAAGAATATGATCCTATAACGATAACGATGGAGTCGAAAATGAACAAAATGCCTACGTTAGATATGTAGACGATATACTTTGCCATAAAAATGAAAATATGAGAATATTAAACTATTTCTGGATATCCCAATTCTATTGTAAGTAATGACTATTCTAAGGATTCTAAATACATGGAATTATGCCTTATGACCCCGATTGATGTGTGTACCCGACATACGTATATGTATATGATAACAGAATCAGAGCGCTATATAGACGCTGATAAACATACATGATATAAGTATATGTATATGATAACAGAATCAGAGCGCTATAGACGCTGATATATGTATATGATATGAGTACACGTATATGATGGAAGAGCCAGGGCGCTATAGACGCCGATATTTATACATGAAATATGCATATAGTTACGGGGGAAAATGGAGATAAGGGCAGAGCGTTATACACGCATATCCACCTGATCAGTTGGCATTACATGACATGATATCGTCCCGGACGCGGGATGTGCATATTTATGGTTAAATGGATCGGCTGCCGACGCCTCGGCAATATGATATATTCTATTCTTATGTATATATGTATATATATGAATAAGGAAAGCTAAGAAAGCACGGCATCTGCCCAAGGGCACTTATATGTACAGGTCATGTTTCTATCCCAGGGCATGTGTGGTAATTCTTTTGTGTCATTATACATGATTTATGTTTTTCGCATATTACTATTCATGCCTTACATACTCGGTACACTCTTCGTGCGCGTCCCTTCTTGTGGACGGTTGCGTTTCATGCCGCGCGGTCGGCGGACGAGGGCGGATTTGATCTTAGGAGCTCTACCCGGCCGTACTTGCCAGCGCTCCAGTTGTTCCGGAGCCTTACTTCCGTGGTACTCTTTTGTGTATATATTTTCGGCACGACAGTACTCGGCCCTTTCAGTGTATAAATGTACTATGTCTAGAGGCTCGTAGACAGATATGTACAGTCAGTTATGTGCAGTTAGATATGTGGTATTTTGGCACCTTAATGCTGTTGTACGAAGCGATAGCGCAGCTAACTAGTCCATGTTCATAATGACGCTGCTAATGTAAATGTTCAGTTCAAAAAAAAAAAAAACGGCACCGTTCACACGACTTGCTAAGAGGTACAGGTAAAACGATAGGTAAGGGGTGCTCGGTACAAGTATCGGGTACTCGTCACGGCCCCTAGTTGGGTCGTGACATTGGTTTAACTTTAAAACTCCTAATATACTAGGAGATATACCCCTCCAAAATTGACCCGAATTTTCTGTCCAAAATTTCATCAACTTTTTTCAAATTTTTGTCAAACTTATTTTCTTCGATTTGCTTTGTCCCGGAACCTTTAAACACTTGTTAATAGTATTCATTAACCTTATAAGGGCTCCATGGCCTCTCCAAGCTTACGTTAGTTTACTTACAACGCAAACGACGCGAAATTTTTTTGAGGTGTAACATTCCTCCCCCTTTAGGAACATTCGTCCTCGAATGTTATGCTCTTAGGGAATTATATGAAAATTTTGCCAGAGTTTCCCTGTAATTGTGCCACTACCATCCTGTCACAGTAACCCAGAATATACAATGCCTCACAGATATACAATATCAATACCCATATTGGCCACACACGACCAAGAAATCATTCAAAGAAGCATCACATACCTGAAGATAATGGTGTCTCTGGCTGGAGCTCTTTTTGGGTGGAAACAAATGTGGGTACATGGACTTCATATCTTCCTCAGCTTCTCAAGTCATTTCTTCCCTATTATTGTTTTTCCACAGAACTTTAACTGAGGCTACGTCTTTGGTTCTGAGTCTCTGAACCTGCCTATCCAGAATAGCAATGGGTACTTCTTCATAGGACAATTTCTTAGTAACTTGGACATCTTCTACAGGCACAATTCTAGAAGGTTCTCCCACGAACTTACGAAGCATTGACATATGAAAAAATGGGTGGACTGACTCCAAATTTGAAGGCAGATCTAACTCATAAGCTACTTGACCTACCTTGTGCACAATCTTGTAAGGCCCGATATACCGGGGACTAAGCTTGCCCTTCTTGCCAAATCTCATTACACCTTTCATCGGAGATACTTTCAAGAATACCCAATAATTAACTTGAAATTCAAAGTTTCGTCGACGATTGTCCGTATAGGATTTCTGACGACTTTGATCTGTTAATAGTCGATCTCGAATAAGCTTGATCTTCTTTACTACTTGCTGGATCAGATCTGGGCCTATAACTTTGTCTCTCCTGCTTCGAACCATCCAATAGGTGATCTATATTGCCTTCTAAATAAATCTTTATATGGGGCCATCTGAATACTGGAGTGATAGCTATTGTTGTACGCGAATTCAATAAGCGGCAAATGATCATCCCAATTTCCTCCAAAATCTAGCAAACATACTCTCAGCATATCTTCAAGGGTCTGGATAGTGCGCTCAGCCTGTCCGTCAATTTGTGGATGGAACGCTGTACTAAGTCTCACTTGTATTCCCAAACCTTCTTAGAAGGATCTCCAAAAATTAGTTGTAAATTGTGATCCTCTATAAGTAATAATAGATACTGGAACACCGTGAAGTCGCACTATCTCTTTGATATACAACTTTGCATAATCTTCTGCTGAGCATGTAGTTCTGACTGGCAAGAAATGAGTTGATTTTGTGAGTCTATCCACAATCACCCATATAGAATCATACTTACGTCGGGAACGAGGTAATCCTGTAATGAAGTCCATATTAATCACTTCCCACTTCTAAGTTGGAATCTCTATAGCTTGCAGCAATCCCTCAGGCTTCTGATGCTCGGTTTTCACCTATTGACAATTAGGACATTGGGCCACAATCTCCGCTATATATTTCTTCATTCCATCCCACCAATATATAGATTTAAGATCATGGTACATTTTTGTCGCTCCTGGGTGGATAGAATAACGAGAATTAAGGGCTTCTTCCAGGATCTGTAGACGTAATCCTGTAACATTCGAAACACATAATTTTCCTTGATGCCTGAGAACTCCATCCGCAGGAACTTCAAATGGTGACTTCTTCTTATGAGGAAGCAAATCTCTATGATGGGCTAACGCAGGGTCCTCATTTTGGCTCTTCTTTACCTCCTCTACTAAAGATGAAACCGTTAGGTTCTGGACAGTAACTCCCGCACTGCTAGAGTCCAATAATTGAACTCCTAGGTTGGCAAGCTGTCGAAGCTCGCGGACTAAGTCCTTCTTCTCCGGACGACCATCACACAAACTGCCCATGGATTTGCGGCTAAGAGCATTGGCTACCACATTCGCCTTTCCAGGATGATATAAGATACTCACGTCGTAGTCTTTTAATAGCTCCAACCACCGCCTTTGCTGAAAGTTCAATTCCTTTTGCTTAAAAATATATTAGAGACTCTTATGGTCCGTATAAATGTCCACATGAACGCCATACAAATAGTGTCTCCACATCTATAGTACATGGATAACTGCAGCCAATTCTCGGTCATGAGTCGGGTAGTTTTTCTTGTGTTTCCGCAATTGCCTTGAAGCACAGGTGATAACCTTGCCATGTTGCATCAACACAAAGCCTAGCCCAACACCTGAAGCATCGCAATAAATAACATAGTGTTACACCAAGAAAAATTTCGTGTTACCAAGATTGTAGATGGCTTATTATGAGCTCAAGGGAGAGAAAGATTATACAACGATCAGGGATGAAGATTACATGATCTGAGTATAAGAATATATATATATATATATATATATATATATATATATGACATTTGGAGACCGTATGGAGTAAATCAGTTAACACGTTACTTGATGAATAACCCTCGTAACCGTAAGTTAAGGTGGGGCTCACATGTTGGGGTTTTATAAAGGACATATGAAAAGTGGTATGAGAAGTACATAGGAAGTTGAGCAAATCTTAAGAAGGACCCTTAAGCCAAATATGGGCATAAGCCCTCCAAAAGGATGATTTAAGGATACATTTTCGGATGATCTGATTTGGAGGGGCTAAAACGCTATTATAATTTTTGAATTTGGAAACACACAAAAAATGAAAGTTGTAAATAATTGAAAGATCTTTCCAACCATAGGTCGTACGCCCTCATACGATATAAGGATCAAGAATTATGGCCATTTTATAATAAAGACTCCAAGCTGCCAAATGACTTCCGAGGGTCCCACTTGAGAAGGTCGGTGGAACCGATTTATGAGGGGGTATAAATACCCCATTAACTCCATATTTTCAGTATTTTACATTAGCAATAATCCTAGAAACTTCTCAACACATCGCCCAAACATTTATAACCCATTAAATCAAGAATTTAACAAGATTACACCAAACTAGTCCATGAAAGGTGATTGTTCTTGCTTCTACTTGATGTTGTGGTAAGTTTGGTCTTGAAAAAAGTTGGTGTGGCAGAATTTATTCAAGTATAAGGTATGTTATTCATCCTATCTCTTATGTTGAGTTGATTTGAAGGTTTAGCAAGTCTTAAAAGTGAAAATAGTTATAGAGGAAAGGTCATAAAGTGTCGTGTTGTAGTTGTTGTTTTTATGGACTGTTTTGAGCATGTTGTGGCCATGTAGCTATTCTGATTTACATGAATAGAGATGGTATCTAATGTTGGTGGTGTGTTGATGAGATTATGCTCCTTGATTGGGAAGAAAAGAAGTGTATATTGTTGTTGTATGTGGAAAAACATCGTGTGGGATGTTTTATGGTATATATTGGTATTGATAATATTGTTGTTGATGTTGGTATTGTTGTTGTTATTGTTGGTTCTTTGGATTGTGATTTCGGGCTAGGCATATAAACAGGGGAGATGCGGCCCAAATTTCGACAGATTCTAAAGGAGTTTGGTTCAAGGACTTGAGATAGGCATATGACGATAAGTCTAACGGTAGTATAATTTCTCTTGAGTGTAGATTTGCAAGTTTGGGAGAATAAGCATTAATTCATAGGAGATAAATCAGGTATGTTAAGGCTCGTCCCTTTCTTTCCAAGGCATGATCCCTATGGTACGATTTCATAAATGCTTCCATAACTTCTTTGTTTTCAAAAGATAGAAGTTTACGACTCCAAGGCATGATTCCTTTCCCGATAATCCATAAATGTTTTCCAAAATGCCCGTATTTTTCAAACCAGAGATTTATGATTCTATGAGCTCTTATGATAACAGCGATGAACATGTTTTTATGATGGTAATGATGATGTCAAAGATGAGAATATTTTCTATGATGATGATGATTTTATGGTTAAAAGTCTCAAGTTACGAGATCAATGCTTTTATGAGATTATTGAGCTTATTTCATGATTCTCTCAATTTTATTCATTGTTGTTGGTCTCACCTTATAATAATTGTTCCTTCAAGGTGAGATAGAGCGATGATGATTATTCCATAATATAATCGGAGGTTCGACCTTACGTCACTCCGCTAAAGTAGTAGCTTTTATTTGAGCTCCCGTGCATGCTATGAGTATAATATATGTATGTAGCTATTTTGTGACATTATCGAGTTCTATTATTTCATTTTGCTTATGCGCTGCACTCATTCTCATTCTTCATGTACATATAAAAGGCACAATTGACAGGGGGCGACGGTGTGGCCTTTGTTGTGATGTATATATATATATATATATATATATAAGGCACAGTTAACAGGGGGTGACGCTGTGGCCTTTGTTGTGATGTATATATATATATATATATAAGGCACAGTTGACAGGGGTGACGCTATGGCCTTTGTTGTGATGTGTATATATAAGGCACAGTTGACAGGGGGTGACGCTGTGGCCTATGATATGATGTTTATATATATAAGGCACAGTTGACGGGGGTGACGTTGTGGCCTATGATGTGATGTTTATATATATAAGACACAGTTGATAGGGGGTGACGTTGTGGCCTATGATGTGATGTTTATATATATATAAGGCACAGTTGACAGGGCATGACGCTGTGGCCTATGAAGTGATGTTTATATATATAAGGCACAGTTGACAGGGGGTGACGTTGTGGCTTATGTTGTGATGTTTTTAGGGGTGACGATGTGGCCTATGTCGTGGCATTTCTATAGATATATGTGTTTTGTTGATATAGCCATAATGATATATTTATCTTTGCACATTCATTGAAATGTCTCTGATGTCTTCCATGATTTTATGTACATATTGATTTAAAAAGGTTAAAGTTTCATGTATGGTATCCGCCTTAAGAGGCAATCAAATGTACAGGTCATCTTTATCCCCTGTTATGTTCTATATTTCTTATTATGTTGTTATTCGTACCTTAAATACTCGATACTTTTGTTAAATGTGACGTCCTTCTTGTGGACGTTGCGTTTCATGCCACGCAGGTGTATACAGATGAGTAGAAGACATTGGCTATATGATCTTCCCAGGCTATCAGCTGGATTGGTGAGCTCCATCTCAGTTCGGAGTGTTGCCGAGTCAGAGTACTTATGTTATGGTATCTCGTGTATGTTAAAGACTTTTGCAGACACTGTCCTGTGGATAGTGCGTCGAGATGTCGACAGTTGTGTAAAAAGACCATATAGGTCGATGCGTTTTTATGCTTTATTTTTAAAGATTTTATTGTGACTAAATGTTTTCTTTTAATTAACGATAAGGGAGAAGTCCCTGGTTTGACGAAAGAGTTTTATTGAAAAGTTTTTTTCACCTGACGGAAGCGTTATTTCGTATACTAAAGGTTCACAAAAAGTTGTGACTCCTGGATGGAATAGTAGTATGGAACTCAGCCGAGTAGGGTCTTGGGTTTCAGTCGCAGCCCTCCAGTTTGGGTCATGACACATAGCCCTCTCATCCCTCTGGAAATGTTAGAACTGGGGCCGAAGTCAACCTATCTTTCAACTCCTGAAAGATGTGCTCATAAGCGTCGGTCCATTGAAATTTTACCAATTTCTGAGTCACCTTCGTCAGTGGTACCAAAATAGAAGAAAATCCTTCCACAAATCTTCTACGGTAACCGGCCAACCCCAGAAAACTACGACCCTCCGTGAGCATTGTAGGCCTTGGCCAATTCTTCACAGCTTTAATCTTCTGGGTATCTTCTCGAATACCGTCGGTCAAAATAATATACCCCAGAAAAGTTACAGAATTAGCCAAAATTCATAGTTTGAGAACTTGGCATATAACTTCCGAGCCCGAAAAATTCCAAGAACAGTACGTAGATGATCCGCATGCTCTGTCTCCGATCGAGAATATAGCAGAATATCGTCGATGAATGCAATTACAAATAGATCCAAGAAAGGCCTGAGTACATTATTCATCAAGTTCATAAATACCGGCGGGCGTTATTCAACCCAATTGACATTACCCGAAACTCGTAATTTCCATATCTAGTTTTGAAGGCTATTTTTAGGATGTCCTCTTCCTTGACCCTCACATGGTGGTATCCCGATCTTAGATCTATTTTTGAGAACCACTTGGCGCCCTGCAACTGATCGAACAGATCATCAATCCTTGGAAGGGGGTATTTATTCTTTATCATCACCTTGTTTAATTGCCTGTAATCAATACACATACGTAAGGAGCCATCTTTCTTCCTTACGAACAACACAGGCGCTCCCTATGGCGATGAACTGGGCCCGATAAAGCCTTTTTCAAGAAGATCTTTCAATTGCGCATTTAACTCCTTTAACTTGGCAGGGGCCATTAAATAGGGAGGAATAGATATAGGCTTACTATCTGGAAACACATCAATGGTAAACTCAATCTCCCGTTCTGGTGGAAGACCTGGAAGCTCATCCAGAAACACGTATGAAAATTCATTCTCTATGGGGACAGATTGGAGAGTTGGCAGTTTTGCTTCTGTGTCTTGGACCCAGACTATATGATAAATACAGCCCTTGGCAATCATCTTCCTCGCTTTGAGATAGCAAATAAACCTACCTCTCGGGGATGTTGTATTACCTTTCCATTCCAAGACTGGTTCTCTGGAAAATTGGAAATGAACCATCTTTGTTCTACAATCAACATTGGCGTAACAGGAGGCTAGCCAATTCATACCCATAATAACATCAAAATCTAACATTTTCAGCTCGTGTAAATCAGCCATAGTATGGCAGTTGCAGCCTACAACCCCATAATTCCTATATATCCGTCTAGCTACAAATGGTTCCCCTAAAGGAGTGGACACCTCAAATGGTTTGATTGGCTCAAGTTTCACCCCAATACAATTAGCAATATAAGGAGCAATATATGATAGAGTAGAACCCAGATCAATCAATGCATACACATCATAAGAAGATACCGACAATATACCTATGACAACGTCAGGGGAGGAGTTAAGATCCTACTGCTAGTGCACCTATATGATTGTGAGGACGACTATAACTGGATGCTCCTCCCCTACCTCTACCGTGACCCACTAGTGCCTGCGAACCTTGCCCCAAAGGGTGTGCAGATGACGAGGAACCGGCCACCGATCCTGTGGGCTGAACCCTATCTCTGCCGCCCCTTAATGGACAATCCCGCATCATATGACCACTCTGACCATAGGCATAACAAGCGTCTGAACCTTGGCGACACTGCCCGAAATACGGCCTACCACATTGATTGCACCGTGGTAAGGGCGGCCTCATCTGACCAGATTCACCTCTATACCGGGAGCCCAAAATCCTGGAGCTTTGACCCGATCCAGAATAAATAGGACGACCAAATCTTTTGCCCGCGAATCGAGGAGGTGCACTAGCCGCCAATTGTCCTGAATAACTAGAATATTGCTGCCTTTGACTCCCTCTGAACTCGCTAGTGGCACCGGAAGACCTGGGCCTCTTATTGTGCCTTCTGTCAGAATCACGCTCACCTCTTTGCGGCTGCTGCTGCTCCTCCAAATTCTGAGCATGGGCCTGAATACGAGCAATATTCATCCCGTCCTAGAGCGAGGCCATCAAGCACTCCTTAATCAAATGTGATCCCAGACTACTCACGAACCGGTGTACCCGGTCTCCCATGTCAGCTACCATGGCTGGGGCATACCTAGCCAGAGAATTAAAGCGAAGACTATATTTCCCTGCCTGATATTCAAGAACTTATTAGTTCGGGCTCGTCGAACCTCTGGTGGTAAGTAATATCGTAGAAAGGCATCCACGAACTCTTGCTATACGGGAAGAGGTGCATTTACCCTTAGCGAAGACATCCAAGTATTGTACCAGTGGACGGCCATATCCCGCAGTTAATAAGAAGCCAATTTAACTAACTCAGTGTTATATCCCGTATTTTTGTACATTGGGATATCTTAAGTTAATCGCGACAAGTTAAGGACAAGACTATTTCGGGATACGAGGTAGAGACTTTTAACCTCCGATTTTATTTTAATGCACAAGTTGCTTATAAATTTTATTTAGTATAGAAATATTATTGCATATTGGGGATTAATTATTTGTGATTAGATTATTAAGCAAGAATTATTGATTAATTAAAATTAATTAAGATTAATTACCAAAGTGGGCCCCTTTAGATTTTTAATTTAAAAAAAAAAAGAGGGGGGGGGGGAATGATGCCACATAGGAGGGCACGTGTAGGGCCTAAAGAACTCATATATAAGTCACCAAGAGTGACTTAATGAATCATCTTCCAAACAATATTGAGCAAAAGAGAAAAAAATATATGCAGAACCATGGCAGCCATGGTTCGGCCAGTCATGGTTTTTAAGAAAATTTTTTGATTCTTGTTGTTTATTGAGTTTCAAATTGAATTATGAGTTCAAGGAAGTGATAGCAACGTTGGGTATTAAATTGCGGAAGAAGAAATTGTGAAATCGGAACAATTGAGCATACAAATTTCTTCGAGGAAATTGTGGTAAGATTTTCCTATTTTATGGTGTAGTTGCGGTAATAGTGTTGTAATGAAATTATTAAAATTGAATTGGACGAATTCGGAAGTAAGAAAATACATGAAATTGTTATTATGTGAAATCGTGGGTTGAAATGGATTTAGAATTGTTATGGGCTGGATTGTGAGAATTTTATATGTATATCTCTGTTGTTGGTATTTTTGTGTCAATAGGAGAATAATTGGAAATTCGGGTTAGGCGAATATATAGGGGAAATCTTTGCCCGATTTTCGTTAGGCCCTTAACTAATGGAAAACCCTAAATGAGGATGTATAAGTTAAAAGAACAAGTTCTATAAAGCAATGGGCTATGGATTTACGAACTAAAAAGTATAGTTCCTGACGATAACGTTACCTTTATGTTAAATAGGCTAAAAAGAGCGACAAAGCGAATGGTTTTACGATTAGTCGTCAACAGGTATGTAAAGCCTATCCCTTCTTTCTTTTGGCATGTCTTAGATATAGGTGATGTATGATATGAGCTTTGGGGTAATTCCATTCATAAGTTCCGAGCATGATTTATATTCTTATCAACTTCTTGATGTTAGAATTCTTAAAGTAGTCGAGCTACTGCCCTCGAGTCTTCTATATGATTGGATAGTAAATGATACATAAAAGTTCCTAGTCTTAAAGGATTCTATGATGAATAATGTCCTTAACTTGCATAAGCTGTCTCGTATTAATTGATACATGCCTACGATCCCTGAGACTTTCCTTAATATAGTTCGTAGCGACATTTAGAAAGAACTTAACATGATTATCGTTTTAATACTCGAGCGTTGATTAGGTTACTTGTCTATTGAGTCTCAAATGATGATTTATATGCATATGGTTACTCACTACTCTGCTCGTCCATACTGTTATTACATCTTTCACTGAGTCCCGGGCCGGGTATGTTATTGTGCACAGTTTCACTGCATTGTTCACCGCGTCCCTCACTAGAGGGTCGGGTACGGTGTATATACATATATGATGATATGATAATATGATGATATGATGATGTGATGTTGGCGCCGAGCCCCATGATGGGCTGAGTATGAAATATGACAGATTCACCGAGTCCATAATGGGCCGGATATGATATATGATATAGACATGCATGATTTTATTTCATAAGACACAGGTACAGTGATCCCTTGATTATCATATTTGCCTCCTGGAATCCCTACTTCAGTTATGATCTTTCTTACTGTATTTCATGCTTTATATACTCAGTACATATCTCGTACTGACCCCCTTTCTTCGGGGGGCTGCGTTTCATGCCCGCAGGTGCAGATACTCGCTTCGGTGATCCGCCGACACTTGGGATATCTGTCCGTTTATCTTGGAGTGCTCCCTTGTCTCGGGCCTAGCTTTTGGTACGGATCCTCTTGTTGCATATATGTGTTTATCCGAGGGGTACGGCGGGGCCTGTCCGTCATGTAATCTTGTTGTTACTCTTAGAGGTCTTTAGACATATGTGTGGGTTGTATATAGTTCTTGTTCGATTTGTGTACGTATGACTTATGTTTTGGGGCGTTCCCATTCATAGTGGCAGCCTTGTCGGCTTGTGTATACATATGTTTTGGGATGTTGTGTGTAGTGGCAGCCTTGTCGGCTTGCGTATATATATATACATGCTTTGGAAGTTGTGTGTTATGGTAGCCTTGTCGGCTCGTGTGTGACTGGGACGTTCCCCTACATTATGATAGCCTTGCGAGCTTATGTGCGCGCGACGTTACGGTGAAAGTTGTAACTCCTCTCAGAGACAAGTTCTTCGTGCTACGTATATATATACGCGAGTTTTGAGACCCACGTCTTGCCTTTTTATATATATAAGTTCTTATTATGCTAGTTGTGGACTGATTATAGTTAATAGGTGTATACGAGTGTCCAGCTCAGGCACTAGTCACGGCCTACGGGGTTGGGTCGTGACACTCAGTATCAAAAGCATGTATTATTCGTAGCGTCCTCAGCATCTCATCTATAAAATCCTGCGGGTCTTCATCCGGCTTCGAACCATAGAATTCTGGAGGATTCAGACCAATAAAATCGTGGGCTCTCACGCTGACCGCTCTATCACCGGCTCGCTCGCGCCACCGTGCCTTGTGCACGGCGGCCGACTAACTGGGTCGACGAGCGAATAGCCTAAGTCGTCGTGGCCTAAGGCGCCGGGCGGGAAGGCAACCGGGGTGCGGAGAGCGGAGCCTCTTCATTCTCCTCTGGTAAAGGTGGAATAGGAGAGGTCCAAGATGGAACCTCATTATAAGACTCACCCTCTTCTATCTCTGTCAGTGGCTCCCGTTCAGTCCTTCTTCCCGCCACTGTCTTGCCCTTCTGGGCCGCTGTAGCTTTTCTCTTCGTAGACATTCTTTGAAATCATAACATATGATTAGGAAAAAGGGGATCCTGATAACGTAGCTCTATCGCACTGTCTATGATAAGAAAGAAGGTCATTTATTTCTAAATTTCCCGCAGCCTCCTATTTATAAGTATGGCGCGCTTCACACCCTTCTGCTTGTAGACTTCCACGGGACATGGCTCGTAGACATACCCTATGACGACCGTTTCCGATACTACTTTTGTCACGACCCGACGGAGGGCCATGACGGGTACCCGGTACTATCTACAAGCACCCCAATCTAAATTATAACCTTTCAAAGTTGGAAATTTTACCCCTAATATTACTTGGTAAACCACATATCGACTAAGATAAACACGAGAAAGAAAAATTATACGGGAAAAAGGCCGAAGAATTCAACTCTCAAAATACTATGTCTCGTTTTTAAATGCATCAGAACCCTAAGATAGGGGGGATTTCGCCCTCCCGTATATTTTGTTACCCCCCCGTGTTTGAGAGAGAACCTATGATTTTTGCGGGTATGACCTTGGGAAAAAAACCGAGCTCAAGTTTGGAGGTGAAAATATCTTATCCCGTGTCGAGGGTACCAAATTTGTCAATTTATGGGGTTTTTGACGGGTCGAACGCCCAC
>NC_081344.1:49220843-49226660 GCF_029784015.1 Lycium ferocissimum
TTTGGGTCGGAATATCTAAAAATATCCAAAAGCGAAGGCCAACAAGAGCATGGATGCCACCGAGAAGTTCCTGGGATCGTGCCCGTCACTGCGGACAGCCAATCCAAAGAAAGGCGGGGAAGTCTGGTACGAGACACTCAGAAAAATGATCATTAGCGACGAGATTATTTAACTGGTCCTTAAGGGGTTTTAGCGACGAGAAAATATCTAGTCCCTGGAACACTTTTAAGGACCATATTTCTTGTCCTAAACGTAGATGAATGGTCCCTATAACATTTTATTAGCTGGTTACGACTGGTCCTAAAAAGTCTTTTATGATTGAAATCTGGCCCTTAAAGAGTCTTTTCAAGCAATGTATATTTTGAATTTATACAATTACCAATATAGATAATCACTTGCACATCACAAAAGTTATCAATAAATACATGCTTTCATATACAAATAATCCTTTACAAATTTAAAACTGGTAATTATTAGAAAAAAAAATGTATTAACATCCCACTTGTAGTGGTATTACCACGACACATATGTCACAATACTATTTACACAACCTCTTAGAAAAATATAATGTTCTTCCTAACTGCTAACAAAATGATAACCAATTTCTCAACTTGTATGAGGTCTTCAAAACTCCCATCTTGACTTGTAATCGAAACACTTCAAACCCTGTAAAAAATAAAAAGTAAAATGTCTTTAGATAATAATAAAGATCAGATTGTATCTAAAAGATAACATATTGGAAAGAAAAACCTGGATATTTTATCTTTCTTCTCCTTCAAAGCATGTCCTTTTCTTAAATAGTCCAATTACATTTTTCAAATATACAAGAAAGAGTAAACTTGTTACAGGAAAGAGTAAAGTTGTTGTTAACCTTTATAATCAAACTATTTTGAGAGCCAGATATCGAGTAAATTACAGAAATAAAAGCTGAAAACAAATGGCATTGCACAATCTAATGAAACCTCCAACCAGTTTTCATGTATGTATCTTTTCATATAAGCTATTTGTTGTCTATAGTTAACATCATTTCAAACCGAAGAACTTCAACAGAGATGTTGCTTAACAAGTATTTGAAACTATCAAAATAATCCTGAAAGTCACAACAGATAAAAAAGAAAAACATATAAAAGAATTGGTAAAAGAAACTAAAAATATATGTAGCGTCTTTATCAAAACCAAGCAGGAGTCAAAACTTTTTACCATTATTATTGTTTTTTATCAGGTAAAGTAAAAATTCATTAAAATTGTATCCAATAGATGTCGAGAATTACAATTAGAAATGCATTTACAGACCATACATAACGGTATGCCCTCTAAAGCTTGACTATAAAGTCATGAAAGTTTATTGGTTCACTACCAATCGAAGGATTGTAATAAAAAAACTATCAATTGGACACAGGTTAGGCTAACTATGTTCAAGTTTAACTTTTGTTAGCATATAAAAGTAAATTGAATAGTATCACTTTTCTATTAGAATTTAGGATTAATCTTTCACCAAGATATTAACCAGAAAACTGGAATAAATAAATTGTCCATATTCTAAGTCTTTAAGATAGAGTGTGGCTAAATACTAATAGTCTTCATTTACTAACTCAAAGACAGACAGAGTTCAGAATTTTCTTGTAATCACACCCATTTGCTTCAATTGCAGAGAGACCAAACGATTGATATGTTGGAAGAAAAGAGGCAGGAAAATAGATGTATGAAATATGCTAAGAGAACACAAAAAATAAGCCAAAAGAATAAACATACAATGACACCTAGAACCCTTAAGTTCTCAAAAGACAATGCAAAACACAAAAGCACATCATGCTCGAAGTTCATGCTTTTATAATGAGAAGCAGAAACACCATAAATACTCTTGTGACATCTCGGTGTTCAATGTTTTAAAGACTAAAGTTGCAATTACGTGAAAAAGACGCACAACAGCTTGGTCGATAATACCTATGACAAACAGATTATATCACTAAAGTAACATTTGTTGTCCACCCAAAACCCCAAAAAGTCTCCCCGGGATCCAAGTGGGGGTTGTCGCGACCAAAACTTTTTTATAGTTAAATAAACTAGATAGAGTATGTCCATGTTGTGCAGGGCCTTATGCCCAATATCTTTGTTTGACTATGTTGTTTAATTTTGTAATCCAATTTCTAAATAATTGCACTTGACATTTGTTTCTACTGTCTACAGGAATGGGCTTAAAGTGGTGTTCTATCATAGTAGAACTCTGTAGTTTTCACATCAAAGTAAATTGACTTGGAATGTTATGCAGAGAAAAGGTTACTGAATTATTAAATTCTGTACACAAACACATACGAAATATTATAACATGACAGTAAAAATTTCAAGTGTTCAATCCATTAGTTCTATATAACAAGTAACAACATAATAAGCAAAGAAACAGTTTCACTCGTTCACGAAATAATGCGAAGAAAAATATGAACGACAGAAGAAACATCTAGTTGCAGTGATCACTTACCCCCCATCATGTGGTTTGATATCCTCCGGGGGGATGCCATTATTTGGGGAAATAGACAAAAAGGAATCTTCATAAAGCTTGAACTAAACTGATAGAGTAATTTGGATTTAAACAATAGAGAGAAACAATAGGTTCTTTAGTGATAAGAGGGACAAAATCTCACTTGTAAAATCATAAAAAGTCTATATCTGTGAAGTAAGAAAAGTCTCTCATAAACTCTCTGTTAGACCTTCTGCATTCCTTCATTCTGTTGATGTTATCTCCCAATACCAACTTGCTACCATTCCTTCATTCTAAGGAATGGCCTAGGGAATGTTTTTTCAAACTTACGTCCTCCATAACAGCCACCAAACACCAAAAGGGTGGATGAATCAAAAGGATTATTATAGTTTATATCTAAGCTCCTCACTAGAACTGAATAATAACTTTGATAGCTGTATATTTATCAATAACATTGTTGTACAACATCATTCAAACTTCTGATTAGAGCACACTTTTAGGCTTTGCATATGAAAAAAAAAATTAGCTCCTTGGCAAAAATAATTGGAAATGGAAGAAAATAGGAGTAGTTGCAAATGAAAATGTTATGATGGAATAAAGAAAAAATTGAAACAAATATGATAATGTTTCCCAAAACAAGAGTCTACAGGCTTATGAAAATGCAGGAAGTGGATTCTGAATTAAATAATTATAAAAAAGGACAGTCACAGCAGGCAGTGTTTTTTTAGTTTTTTTTTTTTTTAATAATCGAGAAATTTTCTGAGGGCGAGTGGTGTGTGGAATTTTGTGGACAATAACAGCGACAATAGGCAAAATTGCAGCAGTGAAGCAATGTAGCAGACCATAAAAAGTTACACGGCCACTAAATCTATACGAGATGTTTCTTGTATTTTAGCTTTCAAAAGCTGATGCAAGTAAAGACTAGAACATACTTTGAAATTCAAGTTGAATAGACTTTGAATTGAGATAATTTCCCCAACCAGATAGGAGACAATATATTTAGCTTTATGACATAACACACAGGAAACAAACTTAGTTCACCAAAATATTATTTTCTTGAGCACTAAAAAGAATCTTTTTATTCGGCTTACTTAAAACAAAAAAGAAAGGAAATGATAACTTTATTTTGTGTTAAGATCAATTAAAAAGGACAAAAGGAGCACAAATGGTCTTCTAATACACATGAGAGTGGTGACCCATTTTTTTTACTTTAAATGGATGAAAATGGGAATATGTACCAACATCAGTTCTATACATATTTGGAAGGTGAAAACTATATTATTCCCCTGCTAATGTACCTTGCTAAGATATAATCCACAAATCTAGCAATAACCAAATAAAATTATTAAACAACCTGATATTTACTGTAAAATCCAAAGCTTTTACCACTTTGCAGAATTCAAGATTAATATAAATCAAAAGATAATTTCATTTTGGACTAGATCTACAACTCAATTCAGGGCCTAAAACTTATATTTTGGAGAGAATATGTTCTAAATCTCATGGAACACAGCAATATGTTAGGCACATACATAGGATTTTTAGATTTTTGGCTTTTCTGAATTAATATTTTGGAGTTCTTGCACCTCATAACTTTACATACAGAAACCCTAAAGCCCCATAATTTTATTAGTTTTCACAGAATCGACCACTCAAAGATTGAAGGAACGTCATCTGAGGTCCTAATGCAAGGCATCGACAAAATAAATAAGAGTAATAGATATATCAGAAGACAATTTACCTCATGAGTAATACATAGACAAGTAATACGTCAACCACCTTGAGATTGATTTTGGACTTGACTATGGTGTTTGAGAGGCAGGTCTAGGGCTTTTTGAGGGTTAATTCTCTAAAAATTTGTACACCTTCATCCCTATTTTTGTTATCTTTTGCTGGATAAATTAGAGAAAAGAAAGAATGGGGGATTAGGGATAAGAAAACGAGCGTCAATCTGGTTGCCCAAAGTTACGAAGGTTTAGGGATTTGGGAGATAGTATTTGGCTAGAAGAAAGAAAGAGCGTGTATTATAATGATATATTTTTTATTTATATTTGAGTGTTTTTTCACTTAGCGCGTATTGCCCCTTAACAGAGAAAAATAGATTAGTGCCTAGTGTCCCTTAATTTAGAGTATTAGGGACCGGACTATCACTGCTTTACGTACTAGATTTATTCTCTTCGTTATTAAAACCAAAATCATGGACAAGAAAAAAAACTCGACCCTGAAAGTTACTTTTAAAGACCAGATTTTCAGACCGTCGCTAAATGTTGGCCGCTAATTAACCTTTTGTGTGGGATGAAGGCATAATAAAACATAATAAGAGATGAACAAAACATGAGATAAGGACATCCCGACCCATTTCTCTTTGGGAAAAAAATCATGCATGTTTTTAATCCCAAAAAACATTTCTCTATTGTATAACATAATACCCCCAAACGTACCGATCCTATATTTTTGGAAGTGCCTCCATACCCATATCCCGCACCCGGCATCCCCCGGGGATGATATCATAATATCCCACGCCGGGGGCGTATATCCGCCGCCTTTTCCCCTACCCCCCGATACATTTACATTTATATATATAAAAGACTTTTCGGACCCAAATAAACGTTACCCCTTTACGGGGGACGTAAGGTCGGAACCCCCGAATATATTAGGAGCAACATCCGCTCATCTCACTGGGAACAATGTCATAAAAAAAGATCCCAAAAAAATAAAATCATGAAAAATCTTTAAGCTTAACCATAATAATATTAAAATCATAACTTTGGAACCAAAAAAGGATCATCATCATTATCATCATGAAAACATAATCATCTTTTATCGTATAAACTTTAAAATCTGAATCTAACGGCCCAAAAATAAAAAAGAAATTTAAATTTTAAAAAATGCATCATTGTCACGGTCCCCGAAAACATCGGTCTTTAATATCATAAAAACCTTGGAATCATGAACTTCTATTTTGGGAAAAGGAGTTTTGGAAGACATATACGAAATCAACGTAGAAGTCATGCCTTTAGAAGGGGGGACTAGCCTTAACATACCCGATTGATCCCCCATTGTTTAACCTTTTCTCCCACCTTTAAATTTCCCATTAAGAGAAATCATCCCTTTTGACTTATTGTCATATTTATCTTAAGTCTTTAAATTAAACCATTTAAAATTCTTTAAAATTCCTTTAAACCCTAATCCCTCAAAAACACCCATCAATCATAATGCATATTCATGTTGCCTACTAAGTTAAATCAAAACCATCTGATAGATTTTTCCAAAGCATCCCATTATGCTCTTTTTCTATAAATTTTTTCCCTTTCTTAAATTTTTTCAAATCCTCATATAAA
>NC_081344.1:49226760-49238599 GCF_029784015.1 Lycium ferocissimum
GAAAAATTTTTGAAAGAATTTTTGCAAATTTTTCTTGGAAATTCCTCTATGGCGAATAGCCTTGGGGTTTTTCCCTCTCTCTCTTGTTCTTGCTTTCTCTTGAAATTTCTAGAGAATTATGGAGAAAAGATGACTTAGTCATCTATTTAATTGGAGAATTAAATCTCCACTTGGGCCTAGCCCATGTCATGGCCGGTTGGGCCTTTGATTTTTCCAAAAACAAATTCAGCCCACTTTGTATTTTTTGGCTAGTTCTTGTAATTTATGAAATATTTTTCCAACTTCCAAATTTGCCCTCGTCTTCCTCCATATTTCCATGAGTCATCTTTGCGAATTTTCCTTTATGCCCTTGACCTTCCTCATTAATTCCGCTTCTAAATTTTTCATAAGCAACTCGTATGCCAAACAAAATAAAATGTGGCCTTGCTTATTGTCTTCCCGCGATTGTCTTGAATTATCCGATTGCATAAAATGCGGGATATAACAAGAACAATACCACTAGACTGCAGCTCCGAAGAAAATAGAGCGCTCTTATGCAATCGCTGATGAAGTACCTAGGGATCTGATCCGTCCCCCTGCCTACCTGCAGGCCGCGACCATAAACAAAAGGACGTCAGTACGAATAATGTACTAAGTATATAAGGCATGAATAACAACATAATATGGATATGAGAAAACATGGGATAATGGAGATAACCTGTACATCTTATTGCCTCTTGAGGTGGGCATCATGCATGCTTAGTCTTTAAAAAAAACCATTTTCATACATACATATATAATATAAGTGTTAGTGCTGTGAAACGTAAAGCCCGATCCATATATCATATCATCCCGCGTCTGGGGCATCTCGCGTCTGAGGTAACATCATAATTTGCCCACTGCAGTGGTGTATACATCTGCGTGCCTGCTCGGCCAACTATAGCACGGCGCGGCATGAGAAACTACATACATATATGTTAAGCATGCACGCGAGCCCAAATAAAAGCTATAAGTCTATCGGAGTGACGTATGGTCGGTAAACCTCCGATTATCATTATGGAATCGTCATCATCGCTATATTTGTTACATCCTGTGTTTTCATGCATTTGAAAGCTTGCAAGTTAAATGACATTAGTAACGGAAACGAGGTTATCCTCCAAGGTTATAGGTGGTTAGAGTGATGGTACAGATGTATCGTAAGGATTAGAAGTTAAACAAATCGAAGAAAATAAGTTTCGTCGAGGTTCAAAATTTATTTGAATGAAATACAGTCAAAGCTATAATATCCCGTAATTTGGACCAGGAAATTGAACCGTCCAACATGAGCAAATTTACCCGAGCCTGGAGAATTTGGTCATATTCAAGCATGAAAATCAAGAACTCGGTGTATTCAAGGAATTAAGTCCCGAAATGATTTAAAACGAAAAAGTGCGACGACGATAATTGAAATAATATTTTATGTGTGGCAAATGAGGCTATGGACTAGAGTTATATCACATGCTCATGGTAATGGGTATACGGAGTATGTTTAAAATGAGTACTATTTAAGTGAATTGAGATCAAAGAATTAATTATGTGGGTAATTAGTCAAATGATGAATTAAGTATTAGGGGGAACATCATGACTACGTGGCCCACCAAAGGAATATCCACCCTAAGAAGAACTTGGATAAGGACCAAATGTTTTGTGTAAAAATCTGTCTACATGTATAGACTAGGTGCACTCATATAAGTCATCCTAATCCAAATGGCTAATTAATGTGAGTGGAAGGGAGGCCTACATGTCATTTATTATTATATCCCGTATTTTTGTACATTGGATTATTCGTAAGCTAATCGACATAAGTTTATGGACAAGATTATTTTTGGGATATGAAATGAGGACTTTTAATCCCCGATTTTAATTAGTGCACGATTTGCTTATAAATTTCAATTAGCATAGAAATATTACTGGAGATTAGGGATTAATTAACCATGATTAGATTATTAAGTGGGGATTAGTGATTAATTAAGATTAATTAACTCATTAGTGCACTAAATGGACCCTACTACAACATGGCCAAATTTGATTGGTCCATGCCATAGTGGGGCACGTGTCAGCCTCATGGGCAACATATAAGGCTACATTTGATGACTAATTCATTAGTCATATATTTCATTTCCACTTCAACCAAAATTGAACTAGAGAGAGGATCTTATGGCCATGAAATTGTGTTAAGTGGAATTGGATGCAAGGAATTGTATATGTTAGTGTTAAAATTCTGTTTGGGCCGTGTTGGGGCTATTCTAATCTAGTAATGGTGGATTAATTGTGATTAGTGTTGTTGTTATTGTTGTCATGGGTTATATGATGAAAGTGAAGGATTTGATATTTAATGTTGAAGTTGTATTTGTTTTATGTAAATTTGTTTTAAGAACTTGTTGTGATATTAAGGTAGTTTTCTTGTGTATGAGTAATTGATGTTGTTGTCGTGTTATTGCTGATATGATTCACAAATTCGGATGAAAGAAGCGTATAAAATATCGTATACGAAGCGTATGTGGTCTGCTTGGTGTGTTCTTAGATGTTCGTGAGATTATCGGGCATTGTTATGTTGTAATTTGGGGCTGTTTGGGGCGTGTTGTTGGTCTTGTGAATTGGAGGACTAAGTGTAGTTAAGATCAAGCATTGTGTTGTTAATATTGTTGGACTATTAAGTAATTTCAATGAAGTGTTATGGCTATAGATTATTAAGAGTAACTTGAATATGTCCTAGCAGTTATGTTAACGATTATTGAATGTTGTAATGTGTGGGCTGATTGCAATGTTATGCGGGCTGTTCGGAGTATTCTTGAATCTTGTTTTGGCTAGTCGTGATATAGTACTTGAACGTGTGGTTGTTGATGTTGACTTGGTCGTTTTATAGTTGGCTTGAACATAAGGGAAATGAACAATATAGGGGAAATGCCGCCCAATTTTCTAGAAATAAGCTACTAACGTTGGAATACGTTTTAAACCTTTCTGTAGCTTAACCATAGTTCTTAACGTCTTAATATAGGTTGAGACACTTCGGGCAACGTATACGTATTGTATCACGAATAAGTGTCAAAGATATGTAAAGCTATCCTTTCTTTCATTTGGCATGATCTATATGAAATAAACCGATGACGAATGTATAAGCTCATATTCTTAGAGACACTAGGATGGCTAATGTCCTTGACTTCCATAAGCTATTTCATATTATCTTGATACGTGTCTATGATTCCTGAGGTTCTATTTGATATAATCCATAGTGACATTCAAAGGGTACTTGACATGATTGTCGTCTTTGATACTCGAGTGTTAGTTCATTCTACTTATTCTATTGAGTCTCAGATGATGATTTAGTTTGCATATGGTTGCTCACTACTCTGCTCGTGCATCTTTGTTATTATATCTTTCACCGAGTCCGGGCGGGTATGTTTTCGTGCGTAGTTTACTTGCATTGTTCACCGAGTCCCTCACTAGAGGGCCGGGGGGTATATATATATATATATATATATATATATATATATGATGATATGATGATGTGATGATGTGCAGGGTCCCATGATGGGCCGGGCATGGTATACATGTATACGACTTATTCACCGAGTCCATAATGGGCCGGATATGGTATATGATATAGCTATGCATGATTTTCATTTCATAAGGCACAAGTACAGTGATTTCTTGATTGTCATACTTGTCTCCTGTAATCTCTATTTCAGTCATGGACCTCTTTATTGTATTTCACACTTTATATACTCAGTACATATCTCGTACTGACCCCCTTTCTTCGGGGGGCTGCGTTTCATGCCCGCAGGTACAAATACTCGATTTGGTGATCCTCTAGCTTAGGACTTCTACTCAGCTGTCTTGGAGAGCTCCATTGTTCCGGAGCCTAGATTATTTTGGTACAGATCTTTTGATGTAGATTTATGTTTATCCAGGGGTACGGTGGGGCCCTGTCCCGTCATATTTCACTATTGATACTCTTAGAGGTCTATAGACATACGTGTGGGTTGTATATAGGTGTTGTTCAATTGTGTCGATATGACTTGTTTTGGATGTTTCCGTATATAGTGGCAGCCTTGTCGGCTTGCGTATTGTGTTATCTTTTGATTAGTTGTGACTCCTCAGGAGACAGGTTATCTTGATATACATGACGTTATGAATCTTTAGTTATTTGTGCAAGTTTCCATATTGTCCTCAGTTTCAGTCTGACTATATCTAATAGGTATGTTTACGAGTGTCCAGCTCGGGCACTAGTCACGGCCCATGGGGTTGGGTCGTGATAAAAGTGGTATCAGAGCAGTTCATCCTCGGAGTGTCTACAGACCGTGTCTAGTAGAGTCTTGTTTATCGGTGTGTTGTGCACCACATCTATAAACAGGAAGCTACAGGTCATTTAGGATGTCACTTTTCCTTCACATCTTTGTATCGTGCGATAGAGCCAAGAGATAGAAAATAATATCCCTTATATACTGACCTTTGATTTCAGCAAGAGAAGGTAAATAACGGCATCGAGTTAGAAGCTAATATTTCATTGAGGTTACGTTATCGAATTTGTATATAGTTACAAAGTACATCAAGGTTAGTAATTGTAAATATAGTAAGAAATGGATTGAATGTATATATATTGAGGATAAGTTCATTTATAAAGTATGATTGAAATGTAAAGAATTGTAAAAAGAATGAATATGGAAGGTAGATATGAGGGTATGATTGAAATATCGCTAAAGATTGAAAGGGAAAGTAAATAGGGTGTGATAACAAGTATAGTTTGAGTTGGACATATTTATTACATTTACTTGAAATTGGGAGCTATCATATGATATATATATATATATATATATGTTGGCCTTGTGAGGCATTGTTGGTATTTCCTGCGTGTAGGTTTTGGGATAGTAAGAAGTACAGAGGAAACTCTGCCAAAATTTTCCTAGAAATAAAAAGAGAATGAGATATAGGTTCGTAAAAAAAAAATCTTGAAAGATCATGTCAACAGTAACGATAAGATTTGACTAAGTTGCGAGTACGGCTGACTTCGAGAAATAAGTTAACCGTTGAATTAATGGTAATAGTAATTATGAGGTCGATATCAATATGGTAAAAAGGAAATGCTCGGACAATTTGGAAGGGCTTGTGATAATAAGAGATGACTTAGAAAAGGATGGCAAATCTTAATAGAGTGTTATATTGAGGTATCAACTGAATTGACAAGCAGGGATAAATGACGACGAGTTTATAGTTAGAAGAAGTAATAGTATGGTTGAGTTGAGTACAGAGGAAGAAGAATTATGACGAATATGAATGTATTGATAAGACAGCTTGTGAGGTATTAAGGATAGGATTGACCAGAAAGGGTAAAAGGTTAAGAAGTGTTACACTATAGGATTGATTACGAACAGGATATAATGTGAATATAATAAGGATTGTTATGAAAATGAGTAAAGCCTAGCGAGGAAGTGATTAAAAGATATGACGTGATCTATGTGATTAAGTATAAAGGCGAGCTATAGAACGAATAAGAAAGACTTATAAATTTCTTCTATAGGGAAAGTTCAGAATAAAGATTATGTGATAACGGAAATGATAGCGAGCACAAGAGAAGAAGGAGTTAATTGAAAGAAGGAAATAAGAAGAAAGCGAGATAACAGTGCAGTAATAGAGTATGACATGTATAGCCGAGAACACGAGTAATATAAGTGACGGGACTGTGAAAGACCAAACTATAGAAAGATGAGCAATGAGGTAGAATGAGTGCTAGAAAATGACTGGTATGATAAGAACAAATAGGGATGAACAGAATACGTTTTGAAAATGAGAAGAGGATTATGCAGGAGTAGTGTTTTTCGAAGGATACAGAGGTAGCATAAGATTCCTCGTGCACAGAATAAAATATGAACTTAGACTGGAGAAATGGTAAGGGAATACTAAAGGAAGCACCCAAGATAGACGTAATTAATTGAGTACGAGTATAAAAATAAAAGGGAAATATATAGCTACGAACATAAAGGTGTAGTACGACGACAAGGTGATAAGATAAGACCATTATTAAGATGAACTTGATATGATTTTGAGTAAGTTAGAAGTCAGTGTTGGGTACACAACAATGGTAAAAGAGCATAAGGCATAAAGGAGTACTGCGTGTATATGACTTTACCTCGGAAATAATGGAATCCTTAAAGGACAAGGACTGTAGGCCTGAGGAACAAATAATGTATTATAAATTTATTAAAGGAAACAAATGATATAGGTTGGGATAAAGATAATATTTTAAGAGAACTTTGGACACTTATCATCGAAATATAAGTGCTACCTAATTGAGAATTTGGAACGACTATAAGTACTAATTAATTACTGATTGGAGTAAGTGGAATGTGGCCTTGGATGAGTTGCTACATGGGTTGCATTACTCGAGTACAGATTGTCAGATGAGATTTTATACTATATATAGGAAGGTTCTCGTCGCTTCATGATTTTGTTACGGTTTCGTACGTAGATAATCAAAGTCATAAATTATAAAGAAAAGACATGGATATGGTACAGTGTACCAAGTGAGTTGGAAAAAAGGATCAGATGAATTTGAGATTAGAAATAGGGACATAGAGCAAAATATAAACAGATAATGGTATAAGTACACCCTTAAGGGGGGAAACGGGTGAGAGAAATGCAAGTGTAAGATGGAAACAATTGACACTGCAATATATTTGATATGGATACTTAAACTTCAAGTGAGATCCCTTGCTGAAACAAGTTAGTAAGATCTGAAAGCCAGCAATAAACGGATAGAAGTCAGGATGGTATTTGTGACAGTGCTGAGAATTATTTGTAAAGATCTTGAATGATATGACATTAGAAAGTGGGCGCTTATAAAAAGAAAGAGTACGACAAGAGAATGGTAACAAGTAACTTAAGAGATATTATAAAGGATAGCAATGCTATACTAGATTAGAGGCTAAGATTTGGCAATAGAGTTGTTCGCTAATGATATTGCGACTTATAAGTAGCAAAGGGAAGGGATAGAAAATCTCCTATAGTAGGATATGAGAAAATCAAAGGGGTGAATAAAAGAAGGGAGAGGAGTATGACAAGATAGGCTACGAGCGAGTTTTAGTACGGATGAGTTATGTAAAGCATAATGAACCAGGAGAAGGAAAGACTATGACTAAGATTGGATATATTTTATACAAGTTGTACAAGAATAGTTATGCAACCTACGAATATTTGTATGCTAAGAATGAGACCAAGTGAGTACTTGATAAGAAGAGTAAGGATTCGGTAATAACAATGCGGTTGTGATATTTAGGTTACAGTAAGGAAAGGTGTAAGATGGTTTGAGCCAAATTACCGAGATAGAATTAGTACTGAGGGCAAATAGGACATGGCCATAGTTGAGCCCCGATACCAATCGAAAGATATGAGAGGAGAATGCAAGGTAAAGCATAAAGACTAGTGAAACGACGCTAAGGTACTTCTCGGGCTAATTTGAGCACCTTCGCATATTCTTGTAAATATTGCAACATAATGTGTGACAGAAAAACTAAGAGCAAAATCTGAGTAAAGAGGCAATAGAAGAGTTTGAATTAAAAATAAAGAAACGACACGAGATAATATGCCTAAAGTGTTACAAGTTGGATTAAGGGAAATTGTGAGATGGTTTAAGTAAGACGATCAGAACAAGCTGATTACTGGATGACAGTGAATTTATGTGTCAAATAAAAAATTCTTTCATAATTATACTAGTTAATAATAGACAGATCATAGAGCAACTATGTAAAGTTATAATATGAGGGAACTCCAGCGCTACTTGATAGCCAACTCTAAAGATCGAGATTAAGAGCTAAAAGCAAAGTGACAGTTAAAATCTTTTAAAAAGAAAGTCGAGAAGTGATACATGATGCTGAAGATTCCAGAATATGGACTGTAACAGCAGAGCAATGTAAGGTTATTGAAGTAAAATAATGTTACACCTTGGGAAATTTTGTTTTATTCGTAGAGTCTGCGAAGGGTCTACAGGTTACCAGAGGCATGAAATACCCCAAGGATTGTAAAGTCTAATCAATCGACGAGGGACGTCTGCGCTATAAAATCTTATTTAAAGATTAAGAGGTAAGATGAAGTGAACGATACATCTTAAGGGAGTAACTTATAGAAGAAGAAAGAGTCGAGTTATGACTAAGTGCACCAGGGAGAGAGTAAGATTTCAGCGGAAGAGCTCGCAATACAACTGTCAACCAACTACGAAATAAGAAGGAGAGTAAAGACAACGACATGGAATTATTACCTCGAGAAGCAACAGAAAGAGGAAATATTACGGGAATGGTTACTTAGAAATCTGGAATGCGTTATAATAAATTGAAGGGAATCGACCAACGAAAGAGGCATGTGAAGGGCATACTTCAATAAAAGAACATTTAAGGAAGTATTGGGAGTGCAGGACTAGTTTAACATTCGAGGACAAATGTTCAAAAGGGGTGAAGGATGTTATATCCCGTATTTTTGTACATTGGATTATTCGTAAGCTAATCGACATAAGTTTAAGGACAAGATTATTTTTGGGATATGAAACGAGGACTTTTAATCCCCGATTTTAATTAGTGCACGATTTGCTTACAAATTTCAATTAGCATAGAAATATTAGTGGAGATTAGGGATTAATTAACCATGATTAGATTATTAAATGGGGATTAGTGATTAATTAAGATTAATTAACTCATTAGTGCACTAAATGGACCCTACTACAACATGGCCAAATTTGATTGGTCCATGCCATAGTGGGGCACGTCTTCATCATTCACAAGTTGAGTTAGAGAGATAAGGATACATTTGATGACTAATTCATTAGTCATATATTTCATTTCCACTTTAACCAAAATTGAACTAGAGAGAGGAGCTTATGGCCATGGCAGCTCACGGCCATGGCTGGTTTGGTTCATGATCTTGATAGCAAATTTAATTCCTAAGGTGTTCTAAGTATTTAAGGGAGCAGCAAGATTAGAAGTTAAAGTTGAAGAAGATAAAGTGGGCAAATGGTGCAAGTTATTGTAGGATCTGTCCCAATTAAATTTGAGGTAAGATTTCTTCTTTTTGTCATGAAATTGGAGTTGATGATGTTGTAATGAAGAGATTAATTTGTGTTAAGTGGAATTGGATGCAAGGAATTGTATATGTTAGTGTTAAAATTCTGTTTGGGCCGTGTTGGGGCTATTCTAATCTAGTAATGGTGGATTAATTGTGATTAGTGTTGTTGTTATTGTTGTCATGGGTTATATGATGAAAGTGAAGGAATTTGATATTTAAAGTTGAAGTTGTATTTGTTTTATGGGCTGTTTTAAGAACTTGTTGTGATATTAAGGTAGTTTTCTTGTGTATGAGTAATTGATGTTGTTGTCGTGTTATTGCTGATATGATTCACAAATTCGGATGAAAGAAGCATATAAAATATCGTATACGAAGCTTATGTGGTCTGCTTGGTGTGTTCTTAGATGTTCGTGAGATTATCGGGCATTGTTATGTTGTAATTTGGGGCTGTTTGGGGCGTGTTGTTGGTCTTGTGAATTGGAGGACTAAGTGTAGTTAAGATCATGCATTGTGTTGTTAATATTGTTGGACTATTAAGGTCGTTTCGATGAAGTGTTGTGGCTATAGATTATTAAGAGTAACTTGAATATGTCGTAGCCGTTATGTTAACGATTATTGAATGTTGTAATGTGTGGGCTGATTGGAATGTTATGCGGGCTGTTCGGAGTATTCTTGAATCTTGTTTTGGCTAGTCTTGATATAGTACTTGAACGTGTGGTTGTTGATGTTGACTTGGTCCTTTTATAGTTGGCTTGAATATGAGGGAAATGAACAATATAGGGGAAATGCCGCCCAATTTTCTAGAAATAAGCTACTAACGTTGGAATAATTTTTAAACCTTTCTGTAGCTTAACCATAGTTCTTAACGTCTTAATATAGGTTGAGACACTTCGGGCAACGTATACGTATTGTATCACGGATAAGCGTTAAAGGTATGTAAAGCTATCCTTTCTTTCATTTGGCATGATCTATATGAAATAAACCGATGACGAATGTATAAGCTCTTATTCTTAGAGACACTAGGATGGCTAATGTCCTTGACTTCCATAAGCTATTTCATATTATCTCGATACGTGTCTATGATTCTTGAGATTCTATTTGATATAATCCATAGTGACATTCAAAGGGTACTTGACATGATTGTCGTCTTTGATACTCGAGTGTTAGTTCATTCTACTTATTCTATTGAGTCTACGATGATGCTTTAGTTTACATATGGTTGCTCACTACTCTGCTCGTGCATCTTTGTTATTATATCTTTCACCGAGTCCCGGGCCAGGTATGTTTTCGTGCACAGTTTTACTGCATTGTTCACCGAGTCCCTCACTACAGGGCCGGGTACGGTATATATATATATATATATATGATGATATGATGATATGATGATGTGATGATGGCACCGGGTCCCAGGATGGGCCGGGCATGGTATACATGTATACGACTTATTCACCGAGTCCATAATGGGCCGGATATGGTATATGATATAGCTATGCATGATTTTCATTTCATAAGGCACAGGTACAGTGATTTCTTGATTGTCATACTTGTCTCCTGTAATCTCTATTTCAGTCATGATCCTCTTTATTGTATTTCATGCTTTATGTCACACCCCGACCTTACTAGGGTGTGATGGGCACCCGACCCCACATCCGGAGCCGAGCGAACCCACAGACTTTTACCGCATGCAAAGTCACTCCAAACTTTTTAAATCAAATAAAATGAAATACATAGCAAATTTTTTTTTTCAGAAATATTCTTTCTCGTAGCCTTCAAATCGAACAAATTTATAAGCATACAAAATTCAGTAAATAACACAGACCGACACCTCGGCTAACGGAGCGCTTACGGATCGACAACCAACACCCACGACGCGCTGTCGCAAAGTCTCTAACACGGATCCAAATCATAACGGACAAACTCGACTCGGCGGCACTCCGGGAAAAATGGAGCTTGCCATCTCCGCCGGAACATCTTCTCGTAATAACTTCACCATCCGGGAGTACCTGCGTGGCATGAAACGCAGCCCCCCGAAGACAGGGGGTCAGTACGGAAGATGTACTGAGCATGTAAGGCATGCAATACAGAAAACAGCACCATAATGGAGACAGACAAGACTAAAAGACAAACACATCACTCAAATTACCAGACGCTTCCTTTTCAGACACAAATCGTGCATACCTGCCTCATATATCAGAAAGAGTATAGAAAGTAAACAAGTGATCCAAAGTACCGAAATGCCGATTCTACAATCACAGATCGCATGTCCGAAGAGGTACAGAAAATACAGAGCGCACCGGTGATGTCACACGTCAGACGGAGAGCAGAACGTACAGAAAGCTCAGACGAGGTCATATATCGGACGAACTATCGAACGTACCGAACTATATCGAACATACCCGTAATCGGAGTCAGACATACGCGTTTGTCGGACAGATTCGTAATCGAGTCGAGACGTAGAGGAGTCGTGTCGGACGGTATCTCGTAATCGTAGTCGAGACATACGGTACGTATACCCCGACAGATCCGTGAACAGAGCGTACGTACGAGAGATGTACGTACGTAGATTCATAATCAAAATCGTAAGTATGGAGGCATAATAGGCGAGCCTCGTCAAAAATCGGAGATGCGAGAAGTCGACTTACAAAATCGTCATCGAGTGTCCAGAATATCTATAAAAATAACGGATCCCCCTCCGGGAGGACGCGGAAAAAACCCGGCCTCAGTACGGGATGCGGGGAACGACAAACATATGCCATCCGCCCCCCCCCACCTC
>NC_081344.1:49238699-49295860 GCF_029784015.1 Lycium ferocissimum
TTTATAGTCTCCAACCATCTTGTACATTCTATTTTCCCATTTGTCTCTTGGATCAACATTTGTGAAAATTTTGGCATACTTCCCAGGGGGTCACCCATCATGAAATTGTTCCCACCTGAGCACGCTTAACCTCGCAATCCTCGCGACGGTTCTCGGTCCCCTAATGCCGTGTGTAACCACGTCCACTTCCACACATGACCTTTGTTGCATAACTGGGCAGTACCAAAAGTTTTACAAATTCCGAGGCGTGTTCGTAACACGTCCTTTCTTTTGCAATTACCGTTTTGCCCTTTTTCGGTCTTCCATATCATCTTCACAAATTCTTATTATCCGAAATCTACACACCGCGAATGCCATCAATACCTTACAGAGTATATAACTTCATATCACATTTTTTCCATCCGAATCGCCGGTCTCGGTGTAACCGGTCAAATGTATCCACACTTACCTCCTTCCGTTGTATGTAAGGCTTACAGATGGAATTTCTTATTTCATTCTCCTATGGCTTGGCTCTATTGCACGATATATGACAGTAAAAGAAGGTCACAATTCCTAGATGCCCGTAGCCTCGTTTATAAATGTGGGCGCTTCACATCATAAACAGACTACCTGACACGACTTTGCGTACAACCCCACGGACGTACCCGCTCGATACCACTTTGTCACACCCCGACCTTATTAGGGTGTGATGGGCACCCGACCCCACATCCGGAGCCGAGCAAAACCCGTCGTACTTTACCGCATGCAAAGTCACTCCAAACTTTTTAAATCAAATAAAATGAAATACATAGCAAATTTTTTTTTTCAGAAATATTCTTTCTCGTAGCCTTCAAATCGAACAAATTTATAAGCATACAAAATTCAGTAAATAACACAGACCGACACCTCGGCTAACGGAGCCGCTTACAGACTGACAACCAACACCCACGACGCTGTCTGCAAAGTCTCTAACACAGATCCAGAAATCATAACAGACAAACTCTGACTCGGCAGCACTCCGGGAAAATGGAGCTTGCCATCTCCGCTGGAACATCTTCTGTAATAACTTCAGCTCATCTGGGAGTACCTGCGTGGCATGAAACGCAGCCCCCGAAGACAGGGGGTCAGTACGGAAAATGTACTGAGCATGTAAGGCATGCAATACAGAAAACAGCACCATAATGGAGACAGACAAGACTAAAAGACAAACACATCACTCAAATTACCAGATGCTTCTTTTCGTACACAAATCGTGCGTACCGCCTATATATCGAAAAGTACGTAAAAGTAAACAAGTGGTCTAAAGTACCGAAATGCCGATTCTACAATCACAGATCGCATGTCCGAAGAGGCGAGTAAAATATAGAGCGCACGGGGGGTGATGTCACACGTCGTGAGAGCGTAACGTGTAAAAGCTCGTACGAGGTCATATATCGGACGAACCATCGGACGTACCGAACTATATCGAACATACCCGTAATCGGAGTCGTACGCGTAGCCGTGCCTCGGACGTATTCGTAATCGAGTCGACATACGTAAGTATACCAGACAGATCCGTGAACAGAGCGTACGTACAGAGATGTATCAGACAGATTCGTGATCAAAATCAGAAGTATGGAGGCATAATAGGCAGAGCCTCATCAAAATCAGAGATGCAGAAGTCTGACTTACAAAATCGTCATCAGAGTGTCCAGAATAATCAAAATGCTTATTTTCAGACCATAGATTATGCATAATGCATCATATATCATCATAAGCATATGTCGATAACGCATCCCGCCCTCCAGCCAGAGGACGCGGTGCACGTAACCCGCCTCTAGTACGGGACGCGGTGAATGTACGTATCATATGCCATCCCGGCCACCGTCCCCACATCATCGATCATAATATCATATGCATAAACGTAGCCCGGCCCGCCTATGAGGGACGCGGTGAACAATGCGAGGAAGAGCACGATAAATGAGAACCTGCCCGGACGCAGTTGAACGGATACATATACGGGGAAGCACGCGCACGATAACGTATCCCGGCTCGGGACGCGGTGAACGGATATATTGAGCCTTGCACGAGCGCAGTCGTGAGAAACCATATGCACATACAAATCCGTACTCAATGGATAGGTATACTGACCGACATCAGAGGATTCAGAACAAATTTCGGGTTCTTTCGAGTTAGTATCAGAAAGTTATGAACGTTTTGAAATACAGAAACCTCTTCGGACTTTTTAAGCGATCCGAGATCGTACGTGAAGAACATTAAGGCTTACAGAGAATGCTCATATCAGAATACTCAGACCAGAAGACTCACGTCCGAATACTTATAACAGAATGCTTGTCACGCCCCAATTTCCAAGGGACGTGATGGGCACCCGACCCCACATCCGGAGCCGAGCGAACCCACCGACTCCTACTACGCACATACAAACTTTTCAAATCTCTAAACTGAATAATCATGAAATACATAATGAAGCTTACAAATTTGACAAAATCTGTAATTATACAAAATTTATTACATAACACAAATCGACATGTCGGCCGACGAGCCGCCGACGACGATCGGCATACCATACCCACAACGCCGTTCGCAAAGTCTCTAACACGGCATCCGCAAAATCAAACCGTACGTACCGACCTCGCCAGCATCTTAAAAGTGGAGCTTATTATCTTCGCCGGAACATCTTCTATAATCACTTTCGCTCATCCGGGGAGTACCGCGCGGCATGAAACGCAGCCCCGAAGAAAGGGGTCGGCATTTGAATATGTACTGAGTACGTAAGGCATGCAATACAAATAAACAAAACTATAACTGAAACAGACGGAACTATCAAGTAAGTATATATATAACTCCGAGTACCAGACACACACCTTTCAGACACAATTCATACATACCTGTTTCATAAGCCAAAGGTGTACAGAAAAATAAAGGGTCAACAAAATACCTAAAGTGCTTAATTTGCATTCTGCATCGCATGTCCGAAGAGTGCGGTAAGATACGAGCGCCGTGATGTCACACGTCCGATTTTAGCACGAACGTACGAACATTCGTATGAGATCATATATCGAACGGAATATCAAACGTACGTAATGTTCGGATGATGTCGTATATCGGATGCATTACGTAACGTACAGTGCCCAGATGATATCATATAACGGACGAATAATGGGTAACATACAAATCGTACGTATACCGACATACATCGGACGCAGTACGTAACGTACGTAAGGCTCGTAAGATGACATATGTCGGACAATACGAATGCATGTCAAAATCATAAATCTCATATGTGTATGACGTGTCCCGCCCTTCGACGATGGGGACTCGTGAATAGGATCATGTGTACGAATCGATGTCATATATGCAAATAACGTGTCCCGCCCCTTTATTAAGGGACTCGGTAGATAAAATCATACATGTCGAATCATGTATACATAACGTGTCCCGCCCCTCATCGCGGGTCTCGGTGAATGATAATCATGTGCCATCCCGGCCACCATCCCCATAACATCACATCATAATCGCATACGACAACGTGTCCCGCCCGCAAGTACGAGGGTCTCGGTGAATAATGCAGAAGTGCGCACGAGAACATGTCCCGGCCCGGACTCGGTGAATCGAAATCGTATCGTGACGTACACACGAGGTCATAACGTGCCCGGCCCCGGACTCGGTGAATGATACATTGAGCCGCGCACGAACCGCAGTAGTGCGAAACATAGGCATATAAGACCGGACTCGGGACCAATCACTTTTCGTCATTCGAAGATTCGAAAACAAGTCTCGGGTTCTTCCGAAGCAATATCGTAAAAGTTATGAGCACTTGATATACAAAAACCCTCTTCGGACTTTTCAAGCGATCCGTGAGTCGTGTGCGACGAACATTAAGACTTACACGTAATGTTCATATCTAAATACTTATGTCAAATACTCATGCTAACGCACTTATATCCGAATACGTATATCGTAATTTCTATTTCGAGCATTTACAACGGATCGCTTGTACCGTAATATTCATATTAAACTTACTCTTATCGGAGCGTCATATCGAATAGTCTAATCGAATACCCATATCGGGGTTACCGGATACTTATAACAAACTCAAATCATTAGTCCACAATTTCCATTGTTTAACGAACAGAATTAAGGCAAATAGTACTATACACTTAGGTCTTGAGGGGTGTGGTCCCACCTCGAGTCAAGTCGGATATCGGACCTAAAGCGTGGTCATTATGTCCTATTAGGTCATCCTTGAAGATTTCAAAACATTCCACTTTCGTTTCCAAAGGTTACAGACGCTTAACCATTTCTTGCACTAAAGTGTAAACTAATTAGTTCAATTCTATTGAATGAATAGTAACTAAATTCAATCTCGGATTTCTAGATTTAGAGTGGCCCCGAGGCTCACGTTCAAGCCTATGACGTCTAAGACATGCCGCAGAAGGAAGGGGAAAGCCTTACATACCTTTTCTCGCTCGCTTACGTTCCTACTCCAAATTTCCCCAAGTTCGCCAAAATCTGCAATTTGGTCATATTTACCAGTTACTATTCATGAGGCTTGAAATTCCAATCTTGAATTTGTTCTCGTCTGCCGAAATTTCGGCAGCACCTCCCCTGTAAATGCACCATCCCGAGAATATGGCTCGGCCCAAATCAACATCAACAGCAATCCGGGAATTTAACCCGGCCAAATTATCAACAACAATACCAATAACAACATCAATAAGCAATTACGATATATTCTAACATAAGAAATTTCCATTTCTACATATCATCTAACAACCTTCAACCCAACTTCCACTAAACGATCTTCACTCATTTCCTTCCTTCCAAATTCATGACTTACATTAATGTTCCATACACTAGTCATACCATTTCCCAACAATACAAAAGTCCATATTCAAATCACATTAGCCTTTAAGCAATTTTCCAACAATTCACATAACTTCTTCCATAATCTACCAACAATTACAACTTCATTTCAAGCTATTAGATTCTCGTTTTCATCATAGAATTTACTATAATAGCCATTGAATCACTAAGTAAGGTTGGCTCATTACTTCTACACAATGCTAACACCTACACGGCCACACTCAAATATACATACTTCCATATAGTTCATCCATTTCTCCACTCTACACACAATAACAACCAAAATACTACATGAATTCAATCTATTGTTTGCCATGCACATACTCCATTCGGTATACACATGCATGCATATTTCATAAGTTCCATTCATTTCTACATACCACAACATGCACAACCATCTATAATACATGTAAAAAGATTGGTTTCTTACCTTTTCTCTTCAATTCCTCCACTTAGCCAAGGTTGTCAACTTGCAACAAAGAATGATTCTCTTGCCTCAACAATTGCACCATGTTGAATAGCATCTTTGAATTAGTAGAAATACTTGGAGAAAGAAATTTTTGGGACAAAATTTCATGGAATCAAATTTCCATGGTGGTGGCCGAATATGGCCTTCTTGTTTGCTCTTCATTTTGTTTCCTTGAAAGTTCTTGACTTATGAATATAAATTAAGAGGGGTCTTCTTATTTATTTCCACCACTTCTTTTTCTATTTATTTATAATTTTCTTGAAATCTTGACAATTATAGTCACTTTTTTTCTCCTTCATCATTTTCTAGAATTTTCTTGAAAAATATGTGAAATTCCCAAATGGCTTTTCTCAATATTACAAGATTTTTGCCCATGCATTATTTAAAATTTACAATTGGCCATTTTGCAAAATTCTCATTTTACCCTTGTCCTTTCCCGATATTTCCATTCTACCAATGTTCATAAATAATATTCCTAACGACTCGTACATAAAATGATTTTGAAAGTGATCTTGTCCCTAACTTGCCCGTGCGTTCTCGAATATCGAATCGTAGGAAGGTACGGACTATAACATCCTCCCCCTTTAGAACATTCGTCCTCGAATGTTCAACTCGATCCCATGGGGTCTTGATACTTTGGGAGGGGTTCTCTCTTATAGTTGTCCTTTTTCTTCATACTCATTCTTGTTAAGAATCCTCATTTTATGTCATAGGTTTCCTTCCCCTTACTTAGGAATATGGTAGTCCCCTTTTACTAACATAATATAGTCTCCCCCCGTTGGGATGCACCAACGTGTCCACTAATTCAACCACAATAAGGCATCATACGCATCTCATATGTATATACATAATTTATATAGATATCCACTAATCCACAAAATATTTCTAAACATAGTTCGAAGCCTATCCAAATTCTAGAGCGCGCAGCGTACTTTATGTCTCTTCACTAATCGGCACTTTATCACGTGCTACGTGGCCTTTTTATAGTCTTCGACTCATCTTGTACATTCTAACTTCCCATTTGTTTCTTGAATCTACATTTGTGAAAATTTTCGGTAAACTTCCCGAGGGGTCACCCACGTCATGGAAATTGCTCCCATTGAGCACGCTTAACTCCGAAGCTTTGGTGGGATTTGGTATCTTAATATTTGATATATTCCCGTCCATTTCCTCGTATGGCCTTTATTACATGTCCGGGACTAGTCAAAACCTTACAAATTCCGGATACCCCGTAACACGTCTTTTCTTGTAATTACTATTTTACCCTATTCGACCTCCCATATCACCTTTACAAACTCTTATTGCTCGAAATACGTACGTTGCAAATGCCAACAATACCTTTACAATACATACGGCCATATATCACGTCCAGAACCATCCGAACTTTCTATTTCAATTAACAGAATGGATATTTCCAAATTTGCCCTTATGGCCTTTCCATACCGTTGCTTGCCTCCTTTCGTCGTATGCAAGGCTTGCGTATGGGATCTCATTCTCCTATAACTTGGCTCTATCGCACGATCTATGACGGAAAAGAAGGTCACGGTTCTAGATGCCCCGTAGCCTCTTGTTTATAGATGTGGCGCGCTACACCATAAACAAGACTCTACTGGACACGACTTTGCAGACAACCCCACGGACAGACCTCGCTCTGATACCACTTTGTCACGCCCCAATTCCATGGGACGTGATGGGCACCCGACCCCACATCCGGAGCCGAGCGAACCCACAGACTCTTATTACGCACATAATTTTTTTTTTTTCCAAATAAAGATAAAAGGCAAAATATAACTTTCAGAAATAATTCTTTTCGTTGCTTTCAAATTACATAAATTCTGTAGTCAAACAAAACCAACCACATATGACGTATCGGCTGATGGAGCCGCTTACGGATCGACCATCACCACACCCACGGACGGTGCTCGCAAAGTCTCTCTAACACGGATCCGGAAATCATAACGGACAAACTCGACTCGGCGGCACTCAGGGAAAATGGAGCTTGCCATCTCGCTGGAACATCTTCTATAATCACTTTTCGCTCATGCGGGAGTACTGCGCGGCATGAAACGCAGCCCCGAAGAAAGGGGGTCGATGAATATGTGCGAGTATGTAAGGCATACAACACAAAGTAACCGAACTATAACCGAAACGACGGAACTAGCAGATAAATGTATATAACTCCGAGAATAGGAGACGCTTACCCTTCGAGACTCGGCTCATACCTACGTTCTCGTATACCAAAGGGGTACGTAAAATGGTAAATAAGTCAAACAAAGTACCTAAATGCTTATTTCACAAATCACGGATCGCATGTCCGAAGAGGTACGAAATCACGAGTGAACCCGTGTCGTCATACGTCGGACAAAGTGTACTCGTATGAGATCATATATCGAACGGAATATCAAACGTACGAATGTTCGGATGATGTCGTAAATCATGTTCCGGACGGAATACGATGAACATATAACGGGATAACACACAAATCGTATACCGACATATATCGGACGAGTACGAACGTTCGAAGGCTCGAGGAGGATAACATATATCGGACGAATACGAATGCATGTCAAAATCATAAATCACATAGGTGTATGACGTGTCCAGAGGCTACGATGAGGGACTCGGTGAATAGGATCATGTGTAACGAGAATCGGATGTCAAATATGCCAATAACGTGTCCCGGCCCTTTATTAAGGGACTCGGTAGATAAAATCATGCATCTCGGAATCATTTATACATAACATGTCCCGCCCTCTCTGCGGGTCTCGGTGAATAATAATCATGTGCCATCCGGCCACCATCCCCATAACATCACATCATAATCACATACGGATAACGTGTCCCGGCCCGCAAGTACGAGGGACTCGGTGAATAATCTTTGAGAAGTGCGCACGAGAACATGTCCGGCCCGGGACTCGGTGAATCGAATGGTATCGTGACGTACACACGAGATCATAAAATGCCACGGCCGGGACTCGATGAAAGATACATTGAGTCGCGCGCGAGCGAGTAGTGCGAGAAATATATGCATATGAAATCGGACTCGATGAATACATACGCTTATTAACATCTCGAAGATTCGAAACAAGTCTCGGGTTCTTCGGGTTAGCATCGAGAGAGTTATAAGCATTTAATATACGAAACCTCTTCGGACTTTCCAAGCGATCCGAGGTCGTGTATGGAGAACATTAAGACTTACGAGTATTCATATCAACTTACTTATATCCAATGCTTATATATCACTCTTATGTTTGCATACTTATATCGGATTTTCTATTTTCAGAACATTTACGACGGACTGCTTATATCAGAATATTCATATCAAACTTACTCTTATCGGAGCGTCTATATCAGAATAGTCTAATCAGAATACCCATATCGGGGTTACCGGATACTTATAGCAAACTCAAATCATTAGTCCACAATTTCCATTGTTTAACGAGCGGAATTAAGGCAAATAGTACTATACACTTAGGTCTTGAGGGGTGTGGTCCCACCTCGAGTCAAGTCGGATAACGGACCTAAACGTGGTCATTATGTCCTATTAGGTCGTCCTTGAAGATTTCAAAACATTCCACTTTCGTTTCCAAAGGTTACGGACGCTTAACCATTTCTTGCACTAAAGTGTAAACTAATTAGTTCAATTCTATTGAATGAATAGTAACTAAATTCAATCTCGGGTTTCTAGATTTAGAGTGGCCCCCGAGGCTCGTAATCAAGCCTAGTACATCTAAGACATGCCAAAGAAGAAAAAGGAAAGCCTTACATACCTTTTGTCACACCCCAATCTTACTAGGGTGTGATGGGCACCCGACCCCATATTCGGAGCCGAGCGAACCCGCTGACTCTCATTGCACATATGAACTACACCGTTTTTTTTTATAACTAGCATTAACATAATTAGCACAATAATAAACATAGGCTAATAAGCTTTGCGATCACACTATACAGCGACGGGGACCATCAGGAGTACCAAATAGCTACTGTACATATCCGTCGAGCCTCTGAAAACATAGTACACGTATACATAGAAAGGGGCCGAATGGAAATGTGCCGAATATATGAAGTAGTACCACGGGCGGGGCTCCGAAACAAGGCGGAGCGGCGCAAAAGTTCTGGCAGGGAAACTCCTAAGGATCGGCTCCGGCTGCTCTACCTTTAACCTGCGCGGCATGAAACGCGGCGCCCACATGAAGGGCGTCGGTACAAATAGTGTACCGAGTATGTAAGGCATGAATAATAACATAGTAAATGAATATAGAGTACAAGTCACAAAGAATAGATGTACGGAGCTTATCACGGTACGAAGTAACTTTTGTGCGTGTGTATGCCTGTGGTGATACTACGCAAGCTTAGCCGTTCTCTTGAGTACGGTGCCGTATCCGTATACGATGACGGTACATTTCGGTAAACGGTACATTTCGATGTGATGCGTCTTTCTTACCTTTACAGACCTTTGAGTACATCGGCTCTCCCGCCCCCCCCCTCCCCAACGGTGTCCCAACACAACATATCATATATATCATATATCGCGTATACGAACGCGCGTACGCTCTCCCGTATCCGCGTCGGGCATCCCGCGTCCGGGATGATAGCTTCAGTGAATCGGGTGGACACGGTTGCCCTTCCCCCTTCCCATGTACTTATACATTTGCGTATTCACATTCACATACATATATCATAGTAAAACATAGTCATAGATATATTCATGGTAGGTACGTGCTATTGACATACTCGTCGTAGATGTTTACTCATGTTCGACGTAAATCGTTGTCATTATAAAATCATATTCGTCGTTTTAGTCATAAAAACTATCAAGAACATAGGACTTGGATTTTGGAGAAAAATGAATATTTTTGAAAACATTTATAAACTTTTAAGAAGATAAGTCACGCTTTAAAATCATAATTTCTAACTTTTGAAAATAAGGGCGTTGTAGTCACTCTCTCATATACGGCATCTCTATTGCCATCATAGAAGATCCTTGTTAGCTCGGTTACGGTACTGCTCGTCTTTCGATAACGAAATAAGAATCAAAAGTTTCCGTTGGATTCTACTTTATAATGAGTCAACGGAACAACAGGGGGGGGGGGGGGGGGGGGGGGGGGGGGGGGGGAACAAAGGGGCCCACCTCGGGTCAAATGAGGCGGCACACACAATTTACGTGTAATACGCGTCACGACGTCACTTATGAAGGTCTTGGGGTAATCGGGTCTCGTTGCAAAGTTCTAGGACGTTTAGACATTACCTTCGTAATTCATGCACTTTTGGTTCAATCTTCTTTTGAATGAATAGTAACTATTTTCAATTACGGATTTCTGGAGTTAGGAAGGTCCCCGAGGCGCGAAGTCAAGCCTATACGTCTACGACATGCCAAGAAAGGAAGGGGAAACCTTACATACCTCTTTCAACTCCTTTTGCTAATCCAAATTCACGTCGCAATCTCGTCGAAATCTGCAAATTGGTCATGTTTACCAAAACTCTTATTAATGTTCTTAGAGTTAGAATCTTAAGGAAACACTTGGCTACGAAATTTCGTGACACTTCCTCTCGTAAATATACCATCCTCAACATTCAATTTAGTCAAATTCTTATCAAACACAATCCGGGAATTCAAACCCGGCCAAACTATTAACATAATTCAACAACTACATTAGCGGTTCACATATTTCATTCAAGACGCATAATCTCAATTTACCACTTTCTTCAAAGCCTTCCAACTTCAATGAACCCAATAACAACCTAATAATTCATAAACCAACAATATCACACAAGTCTCATTATCTTCCATGCATGCAAGAACATTATATTCAATTCAAGTACTTCAATCACAAGTCTCCAACTTCTACAACTTCACAAAATTGTTATGCATTCATTAGCAACATAGTATCCACAACACAACAACAACCAAAACACTAAATAAAATTGACTCATTTTCTTCCACACCACACCACAACCACACGGCCAACATCAAACATACACAACTACAACTTCTCCAAAATCATTCAACTTCCATTATCAACATGACATTCACAACAATAACAACCAAACACTAAATAGATTAATTAGAACATAATTTCTACACACACACACATGTATATATACACACGGCCACACCACCCTTTTCTTCTCTTCCATGAATTTCATCCATTTTCTCACACACTACACATACAAAATCATCCATAACATGCAAGAAGAGGCAAACCTCACCTTTTCTACAATTCTTCACTTGAGTAGAGATTCCAACTTATAGAAATAGATGTTCCTCTTGTTCCAAAAACCACTCCACCTTGCTAGGGAACCTTGAATTAGTAGGAAATGATTTTTAAAGAAATTTTGCAAACTTTCTTGGAAATTTTCTCTATGGCCGAATGGCCTAGGGAGTTGGCTCTCTCTTGTCTTGCCCTTATTTTCTTGAAAATTCTAGAGGTTATGAGATAAATATGACTTGGTCATCCCTTTTAATTACATGAATTATAGCCCACATGGGCTTGGACCAAGATGTGGCCGGTTGGGCCTCTTTTCTTTAAAAATTTCAAGCCCAATTATATTTTGGGCTAGTTCTTGTAATTCATGAAAACAAATTTTTCCCCGTTTCCAAATTTGCCCTTCATCTTTCTTCCACATTCCCACGAGTCATATTGCGAATTTCCCTTTATGCCCTTGACCTTCCTCATTAATTCCACTTCTAAATTTTTCACAAGCAGCTCATATGCCAAACAAAATAAAATGTGGCCTTGCTTATTGTCTTCCCGCGATTGTCTCGAATTATCCGATTGCACTAAAATGCGGGATATAACACCTTTTCTGCCGCTTACGCTACTCCAAATTCTCGTCCAAAGTTCGCCAAAATCTGTGATTTGGTCATGCTTATCAATTACTATTCATGAAGCTTTGAAATTCCAATCTTGGATTTGTTCTTGTCGCGAAATTTCGCAAAGACCTCCGTAAATGCACCATCCCGAGAATATGGCTCGGCCCAAATCAACATCAACAGCAAATCCGGGAATTCAACCCGGCCAAACTATCAACCATACTAACTACTCATACATTTAACCACATTATGGTCATCAATACAAGTAAGCATATTTGATTCACATTATCTAACAAAACAGCCCGCACACGATTATAACTTCCATTTAAGTCGTTAAACTCTCATTTACATCATAGAACCCGCAACACAACATCTCAAACCTACTAAATAAAATGAGTCCTTCATCCCTACATAACACTACATACACACGGCCAAGCTCACAACAACCACAACTTCAACTTAAACCATGCAATACCTTCATTCTCGTAACATAATCCATAACAACATCAACCAAAATGCTAAGTAAAATCAATTCGCCATCACTTACCAAAACAGCCCCTACACGGCCAACATCACAACACACACATTTCATGATTTTCCATCCATTTTCTACATGTTACATCAACTATAACTATCAAATTACATTACATAAAATAAGTTCATATTTTCCTACAACCCACACACGTACATACGGCCACCTTCCACATTCCCAACTTTAAGTAAAGTCATTAATCTTCCATTGCCCATATAGAGTTCACCACAACAACAACTAAATACAACATAGAAACCAACTCATTGCTTGCCTACCCACATTTACATGCATACTACTATACTCACACACATATACATCCATTGCAACTTCCATGTTCTCATGATCTCTACTCATTTCTACATTCCAAAACATAAACACAACCTTCACAATCCCATAAAAAGGAATGGAATCATACCTTTCTTCACAACTCCTTCACTTGGCTAAAGTTGCCAACTTGCAACAAAGGAAGTTTCTTATCCCAACAACTATACCATGTTGAAGAGCACCTCAAATTGGTAGGAATACATGAAGAGAAAAATTTTTGGGGCAAGATTGCATGAAGCCAATTTTTCACCACCATGGCCGAATAGGCCATGGTGTCTCTCCTCTTCTTTCCTTTGTTTCTTGCTTCCTTTCTTTCCTCTTATGCATATATATAAATACTCTTTGCATGCATGTGAGGGGCACGTGCCCTCTGCAGATTTTTCTTCCTTTTTCCTTTTATTTATTCTTTCTAGAATTTTCTTGAAATCTTGACAAAGATGACTTAATTATCATCTTTTTTCTCTTCACATGGCCAATATGGCCTTTTATGGAATTTTCATGATACTTATGTGAAATTCCCATTTTCCCCTCGACTTTTCTCAATATTACGATTTTGCCCCCATCACCAAGCTCACGGCTCAACCTCAAGTTCAACCACAACAACAACCCAACAACAACATGCATGAATTATACATTCAAATCTTCATACAACACAAGAACAATGATCATTTCTTACCTTGTAACTTGTCCTTCAAACTTGGCCGGATCTTCAACTCTATGGAATGCTACACCTCCTTGTCTCTACCCAACAACTACCACACGTCCTTATACACTTGAAGAAGAATTTTTCTACTTGGAACAATTGATTTTTGGATCAAAATGGAGGAGGGTGTTCTCGGCCAGCTTGTAGCCGAGAGCCTCTCTCTCTATCTCTATATTTTTCCAACTTTGGATTGTTAAAATGAATTTCTAGTTGGGTTGTGAATCAGCAATTCCCTTTATATATGCAGTTCACAAAGTGGACATGTGTCCCACCCAAGTTCTTAGCCAATGAGAGGTGGCCAAATCACAAGTGGGACCCACACGGCCACTTAGGCTCACTAATGATGTGATTAAGTCTTAATCTCACTTAGTCATCCAATCTTGGTCAATTAATCCTTATTTTCCAATAATGTTCTTATACCAAACGAAATTCATAGGCTATTTGATGCATCGAAACGAAATCGGGAGATGAAAACCCTTACCGGGAACCCTAAAACCGCTTTGTCTTTAACTTGTCGCACTTAGCTTTATAATGCCCCTATGTAAAGATAACGGGACATAACATTCTTCCCCCCTTTAGGACATTCGTCCTCGAATGTTGTCCTAACCCCACCGGGTCTTATAAGAATCGGGGAAAAGGGTTCTTTTATCAATAGCACATAGATTGATCAGATCATTACATATTTAAGCAAGGAGTTTTAGATTACCTGCAAGCGTAGTAAACAAATGGGGATATTTCTTCTTCATCTCCTCCTCAGCTTCCCAGGTCATCTCTTCCCTGTTATTATTCCGCCACAATACTTTAACCGAAATCACATCTTTGGTTCGCAATCTCCTGATCTGACGGTCAAGTATAGCTATCGGCTGCTCTTCGTAGGACAACTTTTCTGTTACTTGGACATCATCCGCAGGAAACACCCTAGACGGATCACCTATATACTTTCGAAGCATGGACACATGGAACACCGGATGCACCGCCCCTAAATTAGCTGGCAAATCTAATTCGTAGGCAACTTTGCCTACCTTTCGGATAACCTGATAAGGTCCAATGTATCTCGGACTCAACTTTCCTTTCTTACCAAACCTCATAACACCCTTCATGGGCGACACCTTCAAGAATACCCAATCGCCAACCTGGAATTCTAGGTGTCGACGTCGATTATCTGCATACGACTTCTGTCGATTATCTCTCCGAATAAGTTTCACTTTATCGTCGATCTCCGGGCCTATCAACTTAGTCTCACCCACGTCAAACCAAATGTTTCATAGGTGATCCGCACCTCACCCGCTCTCTCTGCCCCGAATAAGTTTCACTTTATAAGAATAAGGCTATGCCGTTACTTAATCATATCCGGGCCTATCAACTTAGTCTCACCCACGTCAAACATCAATCATATAGACCATGGTGAATTAATCATAGGATATATTCATGATTATCATTAGAAACTTCGAAAGATTCTAGGTGACTCTGCACCTCACCCGCTTGGAGCATGATAGAGCCTCATATGGTGCCATCCGGATACTAGCATGGTAGAATTTATATGTTATTATACGCAAACTCGTGTAAGCGCCTTGTGGTGTGATCATCAATCCATGTAGGTTGCTATGGAAAATTTTATGATTTTATATGATTTTTATATAAATCGATGTCAAGGTGTGAATTAATGATGAATTTCCAATGCATATCTTGTAATAGTGCGGAAAGTTGGGATGGATATGGCTGGAAAACTTGCGCATTTAGAAAAGTAATGAGGAATATGTTGACCCGTAACATATCGAGGATGGAATGTAGTGCTAACTATGCTAGAATGCCGAGACTCGCCCGTCCCCGGTAGCCAAATAGAAACCAAGATTTAAATGCTAACTCTCGAAAAGATGAATTTCGCATTCCGAGACGGGAATTTAAGGCACCCCGTATGTAAAGTCCCTCCTTTTGGCATGTCCTAGGTATACTAGGCTTGAATTTAAGCCTCGGGAAAATCCAACCGAAATGGAGCACTATTCTTACAATTGAACTAGTATTTCTAACTTGTTGGAAAAATGCTCAAACGTATAATCTTCCGGCTTTTAATCTTCCGCAGATATTGTAGTCCTAGTGAACCCCGGCGAAAATGAGCCGATATTTTATTATTATTATTTCGTCAACTTTATTATCAATCCGGATGATCTTCCGCGAATCAACCATTATCGATATCGAGTGCCCGATGGGGCATTATTATTATTATTATTATTGGTATTGTTCGCGATGAAGTCGGATTTGTTAATTGGATTGAGGCTTGTTTGCAACCTCCCAAATAAAGGATTTTCTCCATCTCCCGCAATCTCTCCCGGACGAAGTCCATTTTGATACCTCCCATTTTGGGCTTTATATACCCTCGCCGACAATTTGACACCGATGCAACTATATAACAAACTCCCCTCGATTTTGGTATTTCATTTACAATTTTCAATTCTCGTTTTAAAAAAAAAAATTTTATCTCTTTAAGGGTTCATGCCATCCCACCAATACAGCATCTAAGGTCATGATACATCTTAGAAATTGACCCCCGATGTAAACAAACTCCGTCGCTATATCTCTCTTCATGCCATAATTCGTAAAATCTAAGGTCATGATACATCTTATTTCCGCAACCCTCGGAAAATGAGTACACAGCATACTTAGTGCGAGGTCCGTACCTTCTCCATATTATTACCTCCGTCGCAATAGCTCCCCGGCTTTTGATGCTCGGTCTTAACTCGCAATGGGCAACCGCTATATCTCTCTTCATGCCATCCCACCAGTACAGGCATCTAAGGTCATGATACATCTTACCGATAATAACGGGTAATCTGTACCGAAGTGCTCCGTCAGATGTAACTTCGAATGGGGTTTCCCCTTTCTGATGTGCTATATCTCTATAATGTACAAGAATAGGGTCCTCAAACTGGTGTTTCTTTACCTCTTCTACAATAGATGACTCAGCAACACCTTTCACAAATATTCCTTCACCTTCAGAGTCCAACAAACGAACTCCCAAACTGGCTAACTGTCGAACCTCGTGGACTATCTCTTTCTTCCCTGGCGGTACATCTGCCAAACTGCCCATGGATTTACGGCTGAGTGCGTCCGCTACCACATTGGCCTTTCCTGGGTGATAAAGAATGTCAACATCATAGTCTTTCAGCAATTCTAGCCATCTCCTCTGCCGCAAATTCAGCTCCTTTTGTTTGAAGATGTACTGGAGACTCTTATGATCCGTATAAATATCAACATGTACGCCATACAGATAATGTCTCCATATTTTCAGAGCATGAATCACCGCCGCTAACTCCAGGTCATGGGTGGGGTAATTTCTCTCGTGCTTTCTGAGTTGTCGGGAGGCATAGGCTATCACTTTGCCATGCTGCATTAACACGCAGCCTATCCCAACACCAGAAGCATCACAATAAATGACATAGCCATCCGGCCCTTCTGGAAGAGTTAGGACCGGAGCCGTAGTCAACTTATCTTTCAACAGTTGGAAGCTCCGTTCACAGGCTTCAGTCCACTGAAATTTAGCTGCCTTCTGTGTTAACCTTGTTAAAGGCGCTGAGATCGAGGCAAACTTTTCCACAAACCTCCTGTAGTAACCTGCTAACCCGAGAAAACTACGTACCTCAGTAGGTGTTGTAGGTCTAGGCCACGTCTTAACAACCTCTATTTTCTGTGAATCCACCCGAATACCGTCAGCCCCAACAATGTGCCCCGTAAAGGCATCGAAGTCAACCAGAACTCACATTTAGAGAACTTGGCATATAATTTCTGATGCTGGAGGACCCTAAGTACCGTCCTCAAGTGGTCGGCATGCTCTCTTTCTGACCGCGAATAAATAAGAATGTCATCAATAAATACAATCACAAACAGATCAAGGAATGGCTTGAATACTCGGTTCATTAGATCCATGAACACTGCTGGGGCATTGGTCAAACCAAAGGACATCACCTTAAACTCATAGTGCCCATATCGGGTCCTGAATGCAGTCTTTGGAATATCTGCCTCCCTCACCCGCACCTGATGGTAACCTGACCGCAAATCTATCTTCGAAAAACACTTGGCACCTTGCAACTGGTCAAATAGATCGTCAATCCTGGGAAGGGGATACCTGTTCTTTATTGTCACCTTATTCAGCGCCTATAGTCAATACACATACGCAGCGACCCATCTTTCTTCCGTACAAACAATACCGGTGCTCCCCAAGGTGACGTACTGGGCCTGATGAAGCCCTTCTCTAATAAGTCTCTCAGTTGCTCCTTCAATTCCTTCAACTCTGCAGGTGCCATTCTATAAGGAGGAATAGATATAGGCTGGGTGTCTGGCAGTACGTCTATCGTGAATTCTATCTCACGCTCAGGTGGGAGGCCTGGAAGTTCATCTGGGAACACATCTGGAAATTCATTAACTACCGGAACTGACCGAAGAGTCGGTACTTCCGCTTTCGAGTCACGCACACGGACCAGATGATAAATGTACCCCTTCCTAACCATTTTTCTTGCCTTGAGGTATGAAATAAACTTACCCTTCGGCGATGCCGTATTCCCCTTCCATTCTATAACTGGCTCCCCTGGAAACTGGAACCGAACTACTTTGCCTCTGCAATCTACGTTAGCATAACAGGAAGCCAACCAATCCATCCCCATAATAACATCGAACTCAATCATATTTAACTCAATTAAGTCTGCCTTGGTGCGACGATTATGTATAACCACCGAACAGTTTCTATATACCTGCTTAGCTACAACTGAATCCCCTACAGTGTGGCTACTTCGAACGGTTCTATAAATTCAGGTTTTATCCCAATTTTACCAACCACAAAGGGAGAGATATATGATAATGTAGAGCTTGGATCTATCAATGCATATACATCCTGGGAGAAGATCGATAATATACCTGTAACAACGTTTGGCGACGCCTCCTGATCTTGTCTGCTAGTTAAGGCATATATGCGGTTCGAAGGACCGCTGGAACTGGAAACTGCGCCCCGGCCTCTGCCACGACCGGCTGGTGTCGGAACGTTTTGCCCTGTAGGGCGCATAGCTGCCGAAGAGGATGAACCCGAAGAATCGATTCAATAGGGCCGAGTCGCTCCACCGGCACACGCCAAATCGACACTCCCTCATAGTATGGCCCTGACGGCCGCAAGAGAAACAAGCACCAGTAATACGACGACACTCCCCCGGATGACGCCTACCACACCGAGGGCACGGAGGTAAAGGTGGCCTCATCTGGACTGAATCCCTGTGCGTCTGGAACCCTGAAGTCATGGAGCTTTGACCGGCTCCTGAATACCCCGTACTATCAAACCTCCTACCCGTGGATCGTGGAGGTGCACTCCGTGCCGGCTGAGAAAAATATCTACCATGCTGCTGGCCGTCGGGGCCGCCCGCCCCGAAACTCACTGAATACCCGGCCGACCTAGCCCTCTTATGCCGACCCCGATCATGCTCTCTATCGGTCGACGCCCCTACGTCGGTCCTCAACCCCCGTGCATATGCTTGCACCCGACAATATCCATACGGGGTTGAGAAGCCATTGCCAAACAGCCATCAATCAAATACGTATCCAACCCCATTACATAACGATGTACCCTATCGCCCATGTCCGCTACAATGGTGGGCGCGTACCGGTCGCCGAGTCGAACTCGAGACTATAATCTCGAACACTCCCGCCATCCCGTCTCAACCGTAGGAATCTATCAACCCTAGCTCGCCCTCACTTCCGGGGTAGAAAATGGCCCATAAAGGCCTCCACGAACTCGTCCCACACGGCCGGAGGAGCATCCTCGCCCCTAGACAATTCCCGTGACTCATACCGCCACATAATCGCACGTTAACACCACGTCACGTAATCGATACGAAGCCAACTCCACGGACTCGGTCTCGGTAGCTCGAATTACCCTCAACGTGCGCAACATCCGTTCTGGACAAAATCCGTGGATCCTCTCGCCGGTCGTGACCCATAAAAACTCGGGGGTTGCATGTCAAGAAATCACGAACCCTCAAACTATCGTATCTGTCGTCCGCATGACCATCTCTCGCTCCGTGTCCGCGAGCTCGCCCCGACACTAATCTAGTCAATAACTGAACTGCATCCCTCATAGCTCTATCCTCGGCCCCTGGCTGGGGAGCTGGAGGCTCGTGTGCCGGGAATCCTGTGAGCCGGTGGTGGGGCGGTCCCCGATCCGACCGTCGCCTCTAGGCTCCCCGATAATGGTGGTGTAGCGGAGCTCGCTGACTGAAGTCCAACCTCAGGTACGGATCGAGCATAGGCTCTAGTAGTCCTCCGGGTCTGACTGGTCTCCCCGACTATCGTCTTGCCCTTCTGGGCAGCTGTCGCCTTCTTCGGAGGCATCGCTGTAGACATAACAACCCGTCAGGAAAGAATCACCCTAATAATACAGCTCTATCGCACGATCTAAGACAGAAGGAAAGATGATATCCTAAATGCCCTGTAGCTTCCTGTTTATAAATGTGGTGCACAACACATCGATAAACAAGATTCTACTAGACACGGTCTGTGGACACTCCGAGGATTAACCGCTCTATACCACTTTTGTCACGACCCAACCCCGTAGGCCATGACTAGTGCCCGAGCTGGACACTCGTATACACTTGTTATCTATAGTCATACACTACTAGCATGAACGAGCTGTTATAAGTATAAGGGCAAAACATATGCAAGTCGAAGCTGCCTATCTCCTGAAGAGTTACAGCCTATAACAGTCAATATCGCACCAAAGCCGGCAAGGCTGTCATATATATATATATAGGGAACGTCCCAACAAAACATAAGCCGAGAAGGCTACCTTCATACACACCGCCATGATAAACATATATAGCTACGCAGCCGACAAGGTCGCCACTACAACGGGTACGCCCCAAACACAAGTCATAACCATATAACAAAACAACAACCATACATAGACCCACACTTGTGACCACGGACCTCTAAGAGTGACAACGACTTCATATGACGGGACGGGGCCCCGCCGTACCCCGAACGATAACATATATATATATATATCAAAAGGTTATACCACGAAACTATGCCCCCGAACAAAGGAGCACTCGGAATAGCCGAGTAGATATCCTAGGCCGGCGGATCTCCGAAAGCGTGTGTCCGTACCGCGGGCATGAAACGCAGCCCCCCGAAGAAAGGGGCCGTACGAAATATGTACCGAGTATGTAAAGCGTGAAACATAGTAAATAGAATCATATCTGAGACAAGGTGTATAGGGCTCAATGCAACAACCGAGTTTCGTAAAACTTGCCTTTTTAACATATTTCATTTGTATCGTTTCCATATCAATATCAATATAATGCTTTATAATCAAAACTGCATAATCATTCTGTATATAACATATATATAACGTGTCCCGGCCCCGTAATAAGGGACTCGGTATTTATAATCATAACATCATAAGCGTAAACATATTCGTGTCCGGCCCTTTAGTAAGGGACTCGGTAATAAGGAATATATGCCCTCCTGGCCTCCATCTCCAAACCATCATATCATCACATCATCATCATCATCATATATATATATATATAACGTGTCCCGGCCCTCTAGTGAGGGACTCGGTGAATAGTATAATAGATCGGCGCACGAGAACGTACCCTGGCCCGGGACTCAGTGAAGGATATAGCGGTAAGCACGAGCAGAGTAATAAGCAACCACATATATATGTAAAACATTTTTGAGACTCAATGAATAGTAATTAGATCAATTCTTGGACATTAGCATGCTACATTATATAAAAACCAAGCATACTTATGCAATTCCTTTTTAAAAATAAGAACTTCTTGTACATTACATATTAGTCCATCATGCAATAAATAACGAGATCATATTTCAACTATACCAACATTTTCAACATTACGGACGAATAACAATCACATATCATACTAGGAGTTAGAGAGTGGAGTCACCCCGAGGCTCGCATTATATCTTACTTACGTCTAGGACATGCCAAAAGAAGGAAGGAATAGGCTTTGCGTACCTTTAGCGTTTAATCGTATAATAACTTGTACTTGCTGCCCAACAACACTTATCCTATATCAAGATATCAAGAGCTACAGTTAGTCTACAAAGGATTTTAATACGCACTCTAACACTCACAATCCATTTCAAACATTTAGACGACGTTTCGTTCGCATTCGAACCAACTAGTGCTACAAGCTAACATTGCTAGTCATTCCTTTCTTATATCTTCCCGAACTTGTTTAACATGACTTAGGGAACTTTGGACAGCTTGTATATCATACAATTCAGTCCCAACTCTCGGCCAAACAGCCCACACAACAATACCAATTCACCTTTACTACATGTTCATAATAACATTCAATCACTCAACAACATTACTTCATTTCTAATCTTAAAACAGTCCACGGTTTGGACTGCTTACACATCTCAACATGATTTGTTTCATTATCACCTTAATTCACCTATTCAACATACATACAATGTACCACAATGTGCACAACAACAACAATCAAAACTTGGCACAAAACAGTCCATAAAATCCCCTAAAACAGTCCCCTTACACGGCTTCAATGCCATTCTTATAACTTCTTGATTTTCACTCATCTATTCACATTACAACACCTTCAATCCATATCCAATATATATGCACAAGAAAACCAAACATAATTCCATTCAAATCTACAACACATGGCTCATTTAACTTTAAGAAAACAGCCCAATTCTAACATGCACATCATAAACCAATTCTACAATCTTAGTTCCATTACATATGGTGGCATACACTTATTTACCAACAATGCATGCAAAATGGAACCAACCATGGCTTCACCAAGCTCACGGCTCAACCTCAAGTTCAACCACAACAACAACCCAACAACAACATGCATGAATTATACATTCAAATCTTCATACAACACAAGAACAATGATCATTTCTTACCTTGTAACTTGTCCTTCAAACTTGGCCGGATCTTCAACTCTATGGAATGCTACACCTCCTTGTCTCTACCCAACAACTACCACACGTCCTTATACACTTGAAGAAGAATTTTTCTACTTGGAACAATTGATTTTTGGATCAAAATGGAGGAGGGTGTTCTCGGCCAGCTTGTAGCCGAGAGCCTCTCTCTCTATCTCTATATTTTTCCAACTTTGGATTGTTAAAATGAATTTCTAGTTGGGTTGTGAATCAGCAATTCCCTTTATATATGCAGTTCACAAAGTGGACATGTGTCCCACCCAAGTTCTTAGCCAATGAGAGGTGGCCAAATCACAAGTGGGACCCACACGGCCACTTAGGCTCACTAATGATGTGATTAAGTCTTAATCTCACTTAGTCATCCAATCTTGGTCAATTAATCCTTATTTTCCAATAATGTTCTTATACCAAACGAAATTCATAGGCTATTTGATGCATCGAAACGAAATCGGGAGATGAAAACCCTTACGGGAACCCTAAAACCGCTTTGTCTTTAACTTGTCGCACTTAGCTTTATAATGCCCCTATGTAAAGATAACGGGACACCCCCCCCCTCCTTTTTTTTTCTTTTCCGGCCAACCTCCTCTAAATCATCTCTTAATATCACAAACCCTTTCCAAATTCTTTTTTTTTTTTTGGAAAATTTCAGCAGAGTTTCCTCAATATTTCTTACTATCTCAAAACCTGTACACAGGAAATACCAACAATGCCTCACAGGGCCAAAATATATATACATATCATATCATATCGCAGCCACACAGGGCTCCCAATATCATCAACAGTACAAAAATAATAAACATACCTCGTATGCCTAACTCAAACGGCACCGGTTACACTTTCTTGTTTACTTTCCCCTTTAATCTTCAACTTGTATTTCAATCGTACTTCAATATCTTACCCGACATATATCTTTCATACCTTTGCTTACCTGCGTACTTTGTAACTTCCAACATCATCAATCACTTTCTTCTATCGCTGCCATTCTTCTGCTAAAATCAAAGATCAGAATAAGGAATCTCATTCCCTATGACTTGGCTCTATGGCACGACCTCAGATGTGAAAGAAGAGTAACCACCCTAGATGCCCCGTAGCCTCCTGTTTATAAATGTGGCGCGCAACACACCATAAACAAGACTCTACTTGACATGACTTTGCAGACAACCCCTAGGACGAACTGCTCTGATACCAATTTGTCACACCCTAATTTCCGATAGGGCATGATGGGCACCCGACCCTTACTTAGGGCCGAGCGAACCCGCTGACTCTCGTCATATTCATAACCATACTGGGCCCGCAAACATGACACAAGTACATAATGAAAATTTTTCAGAAAACAAACATGCTTTTCATCTTTTTCAAATCAAATAAAGTCTGCCATCGTATGAAATCTGTAATGTAATGCACAACAATACATCGGCTTGTATAGCCTCTTTCAAAACAAATCTGACATATCATACACTCGACACTGTCTGCAAAGTCTCTAACATAACTCCAGATATTACAACATAAGCACTCTGACTCGGCAGCGCTCCGGGCGAAAAATGAGCTCGCCAATCCCGCTGGAATATCTTCTACTCATCTGTATATACCTGCGCGGCATGAAACGCAGCCCCCGGAGAAAGGGGGTCAAGACGAATATGTCGAGCATGTAAAGCATGGCCTATAGAAAACGAGGTCATAACCATAGTAAGGAGTGCAGAAAATGAGCATAAAAATACAGAATACCAAAGTGCTTGCACCTGAAGTACAAATCATACATAAGCGGTACCGAAGACAAATGTGATAATCCGAATGCCAAAATGCTTAGCTTTCTTTTTGTAAAACGTTTCTGTCTCATATATATAGAACAAATCATATGAGCTGACATTAACCGACTAATTATAATCCAGACTGTCAAAATCACATATCATATACACACATATCGTGTCCCGGCCCTCTAGTGAGGGACTCGGCAAATAAGATCATATCATCATATTATCACATATCACATACCACATATACACACACCGCGGTCAAGTACCCAGCGGCAATATCACATATACACATACCGCGGCCAAGAACCCAGCGGCAATATCACATATACACATACCGCGGCCAAGAACCCAGCGGCAATATCACATATACACATACCGGCCAAGCAATATCACATATAAAAACCCAGCGGCAATATCACATATACACATACCGCGGCCAAGAACCCAGCGGCCAATGTCACATATACACATACCGCGGTCAAATACCCAGCGGCCAATATCACTCAACATACCGCGGACAAATACCCAGCGGTCAATATCACACATACCGCGGTCAAAATATCCAGCGGCGATATCACACATACCGCGGTCAAAATATCCAGCGGCGATATCACACGTACCGCGGTCAAAATATCCAGCGGCAATATCACACATACCGCGGTCAAAATATGCAGCGGCAGCATCACATAGTGCGCACGATCACACAACCGGCCCGGGACTCGGCGAAAAATGTGACAACAGAATGCACGAGCAGAATCGTGGGAAACCATATGCAATGCAAAACATTTACACAGACCCAATAGGATAATCAAAACAAACTGTTATTTCAAAACCGAATCAATAGTCAAATCAGGTTGTCTTCCGAATATCACTCGGGAACATATCAAACCGAACTTCAGAAACCAAGGTTACGTATCGGAATCATAAGTATACGAATCATTATCTCAGACTCAACAGACAAATATATAATCACACTCGGGGGTCGGAAAGGTAGTCATATTGAATTCTTTCAAAAGCCATCAGAATTATACAGAAGAAAATCGCGGGACCCACGGACGAGCGTCAACCCAGTCTGGGCCCGCCTACGAAAATCATAGTCATCATATGTTATCAAATCATTATTACAAACTCATAAGATAAGTAAACTGATCGTACTTGAAATCGGAATAATAGTCATATCATATCCTTTCAAAAATCGTCAGAAGTATATAAGGAAAGTCGCGGGGCCCACGGAGGGGTGTCGACTCAAGTCGGGCCCGCCCATGAAAGTCATAGTTATTATACGCCATAGAATCATTTACGAGCATATCAAACCCATCCGGTTCTATCTGTGAAAGTTACGGACGTTCGTAGTTACAAAACTCTTTTTGAAAACAAGACTTTTTATACAACATTTGAAAACCAATCATACAAAGACATATAAACCATATAAGGATGCCATCGTCAAGAAGCAAATAAGCATCGTAAACATGCTCGGACTTTAAGAATAGAATTACCGCCGAAGCTCATAACATATCATAACTTAGCCATATCTAAGACATGCCAAAAGAAGGAAAGGTAAGCTTTACATACCTTGATTGCTTCCTAAGCTAATCCAAACTCAAGTCTCGGCTTCTCAAAATCTACAACACGTCATTAGACACCAAACATTAGTCATAGGCACCTCGGAATCCCATTTTAAGCCCGCACTTTATTTACAGAAATTTGGGCAGCATTTCCCCTATAAATTCAACACCCCGAGAATTTAACTCGGCCAATTCTTCAACAACAATACCAATAACCATATAAACAACATCAATAACCAATTCAAAACGCATTCTAATATTAGTAATTCTTTTCCATATAATTCGACAACATTCCCTTCATTCAATTCGACTACATACGTTCAAACCAACATCGACGCCCGCATATTCAAATACTAATCCGAGATCATTCAAATAAGATTCAAGAATGCTTCCAACAATCCACACAATATTCAAAACAACTCAACCATTATACTACCTTACCCGAAACTTCCAAATGCCATAAGAACAACAACAATACATTTCTTTTTTTCCAAATTCATCCACTACTTCAATAATCCACACGTTCACAACGTTAATCTCATAAATACAAGAAACTATATTAAGATCACATTAGGTTCCAAAACAGCCACAAACGATTATAACTTCAATATGAACCATTAAACTTTCATTTGCATCATAGAACGCACAACACAACAACCCAAACACCAAATAAAATTTGTCCTTCATTCTTAACCAACAACATATATTGCCAAATCCACAACAATACAACTTCAACTTGAATCATTCAATACCTTCATTCTCATCACATAATCCATGACAACAACAACTAAAATACTAAGTAAAATCAATTCGCCATAACTTGCCAAAAATAGCCCCTATACGGCCAACATCAACATACATAAATTCCATAATTTTTCATCCATTTCTACACACTACAACCACACTCAAACATGCTAAATACAATTAATTCATCACTCCTACACCATACAACATATACATGGCCACACACAACACACCTTGCTTTGATGAATTTCATTCATTTCCACACTCCACAACATACACAAACCATGCATAACATATAAAAAGAGGATTAAACTTACCCTTTTCCACTTTGTTCTTCAACTTGGCTAGGGTTGAGATTTGCAAGAACCAAGGATTTGTTTGCTCCAATAACCACTTCATGTTGTTTAGGACCTTCCAATTAGTAGGAAAACTAGAAGAAAATATTTTTTGATCACTATTCATGATCTTCCCTTTTTCCTTGCCATGGCCGAATGACCCCTCTATTGTTCTCCAAAGTTCTTGAATTTTCTCAAGGTGTATAAAATGATGAACATGACTTAATTAGTCATCTTATGTCCACTTATATAATTAACACAAGTGTACCATGGCCCACACCACACACATGGCCACATATGGCCATTTTCATGAAATAATTAGTTTCCAAAATTTCACTTCTAGCCCTTAATTTTCATGAAATTTCTAACTTTTCATAATTCACTTTTGACCCCAAATTTTTCTTATTCCAATTTTACCTTTAACACTCCATGCCAATGAAAAGATGAATATGCAACTTATGCACTTTTAACAAAATCGAAAGAAGTTACAACCTTGTCCTTAACTTATCATGACTAACTCGGATTATCCCAATGTACCAAAATACGGGATATAACAAATATCAAGAATTCAAGTGAACCAAGTGTATGAAACACATCAAAGTTCATCTAAGCCAAGAAATTTCAAAGGAAGTGAACTAGGGTTTTGGTGCAAGAAGTGTATCTCTCGCGTTTCGTACATTTGGATATTTCAAAGTCGTCGCGGGAAGTTAAGGACGAGACGATGTTCAAAATTATTTTAGTGCATAAGTTGGTTATGAATCGTTGTTTATGAATATTATTGGACGGAAATATTGAGAAAGGCTAAGGGCAAGAAGAGAAATTCGCAAAATGGGCCGTGGAAATAATGCGGAAGGCTAGGGGCAAAATGGTAATATTGAGAAAGTTGAGGGGCAAAATGGTCATTTGCCATATTGGCCATGTGAGGAAAAGGATGATTAAATAAGTCATCTTTTAGGAAATTCAAAGGAAAAAAAGAAAAGAAAACTCTAGAAATAAATTAAGGAAAAGAAGGAAAAATCAAGAAAAGTCTAGAGAGGGGCATGTGCCCCTCACATGCCTAAGGACTTATATATATATATGTATTCATCTTCCACTCCAAGGCAAGAACAAAAAAAAGATGAAGGGAGAAACCATGGCCTATTCGGCCATGGAGGAAAAAAAATATGAAGCCTCCAAATTTGATTCCAAAAATTTATTTCTTGTTACATTCCTACTAACTTGAGGGTGCTCTTCAACATGGTATGGTTGTTGGGAGGAAAGAATCACTCTTTGGTACAAAATTCCAACCCTAGCCAAGTGAAGAAGTTGAAGAACAAAGGTAGGATTTCATTCCTTTTTATGTGTTATAAAGGGTTCATGTGTATTATAGTATATGGAAATGAGTAGAAATCATGAGAACATGGAAGCTTGCATGGTATTAGTATACTTACATGTTGGGCCGTGTGCATGGTTATGCTAAAGAGAAGAATTAATTGTGTTTAGCATGTTCGTGTGTTGTTGTAATGCATAGAAATGGAGGAAAATGCATGAAACATGAATGTTGTTGTATGTTGGCCGTGTAATGTGTAGTGTGTGCATGGCCGTGTATTGTGTTGTGTTTCATGGTAAGAAGGGATTAATTCTAGTTAAGTGTTGGTTGTTATTGCAATGTAAAGGAATGGGTGGAAATTTGTAAGAATATGGGTTGTAGTTGTGGTGGTGGCCGAATGGTATAGGGTTTGGCAAATTATGGCAATTGATGTTATTAGATAGTTTAGTTGTTGTTATTGTGGATTCCATATTGCAAACAAGAGCTTATGTTAATTGAATATAAAGTTCTTGCATGTGTGGAAAACAATGGTGTTGTTGGAAAGTTTTGAAGAAAGTAGTATATTGATTGAAGTTGTTAATGTGATTGTTGGTTGTTTGGCGAGTTCTATTCTCGGGTTGTTGTTGTTGAATTGGGCCGAGCCATATTCTCGGGACGATGTATTTACGGGGAAATCTTTGTCGAAATTTCGGCGTACAAAGTGTTGCTTTAAAGAATCGACTCATAAATGCCCTTAACTAAGGTTTGGTAAATGTGACCAAATTGTAGATTCCGGCGGATTTGCAACTTGGATTTGGAGTAGCAGAAGGAGCGGAAAAAGGTATGTAAGGCCTCACTTTCTTTCTATGGCATGTCTTAGATGTAATAGGCTTGAGTACGTGTCTCGGGGACCATTCTAATCCTAGAAATCCGAGTTTGAATTTAACTACTATTCATTCAAAAAAGTAGAATTGAACTAGAACTTGCACGAAATGTTGGAAAAACTCCTTAGACATCCGAACTTACACAAATAGGACTCGATTACCCTAAGACCCTCCTAAGTGACGCTATGAATTGTAATATACGCAAATTTGATACGCCGCCTCATCGACTCGAGGTGGGCCCACTATTCCCTAATTTCCTCCTATGGCTTCCTTCGGTTTATTTCAATATTACAGTTAAAGAAAACTTTTGGATATTATTCCGACTACTAAATAAGAGTTGTTTTAACTAAACCCTCGACCCCAAGGTATGATTTTCTCTATTAAAAGTTTACAAGTGTTCTCTAAAATATACATTTTTCTTTAAAAACTAAGTATGATTTTCTTTACTAAAAGTTTACAAGTGTTTTCCAAAATATACATTTTTCTTTAAAAACTAAGTTTCACAATATTGACGGTTTTTATGACTTAAACAACGACTATAATTCTATGATGTCTATGATCCTATGATGTCTATGATTCTACTATGACTATGACTATGATTCTATGATGGCTATGATTCTATGATGGCTATGATTCTATGATGACAATGATTCTATGATGCCTATGATTCTACGATGACTATGACTATGATGGCCATGATTCTATGATGACTACGATTCTATGACAACTATGATTCTATGATGACAATGATGATGTCGGATATGCTATGTCTATGACCCGATATGCTATGCTATGTTCTATGTTGATAGTCTCGCCTTATGATTATCATTCCTCCAAGGTGAGACAAAGCGCCCATGATTACTCCATAATGCGATCGGAGGATTCCGACCTTACGTCACTCCGATAAGTACACGATTTTCCTTGGTTTCCCCGCATGCTAAATATGAACAAGGGTTGGGGGGATGGGAACTATGTATACTTGGGAATTGGGAAGGAACTATGTATCATTGCCACTGGTCACCTGGCTTATCATCCGGACGCGGGATGCCGGACGCGGGATTTATGGCGAGCGGAGTATTCGGCGCTATGTGGGCGAGCCGCCTCGTGCGGTACTATGACCGATATGACCAAGTAAGCATGCATGGCATCCGCCCCCGGGGGCACTCATATGCACAAAGTTACTCGTTATCCTATGATATGTTCTATGTTCTCTATGCAAGATATGATTCCTATGTACGGTCACGACTTGACATGACATGTTCTATGTTTCTACGCGGTTATTGTTCATGTATACATTTCTTACTATGTTATTATTCATGCCTTACATACTCGGTACATTGTTCGTAAATCGACCCCTTCTTGTGGGCGCTCGCGTTTCATGCCACGCGGTACCCCCGGACGAGTAGAAGTCATTATAGAAGATGTTCCAAAGCAATGTTGGCAAGCTCCACTCACCCGGAGAGTTCGCCGAGTCGCATACACGTGCTATGGTCCATGATTACGGTTAGAGACTTTGCGAGACAGTCGTGAGTCGAGAGTGTCGGCCTAAAAACAGAGTTCCACTGGTTGAGGTGTTTTTATTTTACGGAGCCTCATATTTACAAATTGTGTTTACTCGAGAAACGACGAAAAGATTTTGAAAAAAAATTTACTATGTATTTTACTTTACTTTGTCCTATGAATCCAAGAGAACATGTGTGTACTAAGAGTCCGAGGGTTCGCTCGGCTCCGAATATGGGGTCGGGTGCCCATCACACCCTAGTAAAGTCGGGGTGTGACAAAGTGGTATCGAAGCGAGGTCGGTCCAAGGGTTGTACGCAAAGTCGTGTCCGTAGAGTCCTGTTTATGGGTGTGAAGCCGGCCACATTTATAAACGAGGAGGTTGCGGGGCATTTAGGAACTGTTGACCTTCTTTCTGTCCTATGATCGTGCGATAGAGCCAAGTCCTAGGAAAATGGAATCTCCTATGCAGGCCTTACCTACGACAAAAGAAAGTGAGAAGTGATATGGAAAGTTACAAGGACAAGTATCGATGTTCTGTTCTGCCACCCGAAGCTGGGGGGCTCGGTATAGCTGAGATGAGTCGTATACATATGTAAGCCTGCAAGGTATTGCTAATAACTGCTGTGTGCGGATCTGAATAGTGAGGATAACAAAGAAGGCCCTACCAGGATGGGCATGCCTAAGAGAAAGAAGCGTGAAAAGGGAAATACGATAAACAGACAATAAACGAGATGCGATGTTTTAAGAAGGGTTATGGATTTGGCACGACGACGAAGGTGCGATCACTACCTCGGGAACCGGAGGCCCGGGATAAGGGGTGGTTATGCACACAAGTGAAAGGTGAACATTCGGGAATCGAAAAGGGCAAAATAGTAATTTCAAAGAAAGGACGTGTTATGAAAATATTCTAGAATCGGCGAGACTTCGACTTGCCCCGGATATGTAGTAAAGGTTATACGAGGAAGTGGACGTGGAAAATATCGGTGTTAAGGCACCGAACCCCACCAAAGTTTCGAGGTTAAGCGTGCTCGGTGGGAGCAATTCTAGGATGGGTGACCCCCGGGAAGTTTAGAAGAAATTCGCATATTCGGACATGAAAGACAAATAAGAGGTTAGAGTAACTCCGAGGGATACTAGAGTGTATGGGATGGTTGAAGACCATGAGAAGATGCGTAGGACAAGGCAAACTTGCTTGGTAAAGAGACAGGAAGTGCATCACAGCCCTGGGAATTAGGATAGGCTTGAACAGCGTTTAGACGTACTTTATGGGCTAGTTGATAGTAACTATATGAATGTGTGAGATATCCCAAATATGATTGTATCGGTGGACGTGTGAATCCCAGCAACCGAAGTTACGGTACAAAAGGCATAAATCGAGTAAGGGTACCGAAGTTCGAGTGACAGCAAGAGTAAATGGTACAAGTGTTACAAAGTAAGCTATTACTATTCTACTATAGATTGAGATTGGGAATGAGGATATGAGACGAAGTATAAATGAGTCATGGTATAGGTGCGCTCCAAAAGGGGGAATTTGGTGAGAGAAATGTAAGGATAAGGTATAGGCAATTGATGCGGTAGTGTATTTGATATGAACACTTGGAAATTAAGGAGACCCCTTTTCTGAAGTAAATTGGTAAGGTCGGGGAAACCGACAATGAGCGGATAGAAGTCCGGATAATGTTTAAGGTAATATGAGGAGTTCGCACAAACTTTGAGTAGTGCGACGCCAGAAAATGGACGTGTATGAAGAGGAAGAGTATGACAAAGAGGATGATATCGGATAACTTAAGAGCTAATATGAAGGATGGAAAATAACTTTGAAAAGAGAGCTCCCCCGAGGTACTTATGCGACCTTATAAGACTAGTTGAACATTCGAGGACGAATGTTCCAAAGGGGGAGAATGTTATACCTCGCGTTTCGTACATTTGGATATTTCAAAGTCGTCGCGGGAAGTTAAGGACGAGACGATGTTCAAAATTATTTTAGTGCATAAGTTGGTTATGAATATTGTTTATGAATATTATTGGACGGAAATATTGAGAAAGGCTAAGGGCAAGAAGAGAAATTCGCAAAATGGGCCGTGGAAATAATGCGGAAGGCTAGGGGCAAAATGGTAATATTGAGAAAGTTGAGGGGCAAAATGGTCATTTGCCATATTGACCATGTGAGGGAAAAGGATGATTAAATAAGTCATCTTTTAGGAAATTCAAAGGAAAAAAAGAAAAGAAAACTCTAGAAATAAATTAAGGAAAAGAAGGAAAAATCAAGAAAAGTCTAGAGAGGGGCATGTGCCCTCACATGCCTAAGGACTTATATATATATATGTATTCATCTTCCACTCCAAGGCAAGAACAAAAAAAAAAAGATGAAGGGAGAAACCATGGCCTATTCGGCCATGGAGGAAAAAAATATGAAGCCTCCAAATTTGATTCCAAAAATTTATTTCTTGTTACATTCCTACTAACTTGAGGGTGCTCTTCAACATGGTATGGTTGTTGGGAGGAAAGAATCACTCTTTGGTACAAAATTCCAACCCTAGCCAAGTGAAGAAGTTGAAGAACAAAGGTAGGATTTCATTCCTTTTTATGTGTTATAAAGGGTTCATGTGTATTATAGTATATGGAAATGAGTAGAAATCATGAGAACATGGAAGCTTGCATGGTATTAGTATACTTACATGTTGGGCCGTGTGCATGGTTATGCTAAAGAGAAGAATTAATTGTGTTTAGCATGTTCGTGTGTTGTTGTAATGCATAGAAATGGAGGAAAATGCATGAAACATGAATGTTGTTGTATGTTGGCCGTGTAATGTGTAGTGTGTGCATGGCCGTGTATTGTGTTGTGTTTCATGGTAAGAAGGGATTAATTCTAGTTAAGTGTTGGTTGTTATTGCAATGTAAAGGAATGGGTGGAAATTTGTAAGAATATGGGTTGTAGTTGTGGTGGTGGCCGAATGGTATAGGGTTTGGCAAATTATGGCAATTGATGTTATTAGATAGTTTAGTTGTTGTTATTGTGGATTCCATATTGCAAACAAGAGCTTATGTTAATTGAATATAAAGTTCTTGCATGTGTGGAAAACAATGGTGTTGTTGGGAAGTTTTGAAGAAAGTAGTATATTGATTGAAGTCGTTAATGTGATTGTTGGTTGTTTGGCCGAGTTCTATTCTCGGGTTGTTGTTGTTGAATTGGGCCGAGCCATATTCTCGGGACGATGTATTTATTGGGGAAATGCTTGTCGAAATTTCGGCGGAGACAAAGTGTTGTTTTTAAAGAATCGACTCATAAATGCCCTTAACTAAGGTTTGGTAAATGTGACCAAATTGTAGATTCTGGCGGATTTGCAACTTGGATTTGGAGTAGCAGAAGGAGCGGAAAAAGGTATGTAAGGCCTCACTTTCTTTCTATGGCGTGTCTTAGATGTAATAGGCTTGAGTACGTGTCTCGGGACCATTCTAATCCTAGAAATCCGAGTTTGAATTTAACTACTATTCATTCAGTAGAATTGAATTAGAACTTGTACGAAATGTTGGAAAAAACTCCTTAGACATCCAGAACTTACACAAATAGGACTCGATTACCCTAAGACCCTCCTAAGTGACGCTATGAATTGTAATATACGCAAATTTGATACGCCGCCTCATCGACTCGAGGTGGGCCCACTATTCCCTAATTTCCTCCTATGGCTTCCTTCGGTTTATTTCAATATTACGTTAAAGAAAACTTTTGGATATTATTCCGACTACTAAATAAGAGTTGTTTTAACTAAACCCTCGACCCCAAGGTATGATTTTCTCTATTAAAAGTTTACAAGTGTTCTCTAAAATATACATTTTTCTTTAAAAACTAAGTATGATTTTCTTTACTAAAAGTTTACAAGTGTTTTCCAAAATATACATTTTTCTTTAAAAACTAAGTTTCACAATATTGACGGTTTTTATGACTTAAACAACGACTATAATTCTATGATGTCTATGATCCTATGATGCCTATGATTCTACGATGACTATGATCCTATGATGGCCATGATTCTATGATGACTACGATTCTATGACAACTATGATTCTATGATGACAATGATGATGTCAGATATGCTATGTCTATGACCCGATATGCTATGCTATGTTCTATGTTGATAGTCTCGCGTTATGATTATCATTCCTCCAAGGTGAGGCAAAGCGCCCATGATTACTCCATAATGCGATCGGAGGATTCCGACCTTACGTCACTCCGATAAGTACACGATTTTCCTTGGTTTCCCCTGCATGCTAAATATGAACAAGGGTTGGGGGATGGGAACTATGTATACTTGGGAATTGGGAAGGAACTATGTATCATTGCCACTCGGTCACGGTGGCTTATCATCCGGACGCGGATGCCGGACGCGGGATTTACGGCGTAGGCGGGAGTATTCGGCGCTATGTGGGCGAGCCGCCTCGTGCGGTACTATGACACGATATGACCAAGTAAGCATGCATGGCATCCGCCCCCGGGGGCACTCATATGCACGGTGTTACTCGCTATCCTATGATATGTTCTATGTTCTCTATAAGATATGATTCCTATGTACAGGTCACAGCTTGACATGACATGTTCTATGTTTCTACGCGGTTATTGTTCATGTATACATTTCTTACTATGTTATTATTCATGCCTTACATACTCAGTACATTGTTCGTACTGACGCCCCTTCTTGTGGGCGCTGCGTTTCATGCCACGTTGTACCCCCGACGAGTGAAGTCATTATAGAAGATGTTCCGACAATGTTGGCAAGCTCCACTCACCCCCGGAGAGCCGCCGAGTCGCATACACGTGCTATGGCCCATGATTACGAGTTAGAGACTTTGCGTACGAGTCGTGAGTCGAGAGTGTCGGCCTAAAAACGCAGTTCCACCGGTCGAGGTGTTTTTATTTTACGGAGCCTCATATTTACAACCGTGTTTACTCGAGAAACGACGAAAAGGATTTTGAAAAAATTTTTTACTATGTATTTTACTTTACTTTGTCCTATGAATCCAAGAGAACATGTGTGTACTAAGAGTCCGAGGGTTCGCTCGGCTCCGAATATGGGGTCGGGTGCCCATCACACCCTAGTAAAGTCGGGGTGTGACAGAAATTTAGAACATAGAATAAGTATTACATGTGAAAGAACGCGATAGTGAACTATGATCATGATTATGGAGAATTGAAGCGAAATTGTAAAATGTGGATAATGTAGATGAATGATGATTGTTTCCTATAATATTGTGAATGTTATTATGGACGTTTGGGAGTTGATATGGAATATGGGAAAGTTGTTTAAACAAAGAAAATGCTGCCCGATTTTCTCTAGATTTAGTAAGCACGTTCTTATAATCGTTTAGCTAATGTTGATACGAACTCCCTTGAAGGTAAAGACGTGAGCATTGAAGGAGAACGATCAAAGGATAGAATAGCTAAAGGAAAAAGGTATGTGAGGCTGGTCCTTTCTTTCTAAGGCATGAATCTTGTGGCATGATTTTCCTCCTTCTTCAAGAATTTCCTACAATCTGAAAAGCTAAGAGTCTATGTTCTTGATTAGCCATATGAGATAAGAGATACATTATGAATACGATAATAATGATGATGAGCTTAAGTCTAACGATTCTAGTGTTCATGATATGATGTTCCTACAAGGCTAATGATATTAACTATGACCCATCGATGTTTCCTTATGTGCACTCACCTTAAAACGTTAGTCCCTTCAAGGTGAGAAATAACGATTATGATCACTCTATAACATAATCGGGGTTCTACGACCTTATGTCACCCCGACATAGCCATAGTTGTCTTCAAGTTCTGATGTATGTTTTGGTGATAAATGTATAATGATGCTAAGTTATGATAAAGTTACGATATGCCTATGAGATGAATAATAACGATAAGTCTATGATATGCACGATGATATAATTCCACCGTGCCTAAATGGCTGGACATGTCACAGCTAAGGCGGGCAGCTTGTGAATCCACCGTGCCTAAATGGCCGGACATGTCCCCGCTAAGGCGGGCTGCATATGATTCCACCGCGCCTAGAAGGCCGGACACGATCACCACTAGTGGGCGGCATATGATGGTTACCCGGACGCGGGTTAATGATGATGATGTATGTATGATACGATGATGTATACACTATGGTAACTTATATCATATGCTTATGTATGATATATGTATAAAATGTATCCACTTAAAGAGTACGCAGGTTATGTCTTCATCTTATGCCTTATGATTTCCCTATTATGTTCATTTCATTCATGCCTTAAATACTCAGTACAATATTCGTAGTGACGTCCGTTTTCTTTGACGCTCGTGTTCATGCCCACAGTAGACGGGGAGGCGATCCGTACTCGTAGGAGTCGTTAGCGATTTGAGATTACTCCATTTTCCTGGAGGTGCCATTGATTATTCTTTTTGGTATATTTGTATATATATATATATATATATATATATATATTTTTTTTTTTTTGGGCACGATGGGGTCTGTCCATCCATATGTCTAGTACTCTAGTAGAGGCTCGTAGATACGTATGTGTGGGTAGCATGGTCTCACTATGTACCTATTGTATATATATATATATATATATATTATTTTGATAGCCGAAGGGCTTATGTACATAAAGGTAAATATATTTCAAATGCAAATAGCTTTCTATGATTATGAGCATAAGAAATATGAAACGAGTAATAGAATGAGTGATGCTCGGTGGTTAGCCCCGGGTGCCCGTCATGGCCCTAGTCGGGTCGTGACAGTTAGAGTCTAGCTTGAAGGTAGCTTGTTAGTCAGAGTTTGGGTAGTAAGGCTGTTATATAAGTTAGGTTGCAGAGTGTGTAACTTAATCTGCAGTTAGCTTAGTTGTAGTGAAGTTGTTGGGGAAATCCTATGGGACTGTAGGTCATGTTTTTTTATCACCTTTTGAGCAGGGTGGTTTTCACGTAAAAATACTGTGACCTTTACCTTTCTGTTGGTTGTTATTCCGCAAACACGTTTGAAGAACAGGTTAGGTAACATGTTCTATATTGGGACTGTCACAAACTAATTTCACTAAGTCGTGCGGGCACCTACCTTTCCCAACTAGGTGAACCCTTAGCTCAACATTCACAAATAATAGGAAATAGCAGAATAAGTAACATAGCAAAAGTCTCACAATTATAATATAAATAAGAAAATGCGGAAGTAAATAAAATCCGCCCCAGTAGCTGGTCTAGTCATATAAGAGGATCTAACTAAAATCTACAAGTCTGAAATATCAATAATACATAAAGTCCGAATATGTCTCGGAATAGGAAATAAGACATAAATAAAATAGAATCTTCAAGGCGGCGGACGTCTCGTGCTCACCCTGGAAACTCGCAACAATGCTAATGACGACGATCAGCCATGAGAGCTAGAAGTAAACCCAACCTGATACTCTGCATTCATAAAAGAATGTAGCAAGTGCAGGTCAGTATAAAACAACGGTACTGTTAGGTATCATCAGCTAACTAAGCATAGCTAACATAATTCAGACAATAAAGCAAGATAGGCAGATAAACTAACAAGTATAAGTTAAACATAATTGAAGCCAAGTACACGTCATCGCCTAAGTAGAGCGTCTAATCCCAAATGTGCCAAGCCTCAATATATCAAATCCGAATACAACATCATAGGGACAATACCAAATCATCTCAATATAAGCCGTGATGCAATGCAATAATGTATGGATGCAATGCAATGTAATAATGTATGGATGCAATGCAATGCCATACAAATGCTGTGTACACATGTACTCTAAACGGAGATATCGACATCTCGGTAGCACAACCCAAGGTGACTCGTGAAGTCTAAGTGCCACCCGTCCCGGATCTTTGCCCAACAGAAAGACGAGACCCCAGATCTTTGCCCACGGGAGGTTCTCACCGGCACCACCCTGGAGTACCCGCGAAGTCCATGTACTATGTCGCTCTGTATCACGCAGCGTAGAGACAACCTTTCCACCCTTCACACCTACCAATCATCCCGTATCACACAACATAGAATGGTCGCGCAATTAGTATAAAACGACCCAAGTATTTCAAAACAACATAGGCCACATCGTCACCACCGTATATATATATATATATATATATATATATATATATATATATATATATATATATGCAAGATGAGTGCTCAATGTATGATTCAAATTTGCAGATGCCAACAACAAGATCTCTTATCACACTCATTCCGCTCCGGTACATGACCTCGAATCAGGGACTCTCATCTCTCTTTCACACAATCCATGATTCCGGGACAACCATCGAATATAGGACTACTCACATCACTTGAACACAATCCACGACGCCGGAACAACCATCGGACATCGGACTACTCACATCACTCTCAGGCAAACTGAGCTCAGCTCATCACAGTGTTTCATCAAGTGTCAACAATGTATCAAGAGTATATCATCAGTATATCATGACGAATGAGAATGAGTGCAATGCACATGTTAACATCAAGAATCAGCTCAATATCACAAGTACCAACAATGGTGTCACGACCCGTACCCCGTAGGCCGTGACTAGTGCCTGAGTTGGACACTCGTACCCGCCTATTAATTATAATCAGATCATAGCAAACAGAACAAGAACTTATGCGTACAGAAAGGCACGACATCACACGTACATATATATATACATGTCATACACATAGCCTGGAAATACACTGAACACACACAACTAAACAATACTACCCATAACCCACATACATGTCTACAGACCTCTACGAGTGATAAAAGAATCATATGACGGGACAGGGCCCCGCCGTACCCTGAACAAATATGTACGAATGTATAACAAAAGAGGCTGTACCAAAACACGGGCTCTGGACAAGGGAGCTCTCCAAAATGGCTGAGTAGGGATCCTAAGCTGGCGGCTCACCCAAACGAGTATCTGTACACTCGCGGCATGAAACGCAGCCCCTGAAGAAGGGGGGGGGGGTCAGTACGGAATATGTACCGAGCATTTAAAGCATGAAACACAAGGCCGAATCGTAAATTTTAACTAAAGAAGACAAAAGTAGTACAATAACCGTAATCTCATAAAGCTTACCTTGAAACGTAAATCATGCATTTCGAATCATAAATGGTCCGAGTGACATAAATAGAAAATCATCTTGAACATATGCATACATAACATGCCCCGACCCTCTAGTGAGGGACGTGGCAAGTAAAATCATCATATATATGTACATGTAACGTGCCCCGGTCCTCTAGTGAGGGACGCGGTGAATAGAATCATCATATGCGATCCCGGCCACCTCCCCTCATCCATCATCATATATATATATATATATATATATATATATATATATATATATATATATATATATATATATATATATATATATAACGTGCCCCGGCCCTAGCGAGGGATGCGGTGAATAATGCGGTGGAATTGCACGAATACATGCCCCGGCGGGACGCAGCCGAAGGAAATAGCAACTGCTCGCACGAGAAAGTAGTGAGAGACCACATGCACATAAATCATCATCATAGACTCAATGAAATAGTAAGTAGCCGGCGCTCGATAGTCCAGACGGAAAATCGTGTTAAGTTCTTTTAACAACAAGTTGTTAGGATTATACAGAAGTAAATCTCGGGAACCCCGGATATGCATCAACCAATCCGGGCCCGCCCATGAAAGTTAACATCATTAGGCGTTACCAAACCTTCTACGGACATTTCACAGCAATCCGGTTCCATCTACGAAAGTTACGGACGTTCGTAGTTTCGGAGTCGTTTAGGAACAAAACTCTTTTTGAAGGCAAAACTTTTAGGCAACTTTTGAAATCCATTCATGTAAAGGGAATAAAGACCATAGCATGACCATATTAAGAATGCTAACATCAATAAGTGAATGTGAATCATAACGTACTCGAAATCTAAGAGTGGAATTACCTCGAAGCTCGTGTCATAGCCTAATTACACTAAGACATGCCAAAGGAAGAAAGGGTGAGCTTTACATACCTCGTCTGTCCTCAAAGCTAATCAAAGTTTACGTCGCGGATTTTCCAAGATCTACAATACGTTATTAAATACTAAACATTAGCTAAAGGCAGTTAGGAACCCGATTCTAAACGAACACCAAGTTCTACAGAAATTTGGGCAGCACTTCCCCTGTTAATGCAACACCCCGAGAATTCAACTCGGCCAAATTCATCAACAACCATACCAACAAACATTCCAGCAACATCAACCATTAATTCAAAACACATTTTAACATTAATAACCTTCCTTCACATAATGCGACGACGTTCACTTATATTCAATTAACCGCATATAATCAAACTAACACCAACACTCACACATTCGATTACTAATTCAAAACCATTTAAATAATATTCAAGAACACTATAAACAATTCACCCAAGATTTTAACCAACCCAACCACACCACCACCTTACCCGAAATCTCCCCAACTCAACATAAACGACACTAACACATTTCTTTCTTCCACGACTCATGAACTATACCAACAATCTTCATTTTAACAATGTCATCATCCTAAATATAAAATTTACATAAAAGTTACATTGACTTCCAAATCAGCCCACACCATCACAACTTCAAATTGATTCATTAAACTTTCATTACCAACATAAAATCCACACGACAACAACAAACCAAACGCTAAATAAAATTAATTCATTCTTGGCATTCATACTACATATACACGGTTCCAACACCATTCATACGGCTACAACATCAACATGCCATTTTCATGATTTCCATCCATTCCTACACACTACAACAATATGCAAACATGCTAAATACCATTAATCCATTGCTCCTACACACCACACACACACACGGCCAACACCCATATATGCACGGTTTCACTTAACATCCATATTTCATGAATTTCATTCATTTCTACATACTACAACATCCACAAACCATTTATAACATATAAAAGAGAAGATTGAACCATACCTTCTTCACTCCACTTTTCTACACGGCTAGGCCTTGTTCTTGCAAGAATGAGTGTTTTGCTTGTTCTAACAACTACTTCACGTTGTAGAGGACCCTTCAATTAGTAGAGAAACTAGAAGAAAATAATTTTTTTGTGGTAAATTCTCCTTGCTCTTTCTCGGTTCAACAATGGCCGAATGGCCCCTTATTGTCTTCTCTCCAAGCTTCTTGAAAATTCTAAGGGTGAGATAATGAAATAAGATGACTTAGTCATCTTTTTATTACTTATGTTAGCCAACCATGTGGCCATGGCCCACATACCACATGGACGGCCACCTAGCCCCTTGTTTTTTTTTTTTTTTTTTTTTTCATGTAATAAAATACTTTCCAAAAATAGAATACTTTCCAAAAATAGCTTTTGACCCCAAATGTTTCCTTAATATTTTCATGCCAATAAAATCATATACAACTTATGCTCTTAAAGCAAACAAAAGTCTCTACTTCGTATCTCGGAATGGTCTTGTCCCCAACTTATCGTAATTCACTCATATTGTCCCGTTGTTCAAAATACGGGATATAACAAATAGGTACGCCAACAACATATCAATGTCAAGTACCAACATGGGTATGCCAACAATATATCAGTGCTACAAGTACTAACGTAGGTACGCCAACAATATCATGAAAGACTACACAAGTGATATAGAACTCTATCCTCAGATCAACGTCAACCCGTAAGACACTACAATATCACAATCAAGATGGAACAACAAATCCCACTACCTACTCATAACACGTGGCATCAAGCCAATATAATAGAACAGTCAAGTCACAATACAACGGGGTAGCTAGCCCAAATCACGCAACAAGGCTCACCCTAAGACAATATCCAACCCAACCTCATATTCGAAGGTTTAAATGCTTTCTCCGAAAATATAATCTAAATATATGCTTCGCTATACGAAGTCTCACCAAGGGTAAGCCATAACCTACCTGGATGGCCGAACAACAAACACCAACAATCACTCTATAGCCTTGCCCTTCTGCTGAGCCTTAAGATCAAAGAAGCCTAGGCATATTCGAAATCTAGATTAGAAATCATGAAGATCGATACCCATATTGCTATCATTTAAATTAGGTCAAAACCAACACTAGAATTTGGGGAAATGGGGTCCACAAGGTCAAAACAGGAAATTCGGGAGCAAAATATCAAATTACGCACTAGGTGATCATAACCCAACAACTAACTGCTAATTTAACTCATGGAATCCCCTAATTTCAAAATTGAAGCAAAATCCCCAATTTGGGTATAAACCCTAACTCTTTGATTCAAGAATTCAACTCTAATAATGGAAGATACATGATCAATAAACTTAGATTCATCATAATCTAGCATGAACTCCAACAATTTCATCATTACTAAGTCTAGATAAAACATCCATCAAAACCCACTTTTAATCTTCCATTACTAAGGGCTAACAAGGAAAGAGGAAGCCTTAAGATGATTAGGAACAATGAGATAGCAAGAAGGTTAGGAAAGCTTACCACCAAGAATCTTCACCAGTAATCCTCTAGAATGCTCCCAATATGAACCATTTCGGAATAACAATGAATGAAAAGGCTTGGGGTTTTATATCATTTAAATACCCAGTCACTGCCCGATCACCGCTTCCGCGGTAACTCAAACTGCTTCGGCGGGGCCGCCCCAGCAGTGTCTTGACCGCTATAGCGGTCAAGCCCAAATGGCCAGGACCGCTCCAGCGGCAGGGTAACCATTCCAGCGGTACCGCTGCCGCGGTGCTGGTGCCGCCAAAGCTCACACCAGACACTAGAAACTACACCAAGTTTCTGACTAATTCCCGAGGCCATCGGCTCACATACCACATACATAGACACACATGAAAACACGCTACAAAAGCGCTCGTGGCCTCGGAATTACCAACAGAGGTCTCATTGATCGAGTCAACCTCTGATACCTTAATTCCAATTTCCTAACCTAAGTCCCAAAATGCATCCGAGTACATTGGGAACTGAACTAGATATATACACAAATTCTAAATGACCATTCAGCCTTTTTAAATCGATGAATTTCAGAAAAAGGTCCGTTTACCCAAAAGTCAACTCTTTTTCGCTTTAAGCTCTAACTTCACAAAAAGTTTCCTGAACTAAATCTAAATAACTCGGGAAGTGTATCAACAGTCCCCTGAGTCAAAAGGGAGCTAACCAACCTCGGGAAAGGGTCAAAAGGGCCAAAAATTCAATAACTACCAAACGGGCCGTTATATCAAATACCAATTAAACCATACGAGTGACAAGGATGAGAGGACAGAAATTGCTCGAATCGGCAATAACTGAAGATATTGGCCACGTATGTCGGACTTCTCCTTACAGGAAATATTCTTACTGAACAAAACTGAATCCCAATGAATCATATAGAAACCACCAGAACGGTACTTCTCCAACTCAGAAACATGGAAAACCAATTGAACATTCGATAGATCGGGTGAAAAACTAACTCCAAGAAAAAGGGTCCAACAACGGGTAGTCTCAAACAAGTCTAGCTACCTCGGCTCGATTACCCGTCACAACTCTCTAAACTTAGCTCAAGCTCTAATTCTCATATCTCCATATTCTAATTTCCCTCGCAACTGATCCTTGAATAAATGAATCGCTTACTCGAATCCTCCAATTGGATAACACCGCAATCCTGAAAGCGACCAATCGGCCCTACAAACTCTTCCAAAACCAACGCAATCCTCTAAAACACGGTCACAACCATAAAACATTCTGAACCAATGAAATACTCTAATTTCGCTAACCTTTCCTTCGCACTTACTAGAGTCATTTCTCGTACTGCAATTCCCTATAAACATAAGAACACACATACCAAAATTCTGAAACCATAACTTACTCTTGTCAGAAAGAATCCTTGATTCATCTATGATCACTTTCCTTCTCAAATCTGTACTAAGCTTATTGCAATCCGTTATTCCATCCAAGTAACTGTTCTCAGAAAATATCAGTAAATCCACTAGGAAACCCTAACAAAGCTTGGTAAATCTGTCATACCTAAATTCTGAGCCGAAACGCATCGAATCTTTAAATATCTTCCTAGAAATATAACCATAGACCATCAAGCTTAACTCGAACCATGCTGACCTTGAATGAATGCACAACTCTTGAATATCACCACTTAGTCATTCGAACTGAATTCGAATTCCAAGAACCAATCACCGCCATCTCACGCATAACAATTCCTGTCTATTATTTTTGACTCCACAAGTTAAGTCCTATTCAAATTATCAACTTAGTACCGAAGAAATATACCCTACGATTTCAATCTTCATATCTCTCAACCTTTACCCGATACGCAAATCCGGTACAATCCTAACCCTTTCGACGCAAGATCTGAAGCCTCCTATAATATCCTTATAACCATAGCGTATCTCGTTGTCACACTTGATATGCCTATAAGAATTTCCTAAAGTATCCAATCTTACAACTGCCGCTCTGAACCTTACACAACTACTTCCAGGTCTCAACAACCAACATCGCCTACTCATCCTGACCAGCCAAGATTTCTTGCAACATAATACACTACCATGAATACAGTCGCATCTCGAAAAAAATAACTCTAGTCCTCGCATAATAGGTATTCCACAATCCTTCCTCTTTAAGCACACTGACTCATTCGCTATAAAATGTTACGAACTTTCCCAACGGTGTACCACCACACCACTTCTAATAAGTCTTAACATGTTGGTTCATTGAATATGCTTATTACAAGTTGTCAATCGCGAATCTTACGGAATCTTCCTCATTTCACTTAGTCCATCTATAGTCTTCCTTTCTTAAGCTCACGCAATTATCATACCTCATCTGAATTTGCAAGACAACGATGCCAAAATCTAAATATACTCAAGTAATCCCAAGATGTCCTCATTCTTACTGATTCATAATCAACTATACATTTACTTAACACGTCAACTTCCCAATTCTAATCAATTCACTGTCATCTCCATTGTCAATCCTATAATCCACTCCATCAAACGCCATATAATCATAAGTCTCGTACACTAACCGAGTCACACCTGGAGATAATAGTAGGCCACAAACTCTATCCATTATAGTTTCCTTAACGCTTACCATTCTAAACTGAACAATCCCTAAATCCCGCGTATCACAAAAACTGTCTCACTAATATCCTCATATATCTCACTGAAACGTTCTTGACCGAATTGCCATACCCGATTTCCGAAATGCATACCGAACTTAACTCAGTTAACCCATCATCGTTTATTCTATCATTTCAAGTACCTATGTTACCTCACCTCCAGTCTTACGAACCTTAGTCTCCTGAACCCGATAGCAAAGATGTCTCATTGTAATCCTTCAATTCTCGTATTTCATTTCAAATCACTTTTATCACTATCAAGCAACAAACGCTCAAATCCACTCGATCCTCTAAACTAATCATCCATTTTAAGCCCGACAAACCACACAACAATATCCATACTTCTCCTTATATCTAAGTGAAACAACTAGTAACTCCTCAAGTCATTAACTTATTTCATTCGCCCATAATTAAAGTCATTTCTATCAATTGATCACTAATTCCTCAGAAGTCCACAACCCAGACATTTTTCCTATCAAACGATGTGCCCATAGCATTAAGTTAATAACCGAGTAGTCCTTTAACATTAATGAGCTCATATCAAGAATAACTTTTTGCACCAGTCATAACCTTATCCTGACAACCATGTCAGATACCAATTTTTTTTTCATCCCATTCTCTCGAAAAGTACTCATATCTAAGATATTCTATGAAGTCTCACTTCGCTACGCGCTTTCCACCAAAGTCTTCCTTCATGTCCTTATTGTCAACTTCCTTTCTTTATTACACGCGATCACAATACGTTGTCCACATTCGATGTCATCACCGAACTTACACTTGTGCTCACATACCGAAGTCTAATACTCTACCGTTGTTGAATAGTCGACCCGCCATTGGTTCACCAGTGTCACGCACACCATCATAAAGCCCTGACAAAGCTGAAGTCAACCGATCATATCACCGAGCAACCCACTATTGTTAAGCCATAATTGCACTTTGTCACTTTTGAGCAACCTAACGCTGAAACATGGAGATCCTATAACTCTTTGAACTATCTTCCCATTTCTCACGAACTCTAACAATAAAAACGAGCCTAATCGCGACTCCACACAGTAATAGAGTCTAATCGCGACTCCACACAATCAAAACCTCAGGCCATAACAAGAGACTGCACTTGATAGCCTTTCTGAATCAGAATAACACATCTCGCAACAAGCCACCACACGTCATAGAGCAAACATTCGCATAAGAATTTAAGAAAGAGTGTCCACCCTTCGTGGGTGATTATGATAAGAAAGTTTAGATAACAATTGGAATCGACTAGATGCCAATTTAAATAAACTCACACGAGAGAATGAAAGAATTCAAAGTTTCTTTAATGTCTTATAGCCTGTCGCAGATAAGTACGGAGCTCATCTACCGTTCAACGGGACTCTACTAGACACGCTCTTGTATTATAGACAGGGTAACCTAGGGCTCTGATACTAACTTGTCACGACCCAATTTCACTAAGTCGTGTGGCCACCTACCTTTCTCACCTCGGTAGGCGAACCCTTAACTCAACATTCACAAATAATAGAAAATAGCGGAAGCAGTTAAATAGCAAAAGTCTCACAATTATAATATAAATAAGAAAATAAGAAAGTAAGTGAAATCCGCTCCAGTATCTGGTCTGGTCATAAAAGAGTATCTAACTAAAATCTACAAGTCTGAAATATCAATAATACATCAAGTCTGAATATGTCATAGAATAGAAAATAAGACATAAATAAAATAGAATTTTCAAGGCAGCGGACGTCTCGTGCTCACCCTGAAAACTCGCAACAATATTGATGATGAAGATCAGCCACTAGAGCTGGAAGTAAACCAACCTGATACTCTGCATTCATAAAGGAATTCAGCAGGTGCAGGTCAATACAAAACAACGGTACTGGTAGGTATCATCAGCTGACTAAGCATAGCTAATATAATTCAGACAATAAAGCAAGATAGGCATATAAACCAACAAGTATAGGTCAAACATAATCGAAGCCAATTACACGTTATCGCCTAAGTAGAGCATCTAATCCCAAATGTGTCAAGCCTCAATATATCAAATCTGAATCCAACATTACAAGTACAACACCAAATCATCTCAATGTAAGCTGTGATGCAATACAATGCAATGCAATAATGTATGAATGCAATGCAATAATGTATGGATGCAATGCAATGCCATGCGAATGTTGTGTACACACGTATTCTGGATGAAAAAATCGAACTCTCGGTAGCACAACCCAAGGTGGCTTGTGAAGGCTATGTGCCACTCGTCCCGGATCTTTGCCCAACAGACAAACGAGACCCCGGATCTTTTCCCACGGGGGGTTCTCACCGGCACCACCCTAGGGGACCCGCGAAGTCCATATACTATGTCAGTTTTTATCACACAGCATAGAGACGACCTTTCCACCATTCACCCCTGTCGACCATTCCGTATCACACAGCCTATAATGGTCGTGCAATTAGTCTAAAACCTCCCAAGTATTTCAAAACAACATTGGCCATAAATCGTTACCCCCATCAAAGTTGCCTTATGTATATATATATATATATATATATATATATATATATATATATATATATATATATATATATATATATATATATATATATATATATGTATATATGTGTATATGTGTATATCTATATATATATGTATATATGTGTATATATATATATATATGTATGTATATATGTGTATATATATATATATATATATATATATATATATATATATATATATATATATATATATATATATATATATATATATATGCAAGATGAGTGCTCAATGTATGATTTAAGTATGCAGATGACAATAACAAGATCTCTTATGACACTCATTTCGCTCCGGTACATGACCTCGAATCACAGACTCTCATCTTTCTTTCACACAATCCACGATTTTGGGACAACCATTAGATATAGGACTACTCACATCACTTGCACACAATCTACGACGCCGGAACAACTATCGGACTACTCACATCACTCTCATGCAAACTTAGCTCAGCTCATCACAGTGTTTCATCAAGTTTCAACCATGTATCAACAGTATATCATGACGAATGAGAATGAGTGCAATGCATATATCAACATCAAGAATCAGCTCAATATCACAAGTACCAACATGGGTACGCAAATAATAAATTAGTGTCACAAGTAATAACGTAGGTACACCCACAATATCGGGAAAGACTACCCAAGTCATATAGATCTCTATCCACGCATCAATGTCAACCCGTAAGCTACTACAATATCACAATGAAGGTTGAACAATAAATCTAATATCTATTCACAACACGTGGCATCAAGACAACATAATAGAACAGTCAAGTCACAACACAACGGGGTGGCTAGCCCCAATCACGCAACAGGGCAGTATCTAACCCGACTTCATGCCCGAAAGTTTACATGCTTTATACAATAATATAATCTAAATATATGCTTCGCTATACAAAGGCTCACCAAGGGTAAGCCATAACCTACCTTGATGGCCGAACAGCAAACACCAACAATAACTCTGTAGCCTTGCCCTTCCGCTGAGCCTCAAGATCAAAGTTGTCTAGGCATATTTGAAATCTAGATTAAAAATCATAAAGATCGATACCCATATTGCTATCATTCAAATTAGATCAAAACCAACCCTAGAATTTGGGAAAATGGGGCCCACAAGGTCAAAACAAGAAATTTGGGAGCAAAATATCAAATTACGCACTAGGTGATCATAACCCAAAACTAATTGCTAACTTCACTCATGGAATCTCCTAATTTCAAAATTGAAGCAAAACCCCCAATTTTGGGTATAAACCCTAACTCTTTGATTCAAGAATTCAACTCCAATAATGGAAGATACATGATAAATAACCTTAGATTCATCATAATCTAGCATGAACTCCAACAATTTCATCATTAATAAGCCTAGATAAAAAATCCATCAAAACTCACTTTTAATCTTTCATTACTAAGGGCTAACAAGGAAAGAGTAATCCTTAAGATGATTTGGAACAATGAAATAGCAAGAAGGTTAGGAGAGTTTACAACCAATAATCTTCACCAATAATCCTTTAGAATGCTTCTAATATGAACCACTTCCGGAATAACAATGAATGAAAACACTTGGAGTTTTATATCATTTAAATACCCCAGTCACTGCCCGATCACCGGTTCTGCGGTCACTCAAACCGCTTCAGCGGTGCCGCCCCGGCGGTGCCTTGATTGCTACAGCGGTCAAGCCCAAATGGCCAGGACCGTTCTAGCGGCAGGGTGAGGGCTCCAGTAGTACCGTTGTCGCAGTGCTGGTGCCGCCAAAGTGGGCAACAGACACCAGAAACTACACAAAGGTTTACACTTCAATCCGATTTTTTGACTAATTCCCGAGGCCATCTACTCACATACTATATACATAGACCAACATAAAAACACACTACGAACACGCTCGTGGCCTCGTAATTCCCAACGGAGGTCTCGTTGACCTGGTCAACCTTCGGTACCTTAATTTTAATTTCCTAACCGAAGTCCCAAAATGCATCTGAGTGCATTAGGAACCGAACTAGATATACACACAAATTTTAAACGACCATCCGAAACTCTCAGAATCGATGAATTCCTAAAAAAGGTCTGTGTACCCAAAAGTCAACTTTAAGTCAACTCTTTTTCGCTTTAAGCTCAAACTTCACAAAAAGTTACTCGAACCAAATCTAAACACCTCGAGAAGCGTGTCAACAGTCCCCTTAGTCAAAAGGGAGATAACCAAGATCGGGAAAGGGTTAAAAGGGCCGAAAATGCAATAACGACCAAACAGGTCGTTACAGGGACAAACACTTAGGTTGTACAAAGCTAACATAAGTATTACACTAGTTGAGGCGAAATATGTTGAACATTCCTTAACCATGGATATAATGTGACAATAAAGTTATGAAGATTTTGATTATACCATATATCACCTTGTTTCTACTCATTCTGTCCCTATGCATTATTTCATCTTCCAAAGTTGCCAATAAATAAATGCTGGTACTACCTAAAAAATTGGTTTTATCTTTGCAGTACATGAAGTTGTCACGCCCCAAATCTGGAGAGGCGATGGCCGGCACCCGGTGCCATACTCAGCCCGAGTGTACCACTCTAAAATTGTGACTCTGGAGGGGTAGCCCTCAACTTAGGCCAACGGGGTCTACCTGCAAACAGACGATACCAGCCAAGGCAACAAAGCTGCATCCTGAATCATCTGTAAGTAACAACTGTCATACCTGAAGGCTGCACACATCCAAAACATATAAATATAACTGCGCAGGCCGATGAGGCTGCCATAAATGTCTACAACTAATAGTAACAAGATGAACATATACAAGGGCCGGAAAGGCCACCATACTAACATACATACTATACAGTAATATGTCTACAAGCCTTTACGGAGTAATGACTGCACTATGGCTGAGGCAGGGCCCTGACTTGCCCATCATCTGTACATACACAAAACACTGGATTGGGTAACTCTAAATGACATGGTGCTTTCCATTCTAGCTGGTAGTCGGCAATCTACTAAGGCGGTCTCTCCAGCTGCTTATCTGAACTTCCGGGCAAGAACACAACGTCTCCAGGCAAAAAGACGTCAGTATGAGATAATGTACCGAGTATGTCAGGCGACTGAAACTAATACTTAAATGAAATATAAAATAACTGAGCATAAACTAAAGTGTCAATAAAGGATTCAAGTGTACTTACCTGACTCTAGCGTCTACTAGCTAATACTACAATATCAAACTACTTAGCCTCATATAAGACATCTAGACATGCGTAATTAGCCTCGTAGGCACTCAATGTAGCCCCCATGGTAGTCTGTATGTATAATCATAGCCCCAAAGGCAAGCACGCATTTGTATAGCCTCGAAGGCATCTATATAGCAAACAGCCTTATAGGCAAGCATCATAGCCCCGAAGGCAAACATCCTAGCCCCAAAGGAAACTATAATTCTATACATTCTATAGTCATGCTTTCTATCATTCTAACTATTTAGCTAACTCGACTAAACATAAGCTCATTCCCAATAAGGGAGAAGTGCTACAACAGGGTCATGGTAACCCAAGTACGACTATTACCAATGGCACATCTTTGTGCGGATAGTTGAAGGTTGCTCGTCAAGGGGGAAACATGCCAAAATGAGAAACAAGGGATAGCCTTTACATACCTATAATTGTCAATCCAAACTCAGCTCAAGTAGCACTTCAACCTATAACATTAACAATACGCTTATCAACTTGGAGGACACTAGTATACGATGTATATCAAACGATATTTAGCCTCTATAAAGGGTTGGGCAACAATTCCCCTATCTCATACCACTCGCAACTCAACCAACAAAACCCATAATATCACATCTCCTTTCACTTTCCTTTGGATTCAAATCAAAATCAACACAAGAGTATACACTAAATGATTCAATATACACTAATAGACAACTTTCTTTCCTTTCAAATCTATGGAGTACCACAATAATAACAACAACAACACCCACAAGTTAAATACTAAGAATTCCAACCACTATAACTCAAGAACACTCTTCAAATCAGTCCACAAACTAACAAGAGTTCCAACATGGTTTCTAGCTTTCTTCCCACCATTTCTTTATCTAAACAAGTTGATTAAAGACTAAACTAATACAAGAACATGAAAAATAGATGTAATCTTACCTCAAACACACAAGAACAACTTCAACTCAAGGTTTCTTTACCTTGAAGGAAACTCCAACTTCAACACAACAAGATCAATTCAACTCGAGCTAAGATTTCCTAGCTTCTTGATACACTAATCAACTTGATTTACCTTGGTCTAATGTAGTAGAGGAACTTAGGGAGAGGGTCTGGGAGCTTTTAGGGTCTGAGTTAGGATGAAAATGAATCAACAAAAGTAGCCACAAAATAAATAGATAAACAAAAACAACTAGCCGCCTCAATGTACGGCCAATTGTACGAGCCGTACATTTATGTGTGGTCAGTCCCTCACCATGGAAAATTTTGGGGTTTCTGGATAAGACATCCAGTGAGGACCTTGAGAAATACAGGCTGTACAATATTGTATGGGCCGTAAAATTTTGCCCGGAATTCAATTTTCTTTGAAACGTATTCTCTTCGATTCGTTTAATCTCTAAACCTTCTGATACTTACTAAACATGGTTTCAAACTCTCGTATACTTAAGGTCAACATGAATCCTTGCTCATAATCACAAAAATAATCACACTCTCCGAGTCTACGGCGATTAAAGTACGGGGAAACTCAATTTACAAAAGTATGAGGTGTAACAAAAGTATTCCACCACTTCAGTACTTCCTGATGAAGTTATACTAGAGGACCAATAATTCATGCTGCTACTTTGTAACATTTCCATATTGAAACTGCAAAATCGCCTGTCAAAAATAAATGTTGCATTGGTTCCTCCTCTTGTGGATCATCACAGCATCTACATCTTGATACAATAGAAATATTCATTCTCTTAAGTACATCAATAAATGGTAGTTTAACTTCCCTAATATCCATAAGAAAAAGGATATTTTGAGCGACATTCCTTTTATCCACAGTCTTGGAAAATATATGGAAGTCTGATCATTTCACCTTAATAAGTTCCATGCACTTCCCACTGTAAAATTGCCTGAACATGTGAAAGTCCACCATGGTGTGTCCCTTTCTGCAGATTGCCCTATAATGATCACCTCAGACTTTACATGCTCCACTATATTATCTAGTAAGATTTCTTGCATTTTAGGAAAATACCATCCTGCCGTTGTCATGAAAAGTGATACCTCCTCAATGTTACGGTCCAAGTGAAAATTTACAGGACTAATTTGACTGATAGGACCAAGTCTTGTCCAGTTATCATCCCAAACATTACATGTACCATTACTAGGTTCCTACCATATAAAATGATCCACCTAATCTCTAGCCTCTAGCATATTTTTCCACTGTACTCAAGTTGGCTTGAGCTTTTTCGCATTTGTTTCATATGAATGCTGACCATGAAGTGTTAGCTATTCTAAATCTACACCATAGCTTGGCAAACGAGCTTTGGAAACATCATACAATGACTTGAAACACAAACTCCGCCTACCTTTGGGCAAGCATATATGTTTCCATGACACAATGCCTACTCTTTCCTTCCTCTTTATTTCTCTAAAAGAATCTTTCAAAGATCCTATACAATACATTGATAGTGTACTTAGTAGGAACTACTGCTGATAGGATATACACTGGAATACTTTGAAGAACATTACTTATCAGAACTGATTTCCCACCATAAGAAAGCAATCTACCTTTCCAACTCTAAAGCTTGTTCTTTGCTTTCTAAATGAGCTCATTGTAATATACATTCTTTCTTTCAAGCAATGTTGGACAACCCAAATATTTTAGAGGTAATTGTCCCCATGTGAAACCAAAGTAGCTAATGAACTTCCTGCACCAAATTATCTGCAAGTTTCTGATACATGTAGAAGTCACTTTTCTCCTTATTAATAAGCTGTCCTGAAGCTGCTTTATATTCCTTAAGAATGTTCATGATCATCATTAAAGATCCCTTCTCAGCAGATGCAAATATGATAGTATCATCTCCATAGGCTAAGTGATTAATATTTGCACTCCACTTTGGCATGCCATACCCCACATAACTACCGCTATCAAACACTAAATTTAGGGTTTCGCAAAGAAATTTTGTTGACAAAATAAACAAATATGGAGACAATGGATGTCCTTTATTTACACCCTTGTTGAATGAAATAAACCTTTAGCTTTTCCATATAAAAGAAGGAGTACCAATTATTTGTAATAAGTCTCCATATCATGTCAATGAAATATCGTAAAAGCCCATTCGCATAAAACCTTTGTTAGATAAGAAAATGACGTTCTATCATAAGCCTTTGCCATATCTTACTTTATCACCACATGTGCCGGTTTCCCTCTTCCAAAAATCTATTATGATCTCTCGGTGTTATAACTTCGTATTTCGTACGCTTGGATAATTCGGGATAATTGCGAGAAGTTAAAGGCAAGACTGCTTCAAAATTATTTTAATGTACAAGTGGGTTGTGAATATTATTTATGAACCTTATTAGTATGGAAATGTTAGAAAAGGCCAAGGAGGTAAAAAGGATATTTACTAAAAGGTTCATGGTAATACATGGAAGGCTAAGGGCAAAATGGGAATTTCACAAAAATTGTCTTGAAAATTCTATACCAAGCCAAGGCTTGGCCATGTGTGTGTATGTGTGTATGTGGGTCCCACTCTTATATGGACCAAATTTATAAAAAAGACAAGTGGTCATCTTGTTTTAATTTAAGGAAATTTCAAGAAAAAGGAAGAAATTTCTAGAAAAAGGAAGAAGGGGAGGCATGTGTGGCCATTTCATATTTAATGGGACTAATTATAAATTATAAGGACATATGGACTAAAGTTACAAAAGAAGACACTTAGTCTTCTTTAATTATTTTGGAAAATTCAAGAAGAATGGAGAGGAGGGCATGTGCCCCTCACATGCCTATAAGAATTATATATATAAGAGAGAGAGCCTACCAAGCAAGACATAATTGTCATGAAAAAATTCAAGAAAAACTCCAAGCAAAAAAAATTAGGGCCACTCGGCCATGGCTATGGAGAATTGACTTCATGAAGTTGATCAAGAAAACAATTATTGCTTCTAGTATTCCAAGCAAGTTCAAGGCCCTAATTAACATGGAGTGGTTGTTGGAACAAGAAAACCATTCATTCTTGCAAGGCACAACTCTAGCGGTTGGAAGAACTAAGTGGAAAAAGGTAAGGTTTCATCTTCTTTTGTATGTGTGGATGGTTTTTATATGTTGTAGAGTGAAGAAATGGACTTAAAATATATGAAAATATGTGTGTGGTGTGTGCCGTATATGTATAGTGTTGGATGATTGTGGGTAGTGTAGTATGTAAAAATAGGTGAAAATCATGAAGGCATAGATGTTGGGTAGTAACCGTGTGTGTGTGGTATTGGACCGTGCATGGTTGTGTGTGTGTAGAAAAGAATGGATTAATTTTATGTAGTACATGTTGGTTGTTGTTGTCGTTGTAATGTAATGTATAGAAACGGATGAAAAACTCATGAGAATATGTATGTGGTTGTTGTGGCCGAATGATAGGTGGTTTGGCAAGTTGTAGTGAATTGACTCTATTTAATATTTTAGTTGTTGAATTGTGAATTTCATAATGATAAATGAAGGTTTGATGGCTTAAAGTGAAGTTATAACCATTATCGGAATGTTGAAGAAGTCGATGCGGCATTAGCTTGAATTCTTACATTGCATGAGTAATGTTGTTAATGCATGGTTGTTGATATGGATTGTCGATATAACTCATAGATTTGGAAGGAAGTAATGCGTTGTTGACTTTGGTGGTGTTGTGAGATTTCGGGTGGAAGTATGTATTAATTGGGTTGCTTGAATATTTTGTGAATTGAATTGAATTGAATTGAATATTGAAGTGTTGCTAGAATAATTGCTAGCATTGTTATTGGTTTGGCCGAGTTCCATTCTCGGGTTTGTTGTTGATGATTTGGGCCGAGTAAGATCTCGGGGATGGTGTATTTACAGGGGAGATGCTGCCGAAATTTCGGCAGATCATAAGTGAATTTATTTGAAAAATCAAGACAAGTGTGCTTAGTAATGAATCTAATGGTTGCATCAATTTTCTTGAATGTAGACTAACAAGTCTGGACAAGCGTATCTAGTAAGGCGCGGCACAGGTATGTGAGGCTCGTCTCTTTTCTTCAAAAGGCATGACCCCCACGTTATAATGTCTTAAATGTTTTTATATCTTCTTGCTTGCAAAAAATTAGAAGCCTATGACTCCAAGGTATAAGTCTTTTCCTAATAAGTTCATAGTTGTTTTTTTTCAAATGTCCCTACTTTTCAAAAACCAAGTTTTAAGAGGTTGAGAGTTTTTATGACTAAAACGACGAATATGATTTTATAATGGCAACGATGATGACAACTATGAGAAAACGTCTATGACGAATATGTTACATTCCGTATTTTGTACCCTCGGGTAAGTCAAGGCAAGTGACGCAAGTTGCTTATGGAAAATGTTAAGGTTGGAATATTAAGAAAGGCCAGGGGTAAAAGGTAAATTTGCAAAATGACTCATGGAAATATGGAGAAAGGCTAGGGGCAAATTTGGAATGAAGGGGAAATGATTTTCATGAAATATGAGAAATTTGCTAGAATTTTCAAGAAAAAGGGGCCACTTGGCCATGGACCCCACTTGCAATATTTGGCCAAATTAAATTAAGCCAAGCTAGGGGGAAAAATGGTTTTTT
>NC_081344.1:49295960-49301904 GCF_029784015.1 Lycium ferocissimum
CCTTTTTTCCACTTTATGATAATTATCGAGTAAGATATGATTGTATCGTCCATATGGCCCTCGTAGCACCATAGAATACAGATAAGAGTCGCGTAGGGTCTTCCGAGGCATCCTACGGCCTCAGGTGGTCGTGAGCAATCTCTTCTACCAATCATATCTCGTTTTCATCTCCTCTTACCTTACGAATAATGTAATAAGGTCCAATATATCTCGATTTAAACTTTTCCTTCTCGTAATTCCCTTTGCTCAACTTGTAACATTCTAGGCACATTATCTCGTGTCATTTCTTTATCTTACACTCGCTTCCCCCCTTTAGAGGCGTACTTACACTATCACCCGATTATATTTTGCCATATTTCCGTATTTCCAGTCTCACTTAGGCGGCACTTTTATTCCGACATTTTGATCCTCTTGCCTTTCACTTACTCACTTCCTTTCTTTCCCAAATATCATTATGTTGACACTTCCAAACTTAACCCCCCCCCCCCCTCCTTTTTTTTCTTTTCCGGCCAACCTCCTCTAAATCATCTCTTAATATCACAAACCCTTTCCAAATTCTTTTTTTTTTTGGAAAATTTCAGTAGAGTTTCCTCAATATTTCTTACTATCTCAAAACCTGTACACAGGAAATACCAACAATGCCTCACAGGGCCAAAATATATATACATATCATATCATATCGCAGCCACACGGGCTCCCAATATCATCAACGATACAAAAATAATAAACATACCTCGTATGCCAACTCGAAACGGCTTGTTACCTTTCTTGTTTACTTTCCCTTTAATCTTCAACTTGTATTTCAATCGTACTTCAATATCTTACCCGACATATATCTTTCATACCTTTGCTTACCTGCGTACTTTGTAACTTTCAACATCATCAATCACTTTCTTCTATCGCTGGCATTCTTCTGCTGAAATCAAAGATCAGAATAAGGAATCTCATTCCCTATGACTTGGCTCTATGGCACGACCTCATATGTGAAAGAAGAGTAACCACCCTAGATGCCCCGTAGCCTCCGTTTTATAAATGTGGCGCGCAACACGCCATAAATAAGATCACTTGACATGACTTTGCAGACAACCCTAGGACGACGCTTTCTCGATACCAATTTGTCACACTAATTTTCGATAGGGCATGATGGGCACCAGACCCTTACTTGAGGGCCGAGCGAACCGCCGACTCTCGTCATATTCATAACCATACTGGGCCCGCAAACATGACACAAGTACATAATGAAAATTTTTCAGAAAACAAACATGCTTTTCATCTTTTTCAAATCAAATAAAGTCTGCCATCGTATGAAATCTGTAATGTAATGCACAACAATACATCGGCTTGTATAGCCTCTTTCAAAACAAATCTGACATATCATACACTCGACACTGTCTGCAAAGTCTCTAACATAACTCCGATATTACAACATAAGCACTCGACTCGGCGGCTGGAGGCGAAAAGGCTCGCAATCCCATTGGGAATATCTTCTACTCATCGTATATACACGCGCGCATGAAACGCAGCCCCGGAGAAAGGGGTCGGTACGGAATATGTCGAGCATGTAAAGCATGGCACTCGAAAACGAGGTCATAACCAAAGTAAGGGTCGGAAAATGAGCATAAAAATCGAATACCAAAGTGCTTGCACGAAGTACAAATCATACATAACGGTCACGAAGACAAATGTGATAATCCGAATGCCAAAATTCAGCTTCTTTTTGTAAAACGTTTACTGTCTCATATATATAGAACAAATCATATGAGATGACATTAAGACAAATTAAAATAATCGGGCCCCTTTCAAAATCACATATCTATACACCTATCGTGTCTGGGCCCCTCGTGAGGGACTCCCAAATAAGATCTATCGTCGTATCATACCCACGAAACGCGCACCGCGGCCCGGTCCCGGGGCCCGGCAATATCCATATACACTCCCGCGGCCAAAACCCCGGGCCCGGCAATATCACATATACACGTAGGGCCGGGGGGCCCGGCGGCAATATCCTATCCCTCCGCGGGGCCCGGCCCGGTTCACGTATCACTCCGGGGCCAAGAACCCGGGGGCCGTGCCGCACGTCCGCGGTCAAATCCCCGGGGCCCTTCCCTCGACATGCCCCCGGAAAAATCCCCCGGGGGGGTGATATCCCTTGGCGGTCAAAATATCCGGGGCGATATCCCTTTCCCCCGGCCCAAAAATACCCGGGCGGCGATATCACCGTCCGCGGTCAAAATACCCAGGGGCAATATCACACTACCGCGGCCCAAAATTCGGGGCGACATCCGAAAGGTGCGCCGATCACCCCAAGACCCGGGACTCGGCAAAAAAATGTGACAACGAGAATGCCGGCTTAGGTGGGGCCCTTATGCAATGCAAAACATTTACACGGCCCCAATAGGTAATCAAAACAAGCTTGTTAAAAAGAACCCAATAGCCCAAATCGGGTTGTTTTTCGAATACCCTTTGGGAAAACATATAAACCAAACCGAAAACCGGGGTTACGTATCGGAATCTAAGTATACGAATCATTATCTCGGACTCCGGACAAATATGTAATTACACTCGGGGGTCGGAAGGTATTAATTTTGAAATTAAAAAAGGCCGGGGGGTTATACGGGAAAAAATCGCGGGACCCGGACGAGCGTAAACCCGATCGGGCCCCGCCTAAAAATCAGGGAAAAATCTATTTTATCAAATCATTATTACAAACTCTAAGATAAGAAAAGCGGTCGTACTTGAAATCGGAATAATAGTCGTATCATACCCTTTCAAAAATCGTGGGGGAAAGTATATAAGGAAAGTCGCGGGGCCCACGGGGGGGGGGGGTGTCGACTCAAGTGGGGCCCCCCCCGGAAAATCTAGTTATTATACGCCATAGAAATATTTACGAGCATATCAAACCCCGCCCCGGTTTAAAAAACCCCCGCGAAAGTTACGGACGTTCGTAGTTACAAAACTTCTTTTTGAAAAAAAGACTTTTATACAACTTTTTGAAAACCAACCCTTAAAACATATAAACCATATAAGGATGCCATCGTCAAGAAACAAATAAGCATCGTAAACATGCTCGGACTTTAAAAAATAAAATTTTGGCCGGGAAAAACCCCAAAAATTTTAACCAAAAAGCATATCTAACATTTCCAAAAAAAGGAAAGGTAAGCTTTACTACCTTGATTTTCCTCGCCCAATCAAACTCAAGTCTCGGCTTTAAAATCTACAACACGTCATTTGACACCAAACATTAGTCATAGGCACCTCGGAATCCCAAAATTTTTAAACCCCCACTTTATTTAGAAATTTGGGCGGCATTTCCCCCATAAATTAAAACCCCCGGGAAATTTTAAATGGCGATTTTGGCAATGCCAATAACCCTATAAAAAAACATCAATAACCTTAAAACGCATTCTTTTTAGTAATTCTTTTCCTATAATTCGACAACATTCCCCATTGATTGATAAATCGTTCAAACCAACATCGACGCCCGCATATTCAAATACTAATCCCAGATCATTCAAATAAGATTAAAAAAATGCTTTAAAAAATCCCCCACCCGTATTCAAAACAACTCAAACCCTTATACTACCTTACCAAAAAATTCCAAATGCCATAAGAACAACAACAAAACATTTCTTTTTTTCCAAATTCATCCCTACTTCAATAATCCCCCGTTAAACCCTTAATCTCATAAAAACAGAAACTATATTAAGAAACCCCCTTAGGTTCCAAAAAAGCCCCCAAACGATTATAACTTGATATGAACCATTAAACTTTCATTTGCATCATAGAACCCCCACAAAAAAAACACCAAATAAAATTTGTCCTTCATTCTTAACCAACACCACTATATAGGCCAAATCCACAACAATTACAACTTAAATTGAATCATTCAATACCTTTTTTCGCCTTTAAACCGGACAACAAAAACTAAAATACTAAGTAAAAAATTCGCCCTTTAAATTGCCAAAAATAGCCCCATCGGCCCCTCAACTCATAAATTCCATAATTTTTCATCCTTTCTCCCTTTTCAACCACGCTCCAAAGCCCAAATACAATTAATTCATACTCCCACACCATCAAAATATTTCAGGCCCCCACAACCCTTGCTTTGATGAATTTCATTCATTTTCCCCCCCAAAAATACCCAAAAACCCTGCCCAAAAATATAAAAAGAGGATTAAACTTACCCTTTTCCCCTTTTTTTCTTCAACGGGTAGGGTTGAGATTTGCAAAAACCAAAGGGTTTGTTTGCTCCAATAACCACGGCATGTTGTTTAGGACCTTCCAAAATTTGTAGGAAAACTAGAAGAAAATATTTTTTGATCACTATTCAATCTTCCCTTTTTTCCCTTTCCATGGGGAATGACCCTCTATTGTTCTCCAAAGTTCTTGAATTTTCTCGGGTGTATAAAAGTGAAATGATTAAATTTGTCATCTTATGTCCACATATAATTAACACAAGTGTCCCATGGCCCCACCCCCCAAAGGCCCAATATGGCCATTTCCATGAAATAATTATTTTCCCAAAATTTCATCACCCCTTTAATTTTTCATAAATTTCTAACTTTCCAAAATTTCCCTTTTAAAAATTTTTTTCTTTTTCCCAAATTTTTTTAAACATAGCCAAGAAAAGATGAATATAAAAATTTTATTTTAAAAAAATCAAAAAGTTACAACCTTGCCCTTTAATTATCTGACTAACTGGATTACCCCTGTCCCAAAATACGGGATATAACAAATATCAAGAATTAAGTAAACCAAGTTAGAAACACTCAAAGTTCTTAACCCCAAGAAATTTCAAAAAAAGGAACTAGGGTTTTGGGCAAAAGTGATTCCCCTCAAGGCTTTTTCCCTACCTATCTAAGGTAAGTTTATGGTATTTTCTATTGGTTGAGGTATTGAAAAGTTGAAACACTTGGATTGGAAGAAATAAAAAAGGGGTATAAATTGGAATAGTTATTGTTGACCCTACTTGGAATGAATCATGAATATGGATATGTTGTGATTGTAAGTAGGTTAGAATGAAAATTTTTATACCCCCGTTTCGACATTTGGATATTTTGTTCCGGGGAAATTAAGGGGAAAAATGTTCAAAATTTTTTTTGGGGGAAGTTGGTTAAAACTTTTTATGAATATTTTGGGCGGAAAAATTGAGAAAGGCTAAAGGGGAAGGGTTGCAAAAAGGGTTTGGGAAAAAATGCGGAAGGTAGGGGGAAAATGGTAATATTGAGAAAGTTGAGGGGGAAAATGGTCATTTGCCATATTGGCCATGTAGGAAAAGGATGATTAAATAAGTCATCTTTTAGGGAAAATTTAAAAGGAAAAAAAAAAAGAAAACTCTAGAAATAAATTAAGGAAAAAAAGGAAAAATCGAAAAGTCAGAGGGGCATGCCCCCCATTAAAGGCTTATATATATATGTATTCTCTTCCCTCCAAAAGGGAAGAACAAAAAAAAAATGAGGAGAAACCCTGGCCTATTCCCATGGAGGAAAAAATAGAAGCCTCCAAAATTTGATTCCAAAAATTTTTTTCTTGTTACATTCCTCTTGAGGTGTTTTTACAGGTATGGTTGTTGGGAGGGAAAAAATCACTCTTTGGGCAAAATTCCAACCCAGCCAATAAAAGTTAAGAACAAAAGGGAGGATTTCATTTTTTTATGTGTTATAAAGGGTTCGTTTTATAGTATATGGAAATGGAGAAATCATGAGAACAGGAAGCTTGCTGGATTAGTATACTTACATGTTGGGCCCTGTGCAGGTTATGCTGAGAAAATTTAATTTGTTTAGATTTGTGTGTTTTGTAATGCTGAAATGGAGGAAAAAAGCATGAAACATGAATGTTGTTTATGTTGGGGTAATGTGTAGGGGCGGCCGTATTGTGGTTTTCATGGTGAAGGGATTAATTCTGTTAAGTGTTGGGTTTTATTCAATGTGGAAGGGTGGAAATT
>NC_081344.1:49302004-49325467 GCF_029784015.1 Lycium ferocissimum
ACGGGATAGGACCAAGTCTTGTCAGTTATCATCCCAAACATTACATGTACCATTACTAGGTTCCTACCATATAAAATGATCCACCTAATCTCTAGCCTCTAGCATATTTTTCCACTGTACTCAAGTTGGCTTGAGCTTTTTACAGTATTTGTTTCATATGAATGCTGACCATGAAGTGTTAGCTATTCTAAATCTACACCATAGCTTGGCAAACAGAGCTTTGGAAACATCATACAATGACTTGAAACACAAACCTGCCTCAGCTTTGGGCAAGCATATATGTTTCCATGACACCCAATGCCTACTCTTTCCTTCCTCTTTATTTCTCTAAAAGAATCTTTCAAAGATCCTATACAATACATTGATAGTGTACTTAGTAGGAACTACGCCGATAGGATATACCTTTGGAATACTTTGAAGAACATTACTTATACGAAGAACTGATTTCCCACCATAAGAAAGCAATCTACCTTTCCAACTCTAAAGCTTGTTCTTTGCTTTCTAAATGAGCTCATTGTAATATACATTCTTCTTTCTTTCAAGCAATGTTGGACAACCCAAATATTTTAGAGGTAATTGTCCCCATGTGAAACCAAAGTAGGTTATGAACTTCCTGCACCAAATTATCTGCAAGTTCGATACATGTAGAAGTCACTTTTCTCATATTAATAAGTCAGGGGGTTAAGCCGCTTTATATTCCCTTAAGAATGTTCATGATCATCATTAAAGATCCCTTCTCGAGATGCAAATATGATAGTATCATCTCCATAGGCTAAGTGATTAATATTTGCACTCCACTTTGGCATGCCATACCCCACATAACTACTGCTATCAAACACTAAATTTAGGGCTCTGCAAAGAAATTTTGTTGACAAAATAAACAAATATGGAGACAATGGATGTCCTTTATTTACACCCCTTGTTGAATGAAATAAACCTTTAGCTTTTCCATATAAAAGAAGGGAGTACCAATTATTTGTAATAAGTCTCCATATCATGTCAATGAAAATATCAGAAAAGCCCATTCTGCATAAAACCTTTGTTAGATAAGAAAATGACGTTCTATCATAAGCCTTTGCCATATCTTACTTTATCACCACATGTGCTGGTTTCCCTCACTTCCAAAAATCTATTATGATCTCTGGTGTTATAACCCGTATTTCGTACGCTTGGATAATTCGGGATAATTGCGAGAAGTTAAAGGCAAGACTATTTCCAAAATTATTTTAATGTACAAGTGGGTTGTGAATATTATTTATGAACCTTATTAGTATGGAAATGTTAGAAAAGGCCAAGGGTAAAAAGGGATATTTACTAAAAGGTTCATGGTAATATTATGGAAGGCTAAGGGCAAAATGGGAATTTCACAAAAATTGTCTTGAAAATTCTATACCAAGCCAAGGCTTGGCCATGTGTGTGTATGTGTGTATGTGGGTCCCACTCTTATATGGACCAAATTTATAAAAAGACAAGTGGTCATCTTGTTTTAATTTAAGGAAATTTCAAGAAAAAGGAAGAAATTTCTAGAAAAAGGAAGAAGGGGAGGCATGTGGCCATTTCATATTTAATGGGGACTAATTATAAATTATAAGGACATATGGACTAAAGTTACAAAAGAAGACACTTAGTCTTCTTTAATTATTTTGGAAAATTCAAGAAGAATGGAGAGAGGGCATGTGCCCCTCACATGCCTATAAGAACTATATATATATAAGAGAGAGAGCCTACCAAGCAAGACATAATTGTCATGAAAAATTCAAGAAAAACTCCAAGCAAAAAAATTAGGGGCCACTCGGCCATGGCTATGGAGAATTGACTTCATGAAGTTGATCAAGAAAAAAATTATTGCTTCTAGTATTCCAAGCAAGTTGAAGGCCCTAATTAACATGGAGTGGTTGTTGGAACAAGAAAACCATTCATTCTTGCAAGGCACAACTCTAGCGAAGTTGAAGAACTAAGTGGAAAAAGGTAAGGTTTCATCTTCTTTTGTATGTTGTGGATGGTTTTTATATGTTGTAGAGTGAAGAAATGGACGAAATATATGAAAATATGTGTGTTGGTGTGTGGCCGTATATGTATAGTGTTGGATGATTGTGGGTAGTGTAGTATGTAAAAATAGGTGAAAATCATGAAGGTATAGATGTTGGGTAGTAACCGTGTGTGTGTAGTATTGGACCGTGCATGGTTGTGTTGTGTAGAAAAGAATGGATTAATTTTATGTAGCATGTTGGTTGTTGTTGTCGTTGTAATGTAATGTATAGAAACGGATGAAAAACTCATGAGAATATGTATGTGGTTGTTGTGGCCGAATGATAGGTGGTTTGGCAAGTTGTAGTGAATTGACTCTATTTAATATTTTAGTTGTTGAATTGTGAATTTCATAATGATAAATGAAGGTTTGATGGCTTAAAGTGAAGTTATAACCATTATCGGAATGTTGAAGAAGTCGATGCGGCATTAGCTTGAATTCTTACATTGCATGAGTAATGTTGTTAATGCATGGTTGTTGATATGGATTGTCGATATAACTCATAAATTTGGAAGGAAGTAATGCGTTGTTGACTTTGGTGGTGTTGTGAGATTTCGGGTGGAAGTATGTATTAATTGGGTTGCTTGAATATTTTGTGAATTGAATTGAATTGAATTGAATATTGAAGTGTTGCTAGAATAATTGCTAGCATTGTTATTGGTTTGGCCGAGTTCCATTCTCGGGTTTGTTGTTGATGATTTGGGCCGAGTAAGATCTCGGGGATGGTGTATTTACAGGGGAGATGCTGCCGAAATTTCGGCAGATCATAAGTGAATTTATTTGAAAAATCAAGACAAGTGTGCTTAGTAATGAATCTAATGGTTGCATCAATTTTCTTGAATGTAGACTAACAAGTCTGGACAAGCGTATCTAGTAAGGCGCGGCACAGGTATGTGAGGCTCGTCTCTTTTCTTCAAAAGGCATGACCCCCACGTTATAATGTCTTAAATGTTTTTATATCTTCCTTGCTTGCAAAAAATTAGAAGCCTATGACTCCAAGGTATAAGTCTTTTCCTAATAAGTTCATAGTTGTTTTTTTTTCAAATGTCCCTACTTTTCAAAAACCAAGTTTTAAGAGGTTGAGAGTTTTTATGACTAAAACGACGAATATGATTTTATAATGACAACGATGATGACAACTATGAGAAAACGTCTTCCGTATTTTGTACCCTCGGGTAAGTCAAGGCAAGTGACGCAAGTTGCTTATGGAAAATGTTAAGGTTGGAATATTAAGAAAGGCCGGGGTAAAAAGGTAAATTTGCAAAATGACTCATGGAAATATGGAGAAAGGCTAGGGGCAAATTTGGAATGAAGGGAAATGATTTTCATGAAATATGAGAAATTTGCTAGAATTTTCAAGAAAAAGGGGCCACTTGGCCATGGACCCCACTTGCAATATTTGGCCAAATTAAATTAAGAAATGTTTCAAGCTAGGGAAATATGGTTGATTATCATTGGGAGGAGACTTAGTATATATATGGGTGGAAAGATGATTTAATCATCTTATTTCTCTAGAGTTCTCAAGAGACAAGAAAACAAGAAAGAGAGAAAAAAAAAGAATGGCCATTCGGCCTTGAAGGAATCCGAAGGAAAAAAAAAAAAAAAGGGAGAGTTTCCAACTTGTTTTTCATAGCCAAACAACTCCTTGAAGGGCTCTTAGCATAGTGAGGTGTATTTGGAGCAAGGAAAACACAAGTCTTGACAAGTTGTTAATTTGAATCAAGTGAAGAAGTGAGGAAAAAGGTAAGGTTTAATTCCCTTCTTATATGTTGTGGATGTTTGAGTATGTTGTGTGCATGAAAATGGATGAAATTCATATGATGGAAGTGTGTGAGTGTGTGTGGCCGTGACTTGCATAGGCAAGCCGTGAGTGTGTGTGTGTTGTGTTGTATTGTGTTGTGGCGTGTTGGTTGTCGTTGTAATGTATGGAAAATATAGAAATTCATGAAAAACATGCATATGGAGGGTTGGCCGAATGGTAGGTAGTGGTAAGGTATGATGAATTGATTTTTATTTAGAATGGCAATTGTTGTTATGGTAGTTTCTATGATGTTAGAATAAAGATTTAATGGTTTGGAGGAATGACAATTTGGTTGTTGTGATTGAATTTGAAAGAAGGAAATATGTTGTGTTGTTTCATAAAAATTAGAAGGTTATGAGTAAGTAGTATGTTGATGGTATTGTTGAATATATGTAAATTCAATTGTGTTGAGAATTTTGGATTGAATATGGAAATTGATGGAATTGTTGAAAATCGGATATATAGCTTGGAATGCTCTTGGTTTATGTTTGAATAATCTTAAATTAGTATGTGAATATGAACATATTGATATTGGGTTGTAAGTGTAAGGTTGGACTTGGAGTTGTTGCATTATTTGGAAGATAAGACTATTTGCGCTAGAATGCGTTTTTAGTCGATTGTTGATGTTGTTTATATAGTTGTTGGTATGGTTGTTGTTGTTTTGGCCGAGTATGAATCTCGGGGGTGTTATACGTATAGGGGAGATGCTGCCCAAATTTTGTTTATGGGCAAGTATTGGTTAAAATTAACAATTGGTAATTGTGACCAAATTGTAGATTTTGGCGAACTTGGAGCTTGAGTTTGGAGACGTGTGCAAAGCGGAAAAGGTATGTGAAGTCCACCTCTCCTTCCCTTGGCATGTCCTAGTTATTATAGGTTGAAATCCGACCCTCGGGAAAAGTCCTACCCCTCGGAAACGACTCCTAGATTTATTCCTTTTTCATCCAATAGAATTGAATCCACAACTTGTGCTTTAAGGTAAGGCAATGTTCAAACGTCCGAAACCTTTGTACATGAAATCGAAATGCCTTGAAATCTCCGTGGATGACCCAATGGGGCATAATGACCATGTTTTTATGTTCGTTACTCGAGTCTCGACATACGTGCATATCGGTTTCCATTATTTCTTTCATAAAAATTTTATAATCTTGTTTTATGTTTTCTTGTGGTGTTGCATATTGCTAGTCTCGCCTTATAATGATTGTTCCTTCAAGGTGGGACGAAGCGACTGTGGTCATTCCATAAGGTAGTCGGGGGCTACCGACCTTACGTCACCCCGATAGACACATGACTTTCTTTGGGTTCTCATGCATGCCGCTTATATGATATGTACATGACATGTATATGATATGTATATTAAAATGGGGAAATTTTGGGGAAAGGACACATGTTGCGCTATAGACGCATACGTTCATTTGTTCCATCCCGACGCGGGATGCCCGGACGCGGGACACACACATGTGGGCGAGCCGACTTGTTTCCGCGCTATGACTTGTTCTATTTTCACATGTATATGACAAGAAATGTTTTGAAAAAAAAAATATATAATAAGCAAGCATGACATTCGCCTGAGAGGCACTTACAGGTACAGATTATCCTTTTATCTCGTTATATGATCTCTGGTTTCACATGCTGTTATTGCTCACATGTTACATGTTTCATTGTATTATTTTCATGGCTTACATACTCGGTACACTATTTTCTTCGGGGTCGCGTCTCATGCCACGCAGTAGAGACGGGTTCGACTCCTGTTTTCCACCGTACATTGAAAGGCGCTCCGCGGAGCGACCGTTTCGGGTACTACTTTGTTGTATATATTTGAACACAAAGAATTGAATCTTGAAGTGTTGCCACTTGTAATTACATGTATCCCGTTTAGAGGCTCGTAGACATATGTATGGTACAGATGTTTCACAGCCTAGTTGTCCTTGTCGCCGGGTGATATGTCAGTTCGTCATTGATTACTACTACTCGTGTATATGTATGCTATTATCGACGATGTTATGGAAAAAAAAATGCTAGTGTTCATACGGCCCACTTAGTAACAAGAACAAGACAGATAATGACTAGGGGTGCCATACAAGTATCGTCGCGGCCCCTAGTTGGGTCGTGACAGAATATGTCGAGGATACGTTCCTACCATGGATATGACAGTATGAGAATGTTAAGTTATTTCTTGATTTCTCAACTCTACTTATGGATAATGACTATTTTAAAGATCTCTAGTCTATGAAACGATGCCTTACGATCCTATTCCATGTTTTTTCATGATGTTACTCTCCATTGTTAGTCTCGCCTTATATTAATTGTCCCTTCAAGGTGAGGCACGACGCCCATGGCTATTCCATAACATCATCGGAGGTTACCGACCTTACGTCACTCCGATAGAGACATGGCTTTCTTTGGGCTCTCCCCGCATGCTTATATGATATATGTATATGACATATGTATATGTATATGGGGGATATGGGGAAAGGGAGACATGTTGCGCTATAGAGCATTGCCACACTTATGCGTAAACTCCATCCCGATATGCCCGGACGCGGGACATATGTGGGCGAGCCGACGTCGTTCGGCGCTATGACATGTTCTATTTTCACATGTATATGGAAAAGAAATGTTTTCAAAGGAAAGAATAAGCATGCATGGCATCTGCCCTAGGCGACATTCACATGTACAGGTTACTCTTCTTCCTCATGATATGTTCTATGCTTTTATATGGATATTATTCATATGTATACTCCTTACTACGTTATTTGTTCATGCCTTACATACTCAGTACATTGCTCGTACTGACGCCCTGTGGGCGCCGCGTTTCATGCCGCGCGGGTACACCGTGAGTAGAAGCCATTACAGAAGACGTTCCAGCGGAGTTAGTAGACTCCATTTGTTCTGGAGTCCTGTCGAGTCAGAGTATGTGTGCTGTGCAGTTTGTTCAAAGTTAGAGACTTTGCAGACGGAGTCGTGGGTCTAGAGTGTCAGTTTTGAAAACGGCCCCACTAGCCGATATGTTTTTATTATACATTATGTTATAGAGTCCTTATGCTTACAGACTGTGTTTAATTTGAGAAATGACAAAAAGATTTTGAAAATTTTACTATGTATTTTACTTTCATTTGATTTAAGAATCCAAAGAGAATATGTGAGTATAAGAGCCCGCGGGTTCGCTCGGCTCCGAATATGGGGTCGGTGCCCATCACACCCTAGTAAGATCGGGGTTTGACAAAGTGGTATCGGAGCAAGCGGTGTCCGTGCTAAGGGTTGTACGCAAAGTCGTGTCCAAGAGAGTCCTGTTTATGGGTGTGAAGTCGGCCACATTTATAAACAGGAGGCTGCGGGGCATCTAGGAATTGTTTTCTTTCTGTCCTGTGATCGTGTGATAGAGCCAAGTCATAAGAAATAAGATTTTCCTATATAAGCCAGACGTACGATGGAAGAAAGCGAGTGACGCTATGGAAGGCCATAGAGGTAAGTCCTAACGTAATTGTTCTGTCACCTGAAATTGGAAGCACTGGATGACTGGAATGTGTCATAAGGCCGTATGTTCTGCGAGGTGTTATCGATATTTGCGACACACAGATTTTGAATAGTAGGCATGGTAAAGGAGGTCCTACCAGAATGGGTACGTCTAAGGAAGAAGTGCGGAAAGGAAATACGATAAACAGACAATAAGCAAGATGCGACGTTTCAGAAAGGTTATGGATTTGGCATGGCGATGAAGATGCGATCACTACCATCGGGAATCTGGAGATCCGGGACAGGAAGTAGTCACACACACAGGTGGAAGGTGAACATTCGGAACTGAAAAGGGTAAAACAGTAATTGTAAAAGAAGGACGTGTTACGAAAATGTCCCGGAATCGGTAAGGCTTTAAATTGCTCCAGATCAGGTAATAAAGGTCATGGGAGGGAGCGGACGCGATTATATCAGCATTAAGGCACCGGATTCCACCAAAGTTTCGAGGTTAAGCGTGCTCAGGTGGGAGCAATTCTATGATGGGTGACCCCCTGGGAAGTATGTGAGAAATTCGATATATTCAGACCTAAGAGACAAATGAGAAGTTAGGGTAGCCTAAGGGAAACTAGAGCGTATGGGATGGTTGGAGACCATAAGAAGACGCGTAGGACGAGGCAGACTTGCTCGGCGAAGAGACAGGAAGTGCATCACAGCTTTGGAATTAGGGTAGGCTTGAACAGTAGTTGGAGATATTTTGTGGGTTAGTTGATATATATATATATATATATATATATATATATATATATATATATATATATATATATATAAGAAGGTGTGGATATCCCGTATATGATTGTATCGGTGGACATGTGAGTCCCGCAATTGAAGCTACGATATAAAAAGCATCAACCGAGCAAGGGTACCGAAGATCGAGTAACCGCAAGAATAAATGGTACAAGTGTTGCAAAGTAAAGTCGTTATTATTTCACTATAGGTTGAGATTGGAAATTCTAGTATAGCGATATTTGTAAAAGAAAGAGAGTGAGTAGATGGAAAATGAAGAGATCAAAGTGACGGAAGAAAGAGAAAGGTAAGGAACCTCAGTAAGTGAAGCTCCCGAGAAAAACTACCGGCAAAACACGAGGCTATTGCGGAAAGGACTCGAAATAAGCATGTGAAAAGGGGATAGAGTGTGGTAAAAGAAGACAGGAGAGGAATGTATGGGATTCGAGAACTAATTGCGATAAGTGAGGCTAAAAGAATAGTAACCGTGACAAGGAAATGTGAAGTAAGAAAAGGAATGACTAAGTTTAGTGGCGGTGTTGTAAGACTTCGGTATTGAAAGGTATATAAAGGTAATGGGTCGACATTGTCGAGTGGAAGTTGAAGGTGTGGAATAAGAGTTCATGTGAAGTCTGAAGGATTTGATCTTAGCGGAAACAGAATAAATGGAGGGAACGTGCATAGGAGACCGCTCGGTTATAGCATCATAAATATAGTTAATGACCCGATGAATAAGGATGAAGGAAGTAAAAATTGTAAGGATTCTATGCTAAGGGCAAGACAGCATGGACGTACAGCTGCAACGTGAAGGTGTAGTTAAGGAAATTTTTGAGTAAGTGAGCGAAGCAAGGGAGAAAACGAATAGTGAATAGTAAGGTATGGAAATATGGATAGAGGGACGACAAGGACAGAAAGTAAAAGAAAAACTTAGGATTAGAAGTTTCCGACATGTTAGACACAGAGTTGGGAAGGAAGACGAGGAATAAGGTATAGACGAAGACTTCATAAAAGGACTGTTGGCATATAAGGAACCCCTTAAAGGAGGGGAGAACATATTGTAGCCTGGAGCCAGGGTTTAAGGCATATCGGCCTATCAAGAGGATACATGAAAGAAGTAGGAACAAGTTGGTGCAGTGGATTAGGAAACCTATGACACGGAATGAGGACTCATGTAAAGACCGAGGAGTTCGACCATAAGGGAAATAGGGTAAAAGTTAAGGAGTAAGCATGAAGGAAAGGACAATATGAAAGGAACCCCCGAAGTGCTACGAGACCCCATAAGATCAGTTGAACATTCGAGGACGAATGTTCTAAGGGGGGAGGATGTTATAACCCGTATTTCGTACGCTTGGATAATTCGGGATAATTGCGAGAAGTTAAAGGCAAGACTATTTCCAAAATTATTTTAATGTACAAGTGGGTTGTGAATATTATTTATGAACCTTATTAGTATGGAAATGTTAGAAAAGGCCAAGGGTAAAAAGGGATATTTACTAAAAGGTTCATGGTAATATTATGGAAGGCTAAGGGCAAAATGGGAATTTCACAAAAATTGTCTTGAAAATTCTAGACCAAGCCAAGGCTTGGCCATGTGTGTGTATGTGTGTATGTGGGTCCCACTCTTATATGGACCAAATTTATAAAAAGACAAGTGATCATCTTGTTTTAATTTAAGGAATTTCAAGAAAAAGGAAGAAATTTCTAGAAAAAGGAAGAAGGGGAGGCATGTGGCCATTTCATATTTAATGGGGGCTAATTATAAATTATAAGGACATATGGACTAAAGTTACAAAAGAAGACACTTAGTCTTCTTTAATTATTTTGGAAAATTCAAGAAGAATGGAGAAGAGGGCATGTGCCCCTCACATGCCTATAAGAATTATATATATAAGAGAGAGAGCCTACCAAGCAAGACATAATTGTCATGAAAAATTCAAGAAAAACTCCAAGCAAAACAATTAGGGGCCACTCGGCCATGGCTATGGAGAATTGACTTCATGAAGTTGATCAAGAAAACAATTATTGCTTCTAGTATTCCAAGCAAGTTGAAGGCCCTAATTAACATGGAGTGGTTGTTGGAACAAGAAAACCATTCATTCTTGCAAGGCACAACTCTAGCGAAGTTGAAGAACTAAGTGGAAAAAGGTAAGGTTTCATCTTCTTTTGTATGTTGTGGATGGTTTTTATATGTTGTAGAGTGAAGAAATGGACGAAATATATGAAAATATGTGTGTTGGTGTGTGGCCGTATATGTATAGTGTTGGATGATTGTGGGTAGTGTAGTATGTAAAAATAGGTGAAAATCATGAAGGTATAGATGTTGGGTAGTAACCGTGTGTGTGTGGTATTGGACCGTGCATGGTTGTGTTGTGTAGAAAAGAATGGATTAATTTTATGTAGCATGTTGGTTGTTGTTGTCGTTGTAATGTAATGTATAGAAACGGATGAAAAACTCATGAGAATATGTATGTGGTTGTTGTGGCCGAATGATAGGTGGTTTGGCAAGTTGTAGTGAATTGACTCTATTTAATATTTTAGTTGTTGAATTGTGAATTTCATAATGATAAATGAACGTTTGATGGCTTAAAGTGAAGTTATAACCATTATCGGAATGTTGAAGAAGTCGATGCGGCATTAGCTTGAATTCTTACATTGCATGAGTAATGTTGTTAATGCATGGTTGTTGATATGGATTGTCGATATAACTCATAAATTTGGAAGGAAGTAATGCGTTGTTGACTTTGGTGGTGTTGTGAGATTTCGGGTGGAAGTATGTATTAATTGGGTTGCTTGAATATTTTGTGAATTGAATTGAATTGAATTGAATATTGAAGTGTTGCTAGAATAATTGCTAGCATTGTTATTGGTTTGGCCGAGTTCCATTCTCGGGTTTGTTGTTGATGATTTGGGCCGAGTAAGATCTCGGGATGGTGTATTTACAGGGGAGATGCTGCCGAAATTTCGGCAGATCATAAGTGAATTTATTTGAAAAATCAAGACAAGTGTGCTTAGTAATGAATCTAATGGTTGCATCAATTTTCTTGAATGTAGACTAACAAGTCTGGACAAGCGTATCTAGTAAGGCGCGGCACAGGTATGTGAGGCTCGTCTCTTTTCTTCAAAAGGCATGACCCCCCACGTTATAATGTCTTAAATGTTTTTATATCTTCCTTGCTTACAAAAAATTAGAAGCCTATGACTCCAAGGTATAAGTCTTTTCCTAATAAGTTCATAGTTGTTTTTTTTCAAATGTCCCTACTTTTCAAAAACCAAGTTTTAAGAGGTTGAGAGTTTTTATGACTAAAACGACGAATATGATTTTATAATGGCAACGATGATGACAAATATGAGAAAACGTCGATGACGAATATGTCGAGGATACGTTCCTACCATGGATATGACAGTATGAGAATGTTAAGTTATTTCTTGATTTCTCAACTCTACTTATGGATAATGACTATTTTAAAGATCTCTAGTCTATGAAACGATGCCTTACGATCCTATTCCATGTTTTTTCATGATGTTACTCTCCATTGTTAGTCTCGCCTTATATTAATTGTCCCTTCAAGGTGAGGCACGACGCCCATGGCTATTCCATAACATCATCGGAGGTTACCGACCTTACATCACTCCGATAGAGACATGGCTTTCTTTGGGCTCTCTGCATGCTTATATGATATATGTATATGACATATGTATATGTATATGGGGGATATGGGGAAAGGGAGACATGTTGCGCTATAGACGCATTTCCACAGTCGGTCAGCTGGCGTAAACTCCATCCCGGACGCGGGATGCCCGGACACGGGATGCCCGGACGCGGGACATATGTGGGCGAGCCGACGTCGTTCGGCGCTATGACATGTTCTATTTTCACATGTATACGGAAAAGAAATGTTTTTGTTATACCCCATACTTTGTGCGCTGGGATATTCTAAGTTGGTTGCGACAAGTTATGGACGAGACTTTTAATTTTCGGTTTTGTTGATTTTGTCTCACACACACACACAGTTGCATATTCATCTTTTGTCGGTATGGAGTGTTAAGGGTAAGGTTGGAATAAGGAAAAAAAATTAAATAATGAAAGTTGGAAGAATTTGGGACTAGAAAATGAATTATGGAAAGTTGGCCATTATATGAAAATGGCCATGTGTGTGTGTGGGCCATAGGGGCCACATGTGGAAATTTTGAGGGGCATAAAAGATGACTAAGTAAGTCATCTTTATCATTTTACCTCCTAGAAAATTTAAGAAGCATCAAGAGAGAGAGAGAAGAGAAGAAGGAGAAAAAAAAACGGCTAAGAAGGGGGTGGCCGAACCAAATTCATGGTGTTGATAAAAAAAAAAAAAAATCTTCAAGCCTTCCCACTAATTGTAAGGCCCTCGTCGACGTGGAGTAGTTGTTGGAACGGGAAAACCGCTTGTTGTCGCGATTTGCCAATTCTAGTCGAGGAAGAAGTTAAGTGGAAGGTAAGATTTAATCATCCTTATATGTTTGATAGGTGTTTGTGCATGTTGTAGTAGGTGAAAATGAATGAAATTCATGAAAGTGTGGAGGTTGAAGTGTAGCCGTGTATGTGTATGTGTGTGGCCGTGTGTAGTGTGTGTTGTGTAGGAGTGGAGGGTTAGTTGAATTTTAGCATGTTTGTGTGTTGTTGTAATGTGTAGAATTGAATGGAAGTCATGAAAAATATGTGTGTTGGGTGTGGCCGTATGGGCTGTTTTGGTATAACAAAGAATGGATTGATTTTACTTAGTGTATTAGTTGTTGTGGTTATGGATTATGTGATGTAGAAAGGAATGAAATTCATGAGGGTTGGTATATTGAGACTTGGCCGTGTGTATGTACCATTATGTAGAAGTGAAGAACTAAATTCATTTAGTATGTTTGGATTGTTGTGTTGTGGTTTCTATGAAGAAAAAAAATGAAGTTTTAATAATCCAAGTTGAAGCTATAGTGTGGGCTGTTTTAAGAGCCAATTTAGTCCTAATGTGGTTTCTTGAATTTATGATAATAATATTGTTAACGTGCGTATTGTTGGTGAAGTTTATGAATTTGGAAGGAAGAAATATGTTATGGTTGTTCATGTTGAGTTGGGAAGGTTTCGGGTTCTATGGCATATTATTCGGATTGTTTGAATATTTTTGTGGATTGTTGGAAATGTTATTGAATCATGTTTGAATGGTTTTGGGTTGGTATTTGAACGCGTGAGCAATGATATTGAATTGATTATATATGTTGGTTTGAACGTAATTGGAATGTCGTCACATTGCGCGAAAGAAGGTTTGTTGATGTTAAAGTGCGTTTTGAATTAATGGTTGATGTTGTTAGAATGTTTGTTGGTATTGTTGTTGATGAATTTGGCCGAGTTGAAATCTCGGGGTTGTTGAATTTACAGGGGAAGTGCTGCCCAAATTTCTGTAAATAAAGTAATGGCTTGGAATTGAATTCTTCGACGCTTATGGCTAATGTTCGATGCCTATTGATGTTGTTGTAGATTTTGGAGAAGACGAGACTTACGTTTGGATTAGCTTAGGAAGCAAGTGAGGTATTTAAAGCTTACCTATCCTTCTTTTGGCATGTCTTAGACGGGATTAAGGTATGACATGATTTGTGCCTCGGGGTAACTCCATTCTCAAGTTTCGAGTATGTTTGTGATTCGTATTTGCTTTTGATGTTGGCATCCTTAGTATGGTCAGGCTATGGTTCGTATGGCTTTGATATGATTGAGTTTGAAATGTTGTGTAAACGGCTTTACTCCGAAAGGATCTTATGTCTAAAAATGTTTGTAACTTTCATAAACGGAATTGGATTGCTTTGAGCTCGTAAACGACTCTTATTTGTTTCTTGATACTCGTATCCTTAATTAGGTCGAGTTATGATCCTTACGTCTTTTGTATGATTAAATTTTTAAGGTCGCAAAAGAGTCTTATTTTCAAAAGAGTTTTGTTTCAAAAGAGTTTGTTTTCAAAAGAGATATGTTCCTAAACGATTTCGAAACTACGAACGACCGTAACTTTCAAGAGAGAGCTCGGATCGCTTTGATTTTTTCGCAAATGATTTCATGACGAGTAAGGACTTAAATTTTTGTAGGCGGGCCCGGATTGGGTTGACGCTCGTCCGTGGGTCCCGCGACTTTTCTATGTTGGTTTTAATGACCTATTTTTTTTAAGGAACTTAATACGACCATTTCTCCGACCCCGAGTATGATTATTTATTTATTTATTTGTCGAGTTTGAAATAAGGATTTCTTTTATGCACATGATTTTGATACGTAACTATGGTTTTTGAATTTCGGTTTGATATGCTCCCGAGAGAGATTCGGAAGAAAACCTGATTTGACTACTGTTTCGGTTTGAACTAATGGTTCGCTTTGGTTGTTCGGTTGGGTTTGTAATGATGATTTGTATGATTATGGTTACTTACGATCTGCTCGTGCGTTCTGTTATTACCTCTTTCACCGGATCCGGCCGGTATGTGATCGTGCGCGCTATAATATATTCTCGGTTTTATCTTTGTGTTATGGTTCACCGCGCTCCTCACTAGAGGGCCGGGTTCCATTTATATTTGGTGTTATCTTGTGTATGGCGTTATGATGTGTGATGGGGATACGGAGATTTGAAACTGTTATCTTGTGTTGTGGCGCCGGATAGGGTGGCGACCACGTTCTGTCCGCCGGGTTCCACTATGGACCACATATGATGTATGATAAGATGATGAGTATGGTCAGTTGATATCAGAGCCGGTGGTGGGGCAAACCCAATGGTGGGGCAAACCCAATGATGAGGCAAAATTCCACATTGGTTTAGGCAAATCCCACATTGGTTCAGGCAAATCCCACATCGGTTAATGTTATCTCATATGACAGGTTATGATGTGTACGGTATGAGTATGTATGATTTGTATGTCGGATGTAAGTACTTTGGTATTTGGGTTTTTATACTCACTTTCTGTACTCCTGACTTCGGTTATGATTTCATTTTTTGTGTGCTATGCTTTACATACTCAGTACATATTCCGTGTGTGTGTGTCCCACTTTCTTCGGGGGCTGCGTTTCATGCCACGCGGTACCCACGGATGAGTAGGTGATATTAGCGAGAAGATGTTCGAAATTTGGATTGGCGAGTTCCATTTCCTAACGCCGCCGAGTCCGAGTGCTTGTATGGTATACGAGATGTTAGTAGAGACTTTGCGGAGACGGTGTCGAGTGTATGATATGTCGGGTCTTTTTTGGTAAGCGGCTATGTAAGCTGGTGTGTTTGTATGCATTACGCTACCGATGTGTTTGGCAAGCGGCTATATAAGCCGAAGTACTGTTGTGCCTTATATTACAGGTTTTATACGATTGCAGATTTTATTTGATTTGAAAAAAAAGAAAAGAAAAAAAAAATGAAAGGTATGTTTGTTTTTCGGAAAAATTTTCATTACGTGCTTATGTTATGTTTTGTGGGCCCAGTATGATTATGAGTATTACGATAGTCAGCGGGTTCGCTCGGCCTAGGTAAGGGTCGGGTGCCCATCATACCCTATCGGAAATTAGGGTGTGACAAATTGGTATCAGAGCAGTTCGTCCTAGGGGTTGTCTGCAAAGTCGTGTCCAGTAGAGTCTTGTTTATGGTGTGTTGCGCGCCACATTTATAAACGAGGAGGCTACGGGCATTTAGGATGGTTACTCTTCTTTCATACGAGATCGTGCCATAGAGCCAAGTCATAGGAGATGGGACTCCTTACCCCGATTTGTGATTGCGGCTAAAGAATGACAACGATAAGGAAGGAAGTGAGTGACGATGTTGGAAGTCACAAAGTACACAGGTAAGCAAAGGTAGGAAAGACATATGTTGGGAAAGATATTGCGGTTGCGATTGAAACACAAGTTGAAGACTAAAGGGGGAAAGTAAACAAGAAAGTGTAACAGGTGTCGTTTGAGTTGGGCATACGAGGTATGTTTATCATTTGTGAACTGTTGATGATATTAGGAGCCCTGTGTGGCTGCGATATGATATGATATGCGTATCTATATGTTGGCCCTGTGAGGCATTATTGGTATTTCCTGTGTACAGGTTTTGAGATAGTAAGAAATATAGAGGAAACTCTGCCGAAATTTTGCTAGAAAAAAAAAAAAGAAAGGGAATGAGATGCGGGTTTGTAATACGACTTGAAAGGCCGTGCCGATGGTAATAGTGAGATTAAGACAAGAGTACAGAGGAAAATGAAGTGTGACGGATATGAATGCATGGGTAAGACAACTCGTGAAATATTAAGGACAAAGTGGACCAGAGAGGGTAAGGGGTTAAGGAGTGTTATGTTATAGGACTGATTACGAATAAGGAAGGGTTTTGAGTTAAAAATTAAGAGACGACACGAGATAATGCGCCTAGAACGCTACAAGTTGAGTAAAGGGAATTACAAGGAAGGAAAAGTTTAAATCGAGATTCATAAGACCCTATACGATTAGTTGAACATTCGAGGACGAATGTTCTAAAGGGGGAAAGGATGTTATACCCCGTACTTTGTGCGCTGGGATATTCTAAGTTGGTTACGACAAGTTATGGAAGAGACTTTTAATTTTCGGTTTTGTTGATTTTGTCTCAGTGCATAAGTTGCATATTCATCTTTTGTCGGTATGGAGTGTTAAGGGTAAGGTTGGAATAAGGAAAAAAAATTAGGGAATGAAAGTTGGAAGAATTTGGGACTAGAAAATGAATTATGGAAAGTTGGCCATTATATGAAAATGGCCATGTGTGTGTGTGTGGGCCATAGGGCCACATGTGGAAATTTTGAGTGGGCATAAAAGATGACTAAGTAAGTCATCTTTATCATTTTACCTCCTAGAAAATTTAAGAAGCATCAAGAGAGAGAGAGAAAGAAAGAAGGAGAAAAAAAACGGCTAAGAAGGGGGCTGGCCGAACCAGCCCCATGGTGTTGATCAAAAAAAAAAAAAAATCTTCAAGCCTTCCCACTAATTGGAAGGCCCTCGTCGACGTGGAGTAGTTGTTGGAACGGGAAAACCGCTTGTTGTCGCGATTTGCCAATTCTAGTCGAGGAAGAAGTTAAGTGGAAGGTAAGATTTAATCATCCTTATATGTTTGATAGGTGTTTGTGCATGTTGTAGTAGGTGAAAATGAATGAAATTCATGAAAGTGTGGAGGTTGAAGTGTAGCCGTGTATGTGTATGTGTGTGTGGTCCGTGTGTAGTGTGTGTTGTGTAGGAGTGGAGGGTTAGTTAAATTTTAGCATGTTTGTGCGTTGTTGTAGTGTGTAGAATTGAATGGAATTCATGAAAAAATATGTGTGTTGGGTGTGGCCGTATGGGCTGTTTTGGTATAACAAAGAATGGATTGATTTTACTTAGTGTATTAGTTGTTGTGGTTATGGATTATGTGATGTAGAAAGGAATGAAATTCATGAAGGTTGGTATATTGAGACTTGGCCGTGTGTATGTACCATTATGTAGAAGTGAAGAACTAAATTCATTTAGTATGTTTGGATTGTTGTGTTGTGGTTTCTATGAAGAAAAAAAATGAAGTTTTAATGATCCAAGTTGAAGCTATAGTGTGTGGGCTGTTTTAAGAGCCAATTTAGTCCTAATGTGGTTTCTTGAATTTATGATAATAATATTGTTAACGTGCGTATTGTTGGTGAAGTTTATGAATTTGGAAGGAAGAAATATGTTATGGTTGTTCATGTTGAGTTGGGAAGGTTTCGGGTTCTATGGCATATTATTCGGATTGTTTGAATATTTTTGTGGATTGTTGGAAATGTTATTGAATCATGTTTGAATGGTTTTGGGTTGGTATTTGAACGCGTGAGCAATGATATTGAATTGATTATATAAGTTGGTTTGAACGTAATTGGAATGTCGTCACATTGCGCGAAAGAAGGTTTGTTGATGTTAAAGTGCGTTTTGAATTAATGGTTGATGTTGTTAGAATGTTTGTTGGTATTGTTGTTGATGAATTTGGCCGAGTTGAAATCTCGGGGTTGTTGAATTTACAGGGGAAGTGCTGCCCAAATTTCTGTAAATAAAGTAATGGCTTGGAATTGAATTCTTCGACGCTTATGGCTAATGTTCGGTGCCTATTAATGTTGTTGTAGATTTTGGAGAAGACGAGACTTACGTTTGGATTAGCTTAGGAAGCAAGTGAGGTATGTAAAGCTTACCTATCCTTCTTTTGGCATGTCTTAGACGGGATTAAGGTATGACATGATTTGTGCCTCGGGGTAACTCCATTCTCAAGTTTCGAGTATGTTTGTGATTCGTATTTGCTTTTGATGTTGGCATCCTTAGTATGGTCGGTGTGGTTCGTATGGCTTTGATATGATTGAGTTTGAAATGTTGTGTAAACGGCTTTACTCACGAAAGGATCTTATGTCTAAAAATGTTCGTAACCTTCATAAACGGTATTGGATTGCTTTGAGCTCGTAAACGACTCTTATTTGTTTCTTGATACTCGTATCCTTAATGCGGTCGAGTTATGATCCTTACGTCTTTTGTATGATTAAATTTTTAAGGTCGCAAAAGAGTCTTATTTTCAAAAGAGTTTTGTTTCAAAAGAGTTTGTTTTCAAAAGAGATATGTTCCTAAACGATTTCGAAACTACGAACGACCGTAACTTTCAAGAGAGAGCTCGGATCGCTTTGATTTTTTTTTCGCAAATGATTTCATGACGAGTAAGGACTTAAATTTTTGTAGGCGGGCCCGGATTGTGTTGACGCTCGTCCGTGGGTCCCGCGACTTTTCTATGTTGGTTTTAATGACCTGTTTTTTTTAAGGAACTTAATACGACCATTTCTCCGACCCCGAGTATGATTATTTATTTATTTATTTGTCGAGTTTGAAATAAGGATTTCTTTTATGCACATGATTTTGATACGTAACTATGGTTTTTGAATTTCGGTTTGATATGCTCCCGAGAGAGATTCGGAAGAAAACTTTGATTTGACTATCGTTTTCGGTTTGAACTAATGGTTCGCTTTGGTTGTTCGGTTGGGTTTGTAATGATGATTTGTATGATTATGGTTACTTACGATCTGCTCGTGCGTTCTGTTATTACCTCTTTCACCGGATCCCGGGCCGGTATGTGATCGTGCGCACTATAATATACTCCGGTTTTATGCTGTGTTATGGTTCACCGCGCTCCTCACTAGAGGGCCGGGTTCCATTTATATTTGGTGTTATGCTGTGTATGGCGTTATGATGTGTGATGGGGATACGGAGATTTGAAACTTCGGTGTTATCTTGTGTTGTGGCGCCGGATAGGGTGGCGACCACGTTCGTCCACGGGTTCCACTATGGACCACTTATGATGTATGATAAGATGATGAGTATGGTCGGTTGATATCGAGCCGGTGGTGGGGCAAACCCAATGGTGGGGCAAACCCAATGACGAGGCAAAATTCCATATTGGTTTAGGCAAATCCCACATTGGTTCGAGCAAATCCCACATCGGTTAATGTTATCTCATATGACAAATATGATGTGTACGGTATGAGTATGTATGATTTGTATGTCGGATGTAAGTACTTTGGTATTTGGGTTTTTATACTCACTTTCTGTACTCCTGACTTCGGTTATGATTTCATTTTCTGTGTGCTATGCTTTACATACTCAGTACATATTCCGTACTGACCCCCTTTCTTCGGGGGCTGTGTTTCATGCCACGCAGGTACCCACGGATGAGTAGGTGATGTTAGCAGAAGATGTTCGAGCTGGATTGGCGAGTTCCATTTCCTCCGGAATGCTGCCGAGTCCGAGTGCTTGTATGGTATCTGAGATGTTAGTAGAGACTTTGCAGACAGTGTCGAGTGTATGATATGTTGGGTCTGTTTGGTAAGCGGCTATGTAAGCCGGTGTGTTTGTATGCATTACGCTACCGATGTGTTTGGCAAGCGGCTATATAAGCCGAAGTACTGTTGTGCCTTATATTACAGGTTTTATACGATTTCAGATTTTATTTGATTTGAAAAAAAAGAAAAGAAAAAAAAACGAAAGGCATGTTTGTTTTTCGAAAAATTTTCATTACGTGCGTATGTTATGTTTTGTGGGCCCAGTATGATTATGAGTATTACGATAGTCAGCGGGTTCGCTCGGCCCTAGGTAAGGGTCGGGTGCCCATCATACCCTATCGGAAATTAGGGTGTGACAGTTTTCAAAGGAAAGAATAAGCATGCATGGCATCTGCCCTAGGCGGCATTCACATGTACAGGTTACTCTTCTTCCTCATGATATGTTCTATGCTTTTATATGGATATTATTCATATGTATACTCCTTACTACGTTATTTGTTCATGCCTTACATACTCAGTACATTGCTCGTACTGACGCCCCTTTTTGTGGGCGCTGCGTTTCATGCCGCGCAGGTACACCAGACGAGTAGAAGCCATTACAGAAGACGTTCCAGGCGGAGTTAGTAGACTCCATTTGTTCGGGAGTCTGTCGAGTCGAGTATGTGTGTTTGTGCGGTTTGTTCAAAGTTAGAGACTTTGCGGACGGAGTCGTGGGTCTAGAGTGTCGGTTTTGAAAACGGCCCCACTAGCCGATATGTTTTTATTATACATTATGTTATAGAGTCCTTATGCTTGCTGCATCGTGTTTAATTTGAGAAATGACAAAAAGATTTTGAAAATTTTACTATGTATTTTACTTTCATTTGATTTAAGAATCCAAAGAGAATATGTGAGTATAAGAGCCCGCGGGTTCGCTCGGCTCCGAATATGGGGTCGGGTGCCCATCACACCCTAGTAAGATCGGGGTGTGACATCTGGAGCCAAAAGTACATTCATAATTATACTCCTGTGTTTAAGAAAACCAGATTGATTTAGTGAGATCAGTGTAGGAAGAACTTCCTCCAATCTATCAGGCAGCACCCTTGAGAACACCTTTTTAATGAAAATTATTCAAACTAATAGGTCTTATATTTGAGTAAGTATTAACTCAATCTTTCTTGGGCAATAGTATTAGATTTGTGTGAGTAATAGCTTTTGGAAGAGTCCTTCCTTGAAAGAAAGCCACCACCATATTGTACACATCTCCTCCAATAATGTCCCAACAAGTTTTATAAAATAAACGTGTCAATCCATCTGGACCACTAGCCCTATTACCATTTATTTTGGAAACAACATATTTTACTTCTTATGATCCAACTGGTGTAAAGGATAATGTGGTTTAACTGCTAGCATAAAACTGAATATGATCTCTTGACTGGCTAGGGACACTTATCTTTGGATAATGAGGTTTGTTTAAAATTTGAGTAGTATAGAGTATCATGTAATATTCCTTATTTGTAGTTGGTAAATATGAATGGTTACCCCTTTGTGATTTATATGACTACTTGAATTGTTTAAATGATTGTAAGGCTCAAACCCTGATCTCAGGTGTGTTCAATAGTTTGTCCTTATGTTGTAATCTGTAAAGGATTCATATGTAGAAGTGTTTGTCTGCTTTTTGCATCTAGTTGATTATCTGAAACATGTTTATAAAACTGGAAGTTTGGGAAAGTATATTGCTAACCGTAGCATATTTTGGAGATTGTTTGTGGGTATTCAACTGATTTTAGAGTTTAACCTAGATTTCAGAATATATTTTGTTTGGTAATTGAAAATCCTCATAGGGTGACCATGTTTGTATCTCCATTTCTTGGTTGATCAAATAGATAAGGTTAAAAGATCATAAGGACATAAACATTGTGTTGTTGATTCTTTTCAAGATTAGTCAAAATTAGAGTTACGGTTCACTTTTACGTAGGTGCATAAAAGCTACTAAGAGCTTGTTGGTGTTCTAAATGAATTTTAGTATTTTTAGAGTTGCCACCTAATTTATTAATGGAAATTAGGAAAATCCATTAAAAGGGTTTATCAAGCAAGAGAAAAAAAATTTTTGGACCAGAGTTCGAGGTAAGGGCTCTAGTGATCCCCTAGGGAAGGTTTTAATCACCCTAGTATTAAGGATCTGTAGAATACGGTTGACCTACGAGCTTCGATGTGTGATTATTTGTTTAAAATGTTTTCTTTCTTGCAAAATGTCATACTTATTGGTTTCAAAAATCATTTTCGGACCAAGACACACTCGGGATTTCTCCCGAGTAGAGCCACTACTATTTTGATCCTAATGATATGAATATAGTCCCTATAGGTTATTATTACGTATATATAAGAAAAAAGTTGGAGTATATCTGCCTTTATAACATATAAATATAATAGAAAAAAGAAAAGTTTATTAAGTCCAATTTTAGCCTATTGAAACTCATATATTCCAAACATATTCCAGATCCAAAACTGTCTTAACCCAAAATTTGGTCCAAGTATATTACTCTTTGATTTTGTCCCTTTAAGTTTGACTTTGGCCTAAAATACTTTGATCTTTTAAAAAAATGGGTTTAAGTCAAAACAAATTACGCAAGAGTCCATTTTACTTGGCAAAATTTTAATGTCTTGTTTTTCCATTTTTTATCGGGCCTTAATTCTAAAAATGTGCCTTGTGTCAAAATAATTTTGAGGTTCAAATTGTAGTCCAATTACCATATTGTCCTAACGGGCAAAACAATTTATATAAAATGGTTCAAAGTGGGCTTATGGCCCAAAACTAATTTAATCCTTCATCCATTATGTTTCCAGATTTGGTAAAGGGGGCAAAAGGCCCAAAAATACAACTTGGCTCCATTTCTAAAAGAAATCATTTTGTCTTAACCATATTACCAAACCATTTTTATACTTAAAGAAACAATTGAATACCAATTTCATGCATATCTTAGAGTTAAGTAGGTTTGAAAATCATTTAGACGACTTCCTAATAATACTAACGTATTTCCTAGGTTCTAAGCATATAAAGGGTTTCAATATTTACAAGTGTTGTTCACATATACAACTTATACACATTGATATATAAACACACACACACACACACACACACACACATATATATATAGAAGAAAAGAGTTAAGGGTGGGGCCTACCTAAGCCTACCAATTGCCTATTTTCACCCATAGGTGGGCCTTTAACATATTTTCTTCCCTTACTTAGATTCGAACTCGATCAAGGAAGGAGTTGGGCCTCAAGCCCAACAGGTTTTATGCCATATAAATCGGCCCAAATGGAGTGCCCCGTGCAAACAAAGAGGGAAAAGGAATATGCAAGTTAGAAAGCATCTAAACTTACTTACTCAATTATCAAGAACTTAAAAAATAAACATTCAATTTAAGCATATATACATCAGGTATTTACAGAAACACACATTCACTTATAATAGATTAAGCAAAAACCTTCATGACACTTGAAGGCCAAAGGAAATAAACATGTATGAACCCAGGTAGTAAGCTGGTTCCGGCAGCCCATTAGCAAAGCCCAAATAGACTAAGCACACAAGAAAGGTATACTCGAAGCCTTAATGTTAAATTAC
>NC_081344.1:49325567-49338490 GCF_029784015.1 Lycium ferocissimum
AAACCCTTTCCGACCTAGTTGACAGGCCCCAAACCGCAGCCCCCTCCCCGGGAACATCGGGGCAAAAAGGTGGGCCTCCCCCGCCCCGAATCACCCAAACCGAGAACCTAAAGCCTCGAAGTTTAACTCGGTCCGTACCAAGTAGGTCTATCAAATGTCCGGCTCGTAAACCGCAGCTACTAGTCAAGGTGTGACGGCCTGAATTTAAAATCGTTATCTCAAATGTTTCCCTCTAAACTCATTCGTTTCTGACCAAGATCCAAAATGGTTATACCCTCTATCATGCTCACGCTCACTTCTTTGCTGTTGTTGGCTTTTCTCCAAATTCTCGGGCATGGGCTTGAATGCGTGAGATATCCGTCAGTCTGGGGACACGGTCACACCTATCCATCAAATGTTGCCCTAGGCCTCTAACAAATCGGTGCACTCGGTCACCCATATCTTCTACCATGGCCAAACCATACCTGGCCAAAGAATTAAACGGGGACTATACTCTAAAGCACTGTTACCCCTGCCCAAGATTCGGGGAATTTATCGGCTTTGCCCGCCGAACCTGCGGAGGCAAGTAATGCCGAGGAATAAATCCACAAATTATTACCATACACAGGGGGCGCATTGGCTCCCATCAAGCCATCCAAACCGTATACCAATGAACCGCGATATCCCTCAATCTATAGGATGCTAACTCCATCGATTCAACGTCTGAAGCATGTATTAACTGAAGTGTCCTCAACATTCCATCAATAAAATTCTAAGGGTCCTCATCCGGCTTTGACCCGAAGAATTCCGGAGGGTTCAAGCTAATAAAACCACAGGCCCTTGCACTAACAGCCCAGTCACCTTGCCCCGTACCTTGCCGTTGAGTCTGGGCGGCAACCAACTGAGTAAGTAAATGAATGACCACTTTTACATCTTGGCCCGAAGCATTTGATGGAGGAGCTGGAGGTGCTGGAGCTAGGGCTGAGGCTCCCTCATGCTTCTCAAAAATAGGCACTGAATGGGAGGACTGAGATTGAGCCGCGGTCAGACTCACCCTCCTCATATCCATTGGCGGCGCTTTTCACCTGACTCAGCCACTTTCTTTCCCTTTTGGCCGCCGTAGCCTTACTAAGCAAATATTTCGAAATACATAACACACAAATAAGGAAAGAGAAGTCCTTATATCATAGCTCTATCGCACGATCTTATGAAGAAAGACGGTCATTCATTCCTAAAATGCCCGCAGCCTGCAGTTTATAAACGTGGCGCGTAACGCACCCATAAACAAGAATCTACTGGACACGATTCGTAGACACACCCTAGGACAGAACTGCTCTGATACCACTTTTGTCACGACCCAACTAGAGGGCCATGACGGGCACCTAGTGCTAACCCACCCGGGCACCTCGTGATGTACTCTCATATTCACATCTAGGTGAGCCACATGGATTACTCATAATGTACATACATCAATAGTACTAATCTCGTTGGGCAACAACGTATCTATATCATCATCAATAACAATGCACATATCCATATACAAAAGACGACAAAGCTATCAAAAGGATATACAAAATATGAGCCGACAAGGCTACAAGACATCTAACCATACACAATCGTCTACGAGAGCCTCCCAAAGAAAAGTATGTAACATAGTATAGGCGGACAGACCCCGCCGTGCCCACGTATGTACACAAAAGAATATCACCGGAAGCTGTAGCTCCGGATGGAATGGAGCTTCTCTATGTAGTCCCTGAATAAGAAATGCTATGGATCAAGCTTGTCTCCCTGGCTACTTGCGGGCATGACGCAGCATCCACAAACAAAAGGATGTCAGTACGAATAATATAGTGAGTATGTAAAGCATAATCGACATCATAATAGGAGCATAGGAAACAACATAAGAAATAGCATAAGATGGGAAAATCGGGAGATAGTAGAGCCGTCATCATAGTTACTTACTTGTCTTTGATGGGGACCTTTCATTTCTAATGTGTCATAATGTACACACATGCAAACATATACATATATCTACATCCGTATCCATATTCATATCCGTATTCATGTACATATTCATATCCATAGCATACCCGACAATGGAGGTTCGGTGGTTTCACATACCCGACCATGACAAGGCTCGGTGGTTATACATACCTAGCCCTACCAAGGCTCAGTGTCATCTGTACCCATCTGCAGTGGTGTGCACGCAATAGATATCATACCCGGCTATATAAGCTCGGTGCTACATAACAAATACATATTACTTACATATATACTTCTTTTTTTTTTGAGCGTAAACAGCATCTTCCATTAATAACCAAAAATATTACATACAAAACGTGCGCATTTTGGACTCAATCGCTAGCCTCTATATCCTATCCCTATCTACTATACTTATATCCTTATCAAAGTAGTAGACCAAGACTGTACATATCGATAAGATGTCTGTATCAACTTACGCAAGACACTATGGATATGCATTTAGTCTTCCCGCAAGATTATCATACCATCTTCTATTAGCTCGGCCTCTAATATGCAGCGTATCACAATGTCCTTCGGTGCCTTCGCCGCGCAGATCGCTATTCGAAATCTTAGCTTGTTAGTTCCCTCCATATAGCATCAACCATCATCGCAAATGCACAATCGGGAAATTTCGCCGTGCCCGCTTTCTTTTCTTGGCCAATTTACAGGCCCATTTCACCTCTCGTATTCCAATCAGCAATGTTCCTCCGATAACCCCTCCACACACATAATCTATACCACATCTCTGTCCGGGTGATAGCACATTCAAAGAACGGCACAGAAATGATTCCCCGTATGCCCACAAAAACACAATCGTGGCACCCGGATTCCAAGCTTCATCGGTCTATTAACATTGCCAACCTCTCGGTGTAAAAGCTAACCATAATATGAACTTATTTCTGGGATGTATACTAGCTTGCGTGGGTAAACTCTTCCATTCAACCTCGGGATGTTGGGGTAGCAGTCAAGTATTTTCCTAATGGCAACGCCATTTCCAATCACGGGCGATTTCGATGCGTTTTAACGATGTTCCATGACTATTTGCCCTTGCGAACACCAGTTCCCATAGAGCGTTATTATCTTCTCACCACCCATGAAGTCCTTCTGGGATGAGCATAGTTTCTAAGCCGTTATGCTTTATGTAGTAGCTATGTATCCATTGAATCCACAAGCGATCCTTTTTCCTTGCCACGTTCCACGGTTGTTTTAAGATAGCGGCTACTATTCCATAAACATATATTAATGATATTCAATCCACCCGCAAAGATATGGCAAGCAAACATCATTCCAAGCCACTAGAGCATTTTTTGATATTGAAACAAATACCATGTCCACGAAAAATTCTACAAATGTGCCAATGACCTTCATAACTTTCTTGGGGATTAAGAATATTTGTGCCAATATGCTTGGACAATTCTCAAACAAGATGCATTTGATTAGGCGTACCTTACCCGCATAAGATAGAAGTTTGGCGAGACCAACATGTGACTTTAGCGATGGTTTTCTCTAATCAGCCGGCAAATATTGATGTTACTTAGCTTTTTTGATGTCGATGGTACACCCAAGTATACGAATCGGAAAGACCTCAAAGTGGCCGAGTTCATCCAAAGATTCTTTGTCTAGTATGATCAGCAACTCCAGCAATGTAAATAGAGCTCTTATCTGCATTTGCCTGAAGCCCAGACACTCTACAGAATCTCTTGAATGCAGCATTCATAAGTTTAATGGATGAAATATCAGCCCTGCAATACATAAGAAGGTCGTCTCGCAAAAACGGATATGTGTGCTCCTCGACTTGCCTCCGCATCTTGGGTGATAATTAAAATCTACCCATTAAACTCAAGTTGACTTAGTTCTCTTCCCAAGTACTCCATTGCAAGCACAAAGAGGTAGGGAGACATAGGATCTCCCCGTAATACCCTCTTTGCGGAAAAGGTGCAAATAACCCTCCATTAAGCATCAAAGAGTAAGACACGGTTGACACATGTCATAACCCAATGAGGTGAACTTGGAAGGGAACCCCAAGAGTACTCAAGATTTGCCTTAGAAATCCCCATTCAGTATCATAAGCCTTCCTTAGGTCCACTTTAAGTACACACAGGATAAATCCACTTCCTAGTGTAGCATTTAAAGATTTCATGACCGAATAAGAATATTGTCAAAGATACTTCTTCTTCACAAAGCCGATTGGGATGGCCCTACTAAATACAAATAATGATTTTTAATTCTCTAGTTAGGACCTTAGAAATGATTTTGTACAAAGTGGTGCAACAGGCAATAGGTCTATAGTCTTTTACTTTGGTAGGGGAGGGTATTTTGGGTATTAAAGTGATGGCAGTGGTGTTGATCATAGGGGCAAGTTCTCCAGTTGCATAGAACTGTTTTACTGCTGCCAGCACATCCTCTTTAACTGTATCCCAATTCTTTGTAAAAAATTCAATTGGAAACCCATCCACTCCAAGCTTTCTCCTTAGGCATACTACTTATGGCCTCAATTTCATCATCAGAGTTACCTCTTGTATTAGTGCCCTTTGTTGTTGGATTGTAAGGCATTTGCCGGCCTCCCAACTACTTCGATATTAAGGCATGGTAGTTAAGCTGCACAATCACCCATTAAACCTGAAAACACAGATATAAACTCCTGTTCAATAAGTACAGGGTCAGAAAGTTTAGTCCCAGCATCAGTATAGATAGAGGAAATGGTATTTTGGCTAGTTCTTATTTTCCATTGTGCATGAAAGTACTTGGAGTTGGAATCACCACATTCTATCCATGTTGCTCTTGCCTTGTGTCTCGAAGACTTGCTCTTCCACCATACTCCACTTCTCAATCTCTTGCGAGCTTTCTCTCTTCTTCAATCAGCACGGTATTCTAGATTGTCTGCGTGTACTGCCCCTATAATTTCAAGCTTTTCCCTAGCCAACCCCGCCTTTGTGAGTAAGATGCCATATACATTTATATGTTTCGAAATCGCACCTTCATCTCTTTTAGTTTCCTCCAAATACTTACCATAGTGTGACTTCCATATCCTTGTTGCCATACAGCTAGCAATGTATCATGAAAACCAGGATGCTCCATGACATTAGGATAAAATCTAAAAGGTCTAGGATGCAGATGCACTTGCTGGCCACATTTTACAAGTATTGGGGAGTGATCAGACACTGATGGATTTAAGTATTCAGCCTCCACATGTCCAAATTGTTGTATCCACTGAAAATCCCCCAGGGCCCAGTCAATCTTGCTGTACACTCTATCATCACCAGCTTGTTTGTTGCACCAGGTAAAATGCCAGCCCTGAGCCTTTATAGGAGTAAGTTGTTTATTATCCAGTAGGCCCTGAAATCCCCGCCAATTTACTCGCTTGAGTTCTTACGGTGAACCAATCCCTATCCTCGTAGCCACATTGTTAAAATCACCACATAGGATCCATGTATGTGCATTAATGATATCTCGTTTAATTCATTCCACAACACCCCTCCGTGTTGTGATCATTCCTGGCATATACCTAATCGTAAGATATCTTCGTGGCTTGTGTGAAGACGTATCCTCCACTAAGCAATGTATAAATTGTTCTTTGAGCTCTAATACAGTGACATTCATGGTGTGCTTCCATAGTACCCAAATTCTTCCATTAGACATGTATACTTAAGAGACCATAAGTATCATCAACATCATTACCATTGTTGTTTGTTACGGCTATCCTTGGAGGATCAACTATCATATAAAGGATGCGGTGGAATCGTGAGAGTATCGAAGATCATGAGCTTTAGTAGCTTTGGAGATAGAATCATTTGGAGGACATTATAGAACTCATAAAAGGGATATATATATATATATATATATATATATATATATATATATATATAACCAAGGAACCATGCCTTATTGAAAGAAGGGTTAGCCTTACATACCTCTTTGTCTTCTCAACTATCTAACGTTCAATATTGAAGTTTGGATAATCTATATTTAGAAGGATTCATGCCACGGTTAAGCCTTAATGATACTTTTAAATTCAAACTAGAATAATTCATAGTCTAACGAAAATTTGGGCAAGATTTCCCTATTTCGTCAACTTCCACCATATCACAAAATAACTCCCAAGTACCACAATAAGATCCATAATACGGTCGCGTAATATCCAATTCAAGTAATCACATTACACTAAGCCTTCAGTATTCACCCCCATGTTCAACTCATGCTAGCAACTTCATACCCATTTTAGCGCACATTTTCATATAATGCTTCTTCATCACCATTATTACCTTCGAGAACATGGTTATATCCATGTCATACTATGAAGCATGACTCCATAGATTACTACTCATAAGCGTCATAAAAGCTACATTTAGACTTCATTTTCTACCTCCTTCTTCCACCCAAGTTTTGCACATCCAAAATTTCTCAACAACATGAAATAAGCATGGAAACTAACCTTTTCATCCCATGGAAACAAGATTTGAAGCCTATCAACTTTGTGCAAAACCCTAGCTACAATGCCCATGTTTTTGCTTGTAGTCTACAAACCCTAAGAAACCTTCTAACGTATGAACACTTGATTATTGCCTCTTGATCTTTGCTTTATCTTGGGTTGGGGTGAATAAGTTTAGAGAAAGGGTTTTGAACTCTCAATACTTGTAGAAGATGAAAAATGAAATAAAAGAACCAAGGGCCACTATTTATACAAAAACTTAAAATCTGCCCGACGGATGTTATACGGACACTTATACGGTCCGTATAACATTGTATGGTCCGTATAAGTGGCCGTGGTTCACCACCATGAAAAACATTTTCCTGCTGGGGGTTATACGGACCCCTTATACAGACCGTATAATGTTATACGGACCGTATAAGTGGTTGTATAACTCCACTTCCCTGAAATGGTTTCCGTCGTTTCGTTCGATCTCCAATCATATCGAACCTTGCTCGACACTTGTTTAACACTTCATTACCAATCTAAAGAGAGTTACAACTCTTCTTTAAGACATCATTAAGTCAAAATTAGCTCGGTACTTTACGAAACTTTTCCAAAACACCATATACACTTTGCCCTTTCTTAAGGAACTTTCTCCCTCTTTACTTCCAACATCTTTTAAATCTTAAGTAGGATCGTTAAATAACCTTTCTTACTTATAGAAACATCGTATTCGTCTCTTGCATTAGTCTACCTATCATACGACGACATGAATTTTTTTTTCGAGGTGTAGCAAAACCCATGTTTCTACCGGAAAATATACACTATTTATCAAGTTCTAATCGAGACAATGCCGACCCGAAATGAATGCACACCCTAAATATTATTAATAGCCACTCGAGCTCGACTCCGAAACCAATCACATTCCTACCACACATACCGGCGGCTAATTCTAATCCTCTTTCTCATGCAAAATCGATCCAAATACCGTCACCCTCAACTCCATAAGTTGGATTTTTATCCATGCTTAACCGAGTACCGAGGAACTATACTCCCTTTATGAATGCAACCTTCGAGTTTCTCAACCCTTACCCTGCTACGCAAATCTGATACAACCGCAAACTTTTCGAGGCAAAAACCTCGAAGCCTCATATAATAACCCTTAAATCATCGAACCTACCATTGTAATACACTTGATATGCCCATACAGTATTTTTTGAAAGCAATCTATCTCGTAACCTCTTGTGCCAATCTAGCACAACTATTTCCGAGTCCTGAATATCCAAAAGTTTTCCCCTGAGATAGCCAGTCAATATTTCTCGTAACATAAAACACTTACCACAAATACGGTCCTATCTCGAAAATATAACTCTAGCCCTCACATAATAGGAATTCGCCCAAATTCTTTCACTTAAAACCATACTAACTCATCCACCATAGAGTGTTACGAACTATCCAATGGTGTACCACACAAACCACTTCCCACAAACCTTAACATGTTGGTTACCTGAAATTCTTTTCTCACTAGTCGCTGATCACGAACCTCACGAAACTCTGTCATATGACTTAGTCCATTATATCACTTTGGTCCATTCGTGTAGACTCTCTTCTTTTAGCATACTCAAAGTCAAACTTCATCTTAAATATGCAACACATCTTCACAACCCATACTGACCCAAGTAATCCCAAATACGTACCTCATTTTTACCAATTCTCGATCAACTATGCTTTTTCTTGACACTTTAATTCCCCAAATCCAATCAAATCACAATCATCGTCACCCTCTAACTATGTCTCAAACCCGCTCCATAGAATATCACATAATCATAAGTCTTGCAAACTAGCCAAGTTAATCCTGGAGATGGTAGCTTGTCACACAGCATACACACTAGATTTCCCTTGACTCCCTCAACTCTTAAACTAAATAATTTTCTAAATCCGGCGTATAACATACACAGTCCTACTAACGTCTCCACATACCTCCACCAAGGTGCCTTTGCTCAAATTCCCTTAACTCAATTTCGAACACGTTCCTTACAACTCGATTTAATCTGAACCTCATCATTGATTTACCACTTTGAATGTTGCACTCTGTTGAACCAGAACACCCCTAACTATTCGCGTGATTATCCCTTTCATTCGATCAACTCAACCGAGTACACCAGTAGTAGCAGGAACCAGTCGAAACTTACACAATAGGTACAAGGATCCTAACCCTAATCCAAAATTAGATGCAACACCCGATGGTTCTTTGAGTACTAAAACTTTGCACTCATCCAACATTAGAGTGATTCTTACTAGTCCACCAGTGGCCCACAGCATAACAAAACGTTCCAACTTAATTCTGACCCTTATGCCTATGCTTCCAAGTATGACTGCAACATAACTCTCAAATCAACTAGCTCTTGGTTCCATGATATCCTTACCATTCCTCTAACACGTAGACCCGGCGAACCCGCCTTTACTATAATATCGGGACCCCAGCTGCAAAGTATCTTAAGTCTTCACTAGTCACAAGTAACCTTGCTTTCCAATCTAGAATCGATAACCACTTCCCTAGAAGAACCCACGAACCACTTCCATATAGTCGCGTCGAACCCCAACTCAATCTTTCATGGCTGAATACGGAATCCACTCTCGTACACATTGCAGCCTTATCCTGACAAACAAGGCAGATACCAATTTTTCCCTTCCTAATAATAGATAAGCCTATCCAAGTCCTTTTCCTTACTCCCCCGTCCCGTCAACACGAGTAGTACTCATATAAAAATACCCTAAGAAATCTTAGTTCGCTACATGTTTCCCACCAAAGTCGTCCTTTAGGTTCTTATTCTTAACTGCTCTTCCTTGTTACTTGCAGTCACTATACTTTTGCTAAATCCAATGATCCTTACCGAAATTACATTTGTCCCCTCGTATCGACATCTAATACCCTATCACTGATTAATCATTGACCTGCCATAGGTACGCTCGTGGCACGCACACTATCATAAAGGCTTTACGAAGTTGAAAATTTTCCCAGAACCAATCATATCATCGAACAAATCACTCTATCTAAGCCATAATACACTTTTGCTCCTTTCGAGCAACCCAATCCTGAAAACACGGAGATCAGCTGACCCTTTGTACAATCTTTCCTATTTCTCAAGAAACCCCCACAATAAACTAGTCCTAACCACGATCCCATACAACTGCAACCTCAAGCCATAGCTAGAACTGAACTTGGTCGCGCGTCCAAATCAAGTTGACATATCTCGTACCATACCAAGCCACGTTATAACGAAATTGCTCGCATAAGAATTTAAGCACGATTTTCCACCCTCCATGGGTGATTGAGATAAAGACATTTAGATACCAATTGTAATTTATTGGATACCAATTCGAATGAAGTAGCATGAAGGAAAGAAAGAATTGAAAGTTTCCTAAATGCCACGTAGCCTCTCACAGATAGGTATGGAGCTCTTCGTACCAATCCGCAAGACTCTACTAGACATGCTCTTTTACTTATAGATCGGGTAACCTAGGACTCTGATACCAACTTGACACACCCTAGATCGAGGAACTTGCGGCACCTACTAATTCCCAACTCAGTAGGCGAACCCGTCCCTTATTCAATCAACCAACAATAAGTAAATGAATGAAACTCCCAAGAAAAATAAAATAAGTCTGACATAATATACAAATACTAGGTGCGAAAGATAAATAATATCCCAAAATCTGGTCTGATCAGTACAAAAGGTACTAAACACTACTACAAGTCTGAATAGTCAATACATAATTTGAATATAAATATTGTCTCGATATAGAAATGGGACCATAAGTAAGATAGAGTCTCGAGCTGCATGGATCTTCAGTAGCTCACCCTCAGAATTTTAGAAATAGAAAGGGAATCTATGTCAAAATCCACACCTCGAAAAGGAGTGTAGCAAGGTAGCATCAGTACCAACAACACGTACTGAGTAGGCATCATAGGTCGATAACAGTTAGATCACACATTCAAACAAGGAAACCAAAAGATAAGAATGCTCAGGAAAGATACAAGTCAACAAGTCCAAATAATGCATTTCTAATACTAAAACCGATGTCTCACCACGAATATTCCATAAGTCCAAACAAATCGTAACAATCACTATAACTAAGAATCACCAACAGATCAATATCAAATACATGGCCGAACCCTGGTTTCTGAGTTTTCTACGTATCTCAGGTTACATGAGAATTCATGCCACTTGTAGTTCAACTCAATTTAGACTCCTAAATGCAAATTTAAGCAAATGTTAGATTTCTCAATTATCAAAAATCAGATGTCGGGGGTGATTGGTTGGAGTGTGATTGACTCTCTGGTATTGAGTCCGCCTACATATTCTGTGTCTTTGGGAATCAAGTCACTTGTAGTTTGACTTGATAGAAGGAAAAAGGTACCCTTATGCGGGAATGCCTTTGTGTGTGCCGGTGTGTACCCGATCGATTGCGGGAAAAACTTAAAGAAAAGTAAATAAAGTAAGTAAGAAAATCTGTGTAGCTGAGCATGGAGCAGAGTGATCTTCCAAGTCTTGGCCGGAGAGCTTGACTCTCATAGGCACCCTATCTCGACCGGCTGCATAAGAAAAAGTTTCACGTTTGCTCCGCATCCATCTGGATCTGATTTGATCAGCCTGCTCTATTTGGCAGCTGCCAATCTGCTCCCGTCTGTTGTGTAATGTTATGATTGATTTGGGAAAATGAATATTACGACTGTCTGGTCAGATTTACATCATTTTGGCCTTTGGAGCAAAAACGATAGTCATCAAACCGGATTTACATCGCTTTAACCCTTTTGATTATGTTTGGCAATTTGTATGAATGAATGGCCTTTACGGTGATGTTTGAATGAAATGACCCTCTCGGCATTGCTTGAATGAATGGCCCTCTCGGGAATGAATGAATGAATGAATGGCCTTCTTGGCAATGTTTTTATGAATGGGCCTCTCTGTTTGAATGAATGGCCCTCTTGGCAATATTTGAATGAATGTCCCTCTTGGTTATATGAATGGCCGTCCTGGTAATGGTTGTATAAATGGCCCTTTTGGAAATTTTTGTATGAATTGCCCTTTTGGCAATATTTGTATGGATGGCCTCGCGGCAATATTTGTATGAATGACCCTCTTGGCAATGTTTGTATGAATGGACCTATTGGTAAAGTTTGTATGAATGGACCTCTCGGCATGGTTGTATGAATGGCCCTCTCGACATGTTTAAATGAATGGCCCTCTCGGCATGTTTGAAATGAATGTCCATCTTGGCAATGTTCCTATGAATGGCCGTCTCGACATGTTTGTCTGAATGGCCCTCTTGGCACTATTTGTATGAATGGCCCTCTTGGCAGTGTTTATATGATTGGTCCTCTTGGCAATGTTTGTATGAATGTCCCTGTTGGCAATTTTTGTATGAATGACCCTCTTGGCATGTTTGAATGAATGGCCCTCTCGGCATGTTTGAAATGAATGACCCTCTTGGCAGTGTTTGTATGAATTGCCCTCTCGGCATGGCCGTATGAACGACCCTCATAGCAATGAAATGAATGAATGGCCTTGTTGGAAATGTTCATATGAATAGCCCTCTCAGCACTGTTTGTATGAATGGCCCTCTCAGCAAATGAAAATAATGCATAAATTGCCCTCATGACAATTGAAAAGAATGAATGAATGTCCCTTATGGCAAAATTAAAAAAAATACATGAATGGCCCTCATGGCAAATGATAAGAATGAATGAATGGCCCTCATGGAAAATGAATGAACGGCCCTCATGGCAAATGAAAAGAATGAATGAATGGCCCTCATGGAAAAATGGAAGGATGAATGAAGGGCCTCATGGCATGCATATAACAGATATGGCCCCTTCGGCTAAATCATCTTTATTTTGTCCTTTATGTTGGTTGTGACCCCCGTGGTCAGATGTGCTATTTTGCTTGGCTGTGACCCTTTTGGCCGGATATTTCCCCTTGTGGCATTTTGGTCTTTCTGTGGCCCCTGTTGCAGGATATTCGCCTGTTACACCTCCCATTTTGCACTTTTGGATATTTCGAGACAATGGCGGAAAGTTTAGTGCAAGGTCATTTTTCGGATCCGTTGTAATGCGTAAGTCGTTGGAAAATATTATTGGTGTGGAAATATTGAGAGAGACTGAGGGCAAAAAGGGAAATTGCAAAGTGGCATTATGGTAATTTTGTAAAAAGGCTAGGGGCAAAATGGTCATTTCACAAGGAAAAATTCTAAAAGGGGCCATATTGGCCATGATGAAAAAGGTGTGGAAATTGGATGACAAAAAAAATAATAAAGAATTAAGTCATCTTTTGGAAAAATGAAGAAAACTCTAGAAAAAAAAAAGAAAGGAAAAAGAAAGGAAAATTCTAGAGAGGGGCATGTGCCCCTCACATGCTTGCTATATATATATATATATATAAGTTGTCTTCCTTTTAATAAAGAAGAGGGGAAGAGAAAGAAAGAAAGAAGGAGAAGAGGAAACAAAAAA
>NC_081344.1:49338590-49371804 GCF_029784015.1 Lycium ferocissimum
ACTTCTAATTGACATATGACTCATCAATACTCTTTATATAGGCAGTCCATAGTGTGGACATGTGTCCCACTCACATTGTTAATAATAAAAGTTGGCCATGTCCCAAGTGGGACCCACACTATTAATTAGACTTATTAATGACACAATTAGGCTCTTAATCTCACTTAGTCATATAATCTTGGTCAATTAATCCTTATTCTCCAATAATATTCTTATACCAAACGAAATCCATAAGCCACTTGTGCATCGAAACGAAATCGGAAGGTAAAAACCCTTACCGGGAAGCCTAAAACCATGTCGTCCTTAACTTGTCGTACTTAGCTTTATAATGTCCCAACGTAAAGATACGGGACATAACAATATAAATTATACGGACATGTTGGTCCCTAGAACTGAGTCGGGACAGATTGGGAGTTATTAAAGAGGGGACCAAGTTCATTTCATTTTCACTCCCCTTATCTCAAGAACTCTCTAGAATATTTTGCGACACATTTTCCGCAAGAAATCAAGAGAAATTGATGATCAACTTCATCAAACCAAGAGAATCAAGTGTAAGAAACTCATTAAGGTCCATCCAAGACAAGAAATCCAAGTGGAAGTGGAACTAGGGTTTTGCTCAAGTGAAGTGTTTCCACCCGAAGTCAATTCCTACACCATCTAAGGTAAGTTTAATGGTCATTCCATGTTGTTTAAAGTATTGAGATGTTGAAATACTTGGATTGTAAAAGGAGATAGAAAATGGGTCATGAATGTGGGAATAGTGGCATTTTGAGTAGTAGTTTTGAATGAGTCATGATTCTTGATATGTTGTGATTATAATTATGCTATAATTGACATTAAGAACATGGGATAGACATTGTATATGAGTGAATGTAATAGTGTGTCATGACCATGGATATGGATGATTTGAAGTGAATTGAGAAATATGGATAATGTAGGTGAATAAAAACTGTTGCTTACGATGTTGTGAATGTTATTATAGATGTTTGGGAGTTGATATATGATGTGGAGGAAGTTGTACAAACAAAGGAGATGATGCCCAATTTTCTCTAGCTTTAGTCAAGTGTGCTAAGCTATCGATTTTCTAATGTTAGCATAAACTCTAATAAAGGTAGAAACGTGAGCATTGAAGGAGAATGTTCAAGAGATATAATTGCTAAATGAAAAGGTATGTAAGGCTAACCCTTATTTCAATAAGGCATGGTTCCTTGGCTATATATCTATCCTTTCATGAGTCGATAATGTCCTCCAAATGATTCTATCTTTAAAGCTACTAAAACTCATGATTTTCGTTATGTTTACGATTCTACTAAATTCCTTATATGATGGGTGATCCTCTACGGATAGATTTAATGAAACGACGATAGTAATGATGTCGCAGATGCTCATGAGCTCTTATGTATATGTGTCTATGTATGACTATTATGTAACACCGAGCTTAGATGGTCGGGTATGATATGTGTTGCGCGCGCACCACTGCAGTTGGGTACGGATGACCCTGAGCCTTGGTAGAGCCAGGTATGTATAATTACCGAGCCTTGCCATGGCCAGGTATATGAAACACCGATCCTTCATGGTCGGGTATGCTATGAATACGAATATGAATACGATTATGAATACGAATATGAATACGATTATGAATATGAATATGGATATGAAAATGTACATAAATACGGATATGAATATGGATACGGATATAGATGTATGGATATGTACACGTGTATGTACACAAGCAAGCATTAGAAATGGAAGGTCACTATGAAAGGCAAGTAAGTGTTTTTGACGAATGTTCTACTACCTCCCCTCTTATGCTATTCCTTATGTTGTTTATTATGCTTCTATAATGATGTTGATTATGCTTTACATACTCAGTACCTTCTTCGTACTGACGTCCTTTTGTTTGTGGACGCTGCGTCATGCCCGGGCAGTGGCCGAGGAGACAAAGCTTGATCCATAGCTTTATTACTCGGGTGACTACGTAGAGGAGCTCCATTTCATTCGGAGCTACAACTTTTGGTATCGATTCTTTTGTGTACATACTTGTGGGCATGGCGGGGCCCTGTCACGCCTATATGATGTGACATACTCTTCTTAGAGGCTAGTAGACATGTGTATATGGTTAGATGTTTTTAGCCTTATCGGCTTATATTTTGTATATCATTTTGATAGCCTCATCAGCTTATGTACTTTGATATGGGCATAGTTGTTGATGGTGATATAAATGTATTGTTGCCCAATGAGATTAGCATGAATGATGGATAGAATTTATGATTAAGCTATATAGCTCGCCCAGACGTAAATGTGAATGTATGATAAAAGGTGCCCGGATGGGTTAGCACCGGGTACCCATCATGGCCCTTTGGTTGGGTCGTGACAAAAGTGATATCAGAGCAGTTCTGTCCTAGGGTGTGTCTACGAGCCATGTCCAATAGAGTCTTGTTTATGGGTGTGCTGCGCGCCACACTTATAAACAAGTGGCTGCGGACATTTTAGGAATGAATGACCTTCTTTCTTCATAAGATCGTGCGATAGACCCATAATATAAGGATTTCTCTTTTCCTTAACTGTGCATTATGTATTTCAGAGATGCTTGTAAAGAGAAAAGCTACCGCAGCCCAAAAGGACAAGACTGTGGAAGGAAAGCGGGTTAAAAGAGCACCGCCAACGGTTGTAGAGGAAAGTGAGTCCCAGAATGCGGCTCAATCTCAGTCCTCTCATTCAGTGCCTATTCTTGAGGAGCATGAGGGAGCCTCAGCCCCAGCTCCTCCACCGGATGCTTCAGGCCAAAATGTAAAAGAGGCCATTCATTTGCCTACTCTGTTGGTTACCGCCCGAACTCAGCAGCAAGGTACAGGGTAAGGTGATAGGGCTGTTAGTACATGGGCCCGTGATTTTATTAGCTTGAACCCTTTGAAATTCTTCGAATCAAAGCCGGATGAGAACCCTCAGAATTTTATTGATGGGATGTTGAGGACACTTCGGTTAATGCATGCTTCAGACGTTTAATCAGTGGAGTTAGCATCTTATAGATTGAGGGATGTTGCGGTACATTGGTACACAGTTTGAATGGCTTCACGGGGAGCCAATGCACCTCCCCGGTATGGCAGGAATTTTTAGATGCCTTCCTCCAACATTACTTGCCTCCGGATGTTCGCCGGGCTAGAGCTGATACATTCCTAAATCATAGGCAAGGGAGTATGAGCGCTCTAGAGTATAGTCTCCGCTTCAGTTCTTTAGCTAGGTATGCTTCGGCTATGGTAGCGGATATGGGTGACCGAGTGCACCGATTTGTGAGAGGCCTAAGGCCATATTTGATGGATAGGTGCTTGACCACGTCCCTTCAGGACAACATGGATATTTCACGCATTCAATCCCATGCCCAAAACTTAGAGGAAAGCCAACAACAACAAAGAAGTGAGCGTGAGCATGATAGAGGGTATAACAAGAGGGCTAGATCTTCGGGTCCGATGAGTGAGTTTAGAGGTTGGCACAGATAACAGTTTTCTAGGCATTCAGGCCATTCTATGAATAGTGCGCCTCCATGGTTTATAGGCCAGAGATTTGATAGATCTACTCATTCCGGGCCGAGTCAGAGTTTTTTCGGTTCTCAGTTCAGGGGTGATTCTGGTCAGGCGAGGCCACCCGTGCCATGATGTTCCCAGTGTGGGAAGTTACATTGGGGCTAGTGCCAATTAGGTTCAGAGGTTTGATATGCATGAGGTCGGCCAGGCCATATTATGCGTGATTTCCCCTCGGTTGGTGGTAGAGGTAGGACCCAGCCTTCAGGGTCGGTAGCCGAATCTTTGTCGTCTATACACCTTATGGGTCCAGGTTAACACGCGCCAGTCGGCCATGGTAGAGGCAGAGGGAGAGCCCCCAATTCTAGCGGTCCTTAGCACCGTATTTATGCTTTGGCTGGATGCTAAGATCTTGAGTCTTCTCCTGATGTTGTCACAGGTATATTATCGGTATTTTCTCATGATGTATATGCTTTGATAGATTTGGGCTCCACATTGTCATATGTTACTCCATATATTGCGGGTCGGTTTGAAGTCAAAGCGGAGTCGATCAAACCTTTTGAGGTGTCTACACCCGTCGGTGAATCGGTAATAGCTAGCCGAGTATATAAAAATTGTGTAGTTGTTATTTGTAACCATCGTACTATGGTTGACTTACATGAGTTAAAAATGGTGGATTTTGATGTTATTATGGGCATGGATTGGTTGGCTTCTTGCTATGCCAATGTTGATTGTAGAATGAAAACGGTTAGCTTTCAATTTTCGGGAGAACCAGTTTTAGAATAGAAGGGAAATACTGCGTCACCAAAAGGTAGGTTTATTTCCTATATAAAGGCAAGAAAAATGATCACAAAAGGTTGTATTTACCATCTAGTTCGGGTTCAAGATGTAGAAATTTGAACCGCCAACTCTTGATGCATTCCAAAGTGGTGTATGAATTTCTGGATGTATTCCCAGACGAACTTCCAGGCCTCCCTCCAGAGCGGGAGATTGATTTTTCTATAGATGTGCTATCGGACACCAAGCCTATATCTATCTCTCCTTCTGAGAATGGCTCCCGCAGAGTTGAAAGAATTGAAGGAGCAATTGAAGGACTTGCTTGAGAAAGGCTTTATTAGGCCTAGTTCATCCCCGTGGGGAGCACCCATGTTGTTTGTCAGAAAGAAAGATGGCTTATTGTGAATGTGCATTGACTATCGGCAACTGAATAAGGTGACGATTAAGAATAAATATTCTCTTCCGAGGATTGATGATTTATTTGATCAATTACAAGGCGCCAAATAGTTTTCAAAGATAGATTTGAGATCCGGGTATCATCAAGTGAGAGTTAGGGAGAAATATATCCCTAAGATAGCCTTCAGAACAAGATACGACCATTTTGAGTTCCGGGTGATGTCATTCGGGCTAACTAATGCACCGGCAGTATTTATGGATTTAATGAACAATGTGTTCAGGCCCTTCCTATATTTATTTGTGATTGTGTTCATCGACGATATCTTGGTGTATTCTAGGTCCGAGGCAGAACATGCGGATCATTTGCTTACTATCCTTAGAGTTCTTCAAACTCGAGAGTTTTATTTGCCAAATTTTGTAAGTGTGAGTTTTGGTTGAACTCAGTAACATTTTTGGGGCACATTGTTTCAGCTGATGGTATTCAGGTAGATAGCCAAAAGATTGAGGCTGTGAAGACTTGGCCAAGGCTGACAACTCCTACGGAGGTTCATAGTTTTCTAGGCTTAGCAGGTTATTACAGGAGATTTGTAGAAGGTTTTTCTTCTATTTCTGCACCGCTCAAAAAGCTGACCGTAAATCAGCAAAGTTTCAATGGACAGATGCTTGCGAACATGGTTTCCAAGAGCTAAAGAATAGGTTAACTTCTGCCCCAGTCTTGATACTTCAAGAGGGATTGGAAGGTTATGTTGTTTATTGCGATACTTCAGGCATTGGGCTAGCCTGTGTATTGATGCAACATGGTAAGGTGATTGCGTATGCTTCAAGGCAATTACGGAAACATGAGAAAAATTATCCAACCCATGACCTTGAATTGGCTGCAGTGATTCATGCATTAAAGATGTCGAGACATTATTTGTATGGTGTCCATGTGGATATTTATATAGATCATAAGAGCCTTCAGTATATCTTCAAGCAGAAAGAGTTGAATTTGCGGGAACGACGATGGTTGGAATTGCTAAAAGATTATGATGTTGATATCCTATATCACCCCGGAAAGGCGAATGTTGTGGTGATGCTCTTAGCCGTAGATCTATGGGAAGTTTGTGTGATGTTCGGCCAGAGAAAAGAGAAATGGCTTGTGAGCTCCAGTAGTTAGCTAGCCTAGGAGTTCGAGTAGTGGACTCAGGTAGCATGGGAGCTACCATTCAGAATTCAGCGGTCTCATCGCTAGTAGTGGAAGCGAAGAAGCGACAATACACGAATCCAATGCTAATTCATTACAGAGATACACTTTCTCAGAAGGAAAAGTCATTATTTGAGATCTTAGGAGATGGAGTTCTCTGATACTGAGGCAGATTATGTGTTCCCGATGTGGCAGGATTATGCCGCCAAATATTGAGAGAAGCTTATTGTTCCCGTTATTCTGTCCACCCAGGAGCAACAAAAATGTATCATAATCTTAAATCTATATATTGGTTGAATAGAATGAAGAAGGATATAGCAGAATTTGTAGCTCAATGTCCCAACTGTCAACAAGTGAAAATCGAGCACCAAAAGTCGTGCGTATTGTCGCAAGCTATAGAAATTCCGACTTGGAAGTAGGAAGTAATTAACATGGACTTCATTACAGGCTTACCCCATTCTCGACGTAAGTCTGATTCAATATGGGTGATTGTGAATAGACTTACAAAGTCAGCTCATTTCTTGCCAGTTAGAACTACATACGTGGCAGAAGATTATGCAAAGCATTATGTTAAAGAGATAGTGCAACTTCACAGTGTTCTAGTATCTATCATCTCTGATAGAGGGACTCAGTTTACAACCAATTTTAGGAAATCTTTCCAAGAAGGTTTGGGGACTCAGATGAGTCTTAGCACAACATTTCACCCACACACTGATGGACAAGCTGAGTGTACCATTCAGACCCTTGAGGATATGCTACGGGCATGTATCTTTGGATTTTGGAGGTAGTTGGGATGATCATTTACCACTTATTGAATTTGCTTATAACAATAGTTATCATTCTAGCATCCAAATGGCACCGTATGAGGCTTTATATGGGCGAAAGTGTAGATCCCCAATTGGGTGGTTTGAGCTAGGAGAGACTAAACTGATAGGGCCGGGCTGTTATATCCCGCATTCTGTACGTTGGAATATTTTTAAGTTGGTTGCGACGAGTTATGGACAAGGCTATTTTTCGACTTTGTTGTAAGGCATAAGTCGCTTATGGTTTTATTGGTATGGAATATTAAGGAATTGGGGTTAAAAGTGAATTATGGAAAGTTAGACGTTTCATGAAAATTTTGGGGCCAAAAGTGAAGTTTTGGAAACTTAAATTCATGAAAAAAAAGTGACCATGTGGCCATGCACATGACTTGTGGGCCATAGGCCACATGTGTGAAGTATATAGGTAGTATTAGATGACTTATTAAGTCATCTTCATCATTTTCATCTCTTGGAAATTTCAAGAAAGTTGGAGAAAACATTAGGGGCCATTCGGCCATGTCCAACCGACCAAGACCAAGGAGAAATTGATCAACAAAAAATATTTTCTTCATGTGTTTCAACTCCTTAGAAGGTGTAAAATAACATGGAGGGATTGTTGGAGCAAGCAAACCAATTATTTTTGCAAACCACAAGCTCTGCTTAGGGTGAAGAACCTAGTGAAGGTAAGGTTTAATCTCATTTTTCATGTGTTATGGATGGTTTGTACATGTTGTGGTATGTGGAAATGAATGAAGTTCATGAAATGATGCATGTGGAAATGTAGCCGTGTGTGGGTGTGGTCGTGTATAGGTGTGTGTTGTGTAAGAGTGGTGAAGTAATTGTAGTTAGCATGTTTGTGTGTTGTTGTAATGTGTAGAAATGAATGAAACTCATAATATATGGAAGTTGATGTTTGGTTGTGTATGTTGGATTTGGCCGTGTGTGTTGTGTTGTGCAGTAAGTGAGGAACTAATTTGTTTAGCGTTCGGTTGATCTTGTTGTGGGTTTATGGTGAACAAAGCAAAGAACCAATGAATTAAGTTGAAGTCAAAGTCGTGTGTGGGATGATTTTGGAAGCCAATGTGAATCAAATATAGTTTCATGGATTTATGGAAGATAATGTTGTCAATGTGTGAATTGTTGGTATGGTTGATGAAATTGAAAGGAAGAATTATGTTGTTGCTTATTTTCTTGAACTTAGAGGATTTCGTGTGAAGTATTATATTGTTGGATTGCTTTGAATATTATGCGGATTGTTTGAAATGTTCTTGAATCTTGTGTAAATGATCTTGGATTAGTACTTGAACTTGCGAGCGTTGACGTTAGCTTGAAAGTATGTAGTGGAGTTGAACGTAATTGAACGTCGTCGAATTATGTAGAAAGGAGTTATTAATGTTAGAATGCATTCGAAATCAATTATTGATGTCGTTTATATGAATGTTGGTATTGTAGTTGAAGATTTAGCTGAGTTGAATTCTCGGGGTTGATGAACTTATAGGGGAAATGCTGCCCAAATTTCTGTAGAAAAACTAATGGCTTGGAAGTGAATTGTTCGATGCTTATGGCTAATGTCGGATGTCTAATAACGTTGTTGTAGATTTTGAGAAGCGAGGCGTAAGATTGGACTAGCTTAGGAAGCGGACGAGATATGTAAAGCTCAACCCTTCTTTCTTTTGGCATGTCTTAGTTGAAAGTAGGTTATGACATGAACCCCGAGGTAACTCTATTCTTGCGGTCCGAGCATGTCTATGATTCTTATTTGTTTCTTGAGATTCATATTCTTAATGTAGTCGAGTTGTGGGTCTTATGTCTTTTGTATGACTAAATTTTAAAAGTTGCATAAAAGTTTTGTTTTCGAAAGATTTTTGTTCCTAAACGATTCCGAAACTACGAACGTCCGTAACTTTCATAGTAAGGCTCGGATCGCTTCGATATGTCCGTAGAGAATTCCGTAGCGTATGATGGCCCTAACTTCCATAGGCGGGCTCGGATTGGTTTGATACCCGTCCGTGGGCCCCGAGACTTTCCTTGCATAAGTTCTAGCGTTTTTCTTTAGAATTTAGTATACTTATCACCCCGACCCCCGAATATGATCACCTACTTACTTACCGAATCTGAAATAAGGATTGTTATGCATATGATTCCGATACGTAGTTATGATTTTTAAGGTTCTGTTTGATATGTTCCCGAGTGGCATTCGGAAGGAGCTTGATTGGACTATTGTCTTAGTTCGTAAATGATGGTTCGTTTTGATTAATTTATTGAGTCCTTATAAGTGTTTAAATTGCATATGGTTTATAAATGTGTTAAATTGCATATAGTTTCCCACGATTCTGCTCGTGCACATTATTGTTAACTCCTTCGCCGAGTCCCGGGCCGGTATGTATCGTGCGCATTTGTTATATTCCGAAGTATGATGAGTTTTCCGAAGTATGATGAGTTTCGATATATGATATGATACGAAGTATGATGAGATCTGAATTATGATGTGATACGGAGGATGATGTGTTCGGAGATATGCAAACTTCCGAAGTATGATGAGTTATGGCGCCCAAGGCAGGGAGGGGCGACCATGTTCCGTCCGCCGGGTCCCATTATGGACCGCATATGATATATGTTTTTGACATGCATGATTTATGATCAAAAGTAAGCATTCGGCATTCGATTATTATACTTATTTTTGTACTTCGCATATGATTTCCGACAACCGCATATGACATGCATATGATTATATATGTACGATGATATGATTTTACTCACCGAATCCCTCACTTGAGGGCCGGGTACGGTAGATATGTACGATGCCATGGGGAAACGATTATGATATGATTTTACTTACCGATATATGTATATGCATGACAAATGTTTCAAAAAGGCAAGTCTTATGATTTTCTGGTCATTATACTTGTTCTGTAATTCCTACTTCGATTATGATTCTGTTTTCTGTACTCCATGCTTTACATACTCAGTACATATTCCGTACTGACCCCCTTTCTTCGGGGGCTGCGTTTCATGCCGCGCAGGTACACCCAGTTGAGCTGAAGATAGTAGTAGAAGATGTCCCAGCTGGATTGGCGAGCTCCATTTCCTCCAGACTGCTGCCGAGTCAGAGTATTTATGTTATGATAGTTTGTTCTATGTTAGAGACTTTGCAGACATGGTTCGTATAGTATGTGTTAGCTTTGTAAGCGGCTCTGTAAGCCGTTGTATTATTATGCATTATATTACGGGTTTTATACGATTATAGATTTATTTGATTTGGATAAGATAAAAAGGCATGTTTAATTTCCGGAAAACTTTCTTCATGTATTTATGTTATGATTTAAGGGCCCAGTATGATTACGAGTTTCACGAGAATCAGCGGGTTCGCTCGGCCCTAGGTAAGGGTCGGGTGCCCATCACACCCTATCGGATTAAGGGTGTGACAAAGTGGTATCAGAGCGGTTCGTCCTAGGGGTTGTCTACAAAGTCGTGTCCGGTAGAGTCCTGTTTATGGTGTGAAGCGCGCCACATTTATAAACAGGAGGCTACGGGGCATCTAGGATGATTACTCTTCTTTGACATCTTAGATCGTGCCGTAGAGCCTAGTCATAGGGAATGAGATTCCTCGTACTAACTTTTGATTTCAGCAGGAGAAAGACATCGACAGAAGGAAGCGATTAACGATATTGGAAGCTACGAAGTACGCAGGTAAGCAAAGGTATGAAAGACATATGTCAGGCAAGATATCGAAGTATGATCGAAATGCAAGCTGAAGATTAAAAGGGAAAGTGAACAAGAACGTGTAACAGGTGCAGTATCTGTGTGTTGTTGGTGATATTGGGAGCCCTGTGTTGCTGTGATATGAGATGATATACGTATATATATGTTGGCCCTGTGAGGCGTTGTTGGTATTTCCTGTGTATAGGTTTTGAGATGGTAACAATTATAAAGGAGACTCTGCCAAAATTCTCCCAGAAATAAAGGGAGAGAATGAGGTATAGGCCCATAACATGTCTTGGAAGGCCGTGTTAATAGTAATGATAAGATTTGACTAAGCTACGAGTAGGGCCGACATCGAGAAAGAAGTGAATTGTTGAATTGAGGATAACAATAATTAGGAGTTCGGTATCGACATGGCAAAAAGAATTTTGGAAAAGGACTTGTAATCCTGATGAAGTGTTATTTAAGGCACCGACGGACTTGATAAGCAGGGACGAATTACGACGAGCTGATAGTTAAAAGGAGTAATAGTATAATTAAAATAAGAGTACGGAGGACAGGAATTGTGATGGATATGAATGTATGGATAAGACAACTTGTGAGATACGTTAAGGATAAAGTTGATTAGAAAAGGTAAAGGGTTGAGAAGTGCTACATTACAGATCGATTACAAATAAGGTGTAATGTGGATATAACACGGATTGTCATGGAAATAAGTAAAGCCTAGCGAGAAAGTGGCAAAAGCTATGATGTGATTTATGTAGTTAGCATAAAGGCAAGTGTGAAACGGAAAATCGAGATATAGAACGAATAAGAAGGCTTATCAAGTTCGAGGGGAAAGTTTGGAATAAGGGTTATATAATAACGGGAATGATATTGAGCATAAGAAGAGCAAGGGTAATGAGAAGAAGGAAATAAGAAGAGTTGAGGAGTAGTAATAGATCATGATATGTGACCACGAACATGAGTACTATAAGTGACGGACTATGGAAGACGCGAATGAGGTAAAATGAACCCAAAGGCCGATAACCAAGTATTTATAAGTAACGACGGTCAAAGTGAGTCCATCGCCATTGGGAATCTGGAAGTCCATGACGAAAAGTAATCATATCCACAGGTGAGAAGCAAATACTGAGGACCAAAGGAGGGCTAAAATAGTAATTGTGTTATGAGAGCTTGTGGAAATCTGTAAAGGCTTCAACTTACTCCAGATTATGTGGCGAAGATCATGTGGTGAAGCGAACGCAGTTATCTTAGCGTTTAAACATCGTATTTCATCGGAAATCCAAAGTTAAGCGTGCTGGGATGAGAGCAATTTTAGGATGAGTGACCCCCTGGGAAGTTTTTACGAAAATTCTATAGATTCGGACGCAAGCAGCAAATGAGAAGCTAGAGTAATCTAAGGGAAGATTAGAGTCTGCGGAGTGGGCAGAAACCTTAAGAAGTTGCGTAGAATGGGGCGGATTAAATCGCTAAAGAAGAAGAAAGTGCACCACAGCTTTAGGAATAGGGTGAGTTGGAATAGTGTTTGAAGATATCTTGTAAGCAAACTAGTAGAGATTATATGTGTACATAAGTACGCATAAGATACCCTGTACATGGCTAAATCAACGGACATGTGCATTCCGGCGATCAATATGGCGGTATATGGAAGATATTAATTGGACAATGTGACGGAGTTCAAGTGAGAAGAAAAATATAAATGGCACGAATGTTACAAGGCAAGTCGATGCTGTTTTCACCACGAGCTAAACTCGGAAAGTTCTAATACAATGATATTTGGAAAGGAAAGAAAGTGAGTAAATGAACGGCAAGGGGATCAAAATGTCGGGATAAAAGTACCGCTTAATTGAGATTGGAAATACGGATTTAGGGCAAAGTAGAATTGGATGATAGTATAAGTGCACCCCTAAAGGGGGGAAGTGAAGGAGAGAGATGCAAGTGTAAGACGAAGACAATCGACACCACAGTATCTTGGATTCGAATGCTGGGTCTGCAGGTAAGGTTCCTTGCCGTGACAAGTTAGTAGGATCCGAAAGCTAGCCAGAGAGGTAAAAGCTAGAATGGTAATTGAGATAGTCTTTGAAAATTAATCGTGAAGGTCTTAAATGATATGACCTTAGAAGGTGGATGCCTACAGAAGAGAGGGAATACGACAAGAGAATAATAGCGAGTAGCTACAGGGACATTGTGAAGGGCAACACAGCTATGTTGGATTAGGGATTAAGATGTGGGCAATAGAGTTGTTCACTAACGATACTGCGTCCTACAATTAGCAAGGGAGAAAGATAGAAAACATCCGATTGTAGGAAGTGAGGGAAAGAAGGAAAAACTTAGCCGCGATATATTGTCCTGATTACATGGATTGTAAGGTAAGGATGTTGCGTAGCAAGGATGTGATTCCCGTTAAGCTATTATGACGGGGTAATAACAGGAAAGAGGTGATTCGAGAAGTTGAAGAGGAAACGAAGAAGAAATATAATTGGTAGATGAGACTGCATACTATCGCAATAAAGAAACCCCCCCCCCCCCCCGAGATCCTTAAGACCCTATACGACTAGTTGAACATTCGAGGACGAATGTTCTAAAGGGGGGAAGGATGTTATATCCCGCATTCTGTACGTTGGAATATTTTTAAGTTGGTTGCGACGAGTTATGGACAAGGCTATTTTTCGACTTTGTTGTAAGGCATAAGTCGCTTATGGTTTTATTGGTATGGAATATTAAGGAATTGGGGTTAAAAGTGAATTATGGAAAGTTAGACGTTTCATGAAAATTTTGGGGCCAAAAGTGAAGTTTTGGAAACTTAAATTCATGAAAAAAGTGACCATGTGGCCATGCACATGACTTGTGGGCCATAGCCACATGTGTGAAGTATATATGTAGTATTAGATGACTTATTAAGTCATCTTCATCATTTTCATCTCTTGGAAATTTCAAGAAAGTTGGAGAAAACATAAGGGCCATTCGGCCATGTCCAACCGACCAAGACCAAGGAGAAATTGATCAACACAAAATATTTTCTTCATGTGTTTCAACTCCTTAGAAGGTGTAAAACAACATGGAGGGATTGTTGGAGCAAGCAAACCAATTATTTTTGCAAACCACAAGCTCTAGCCGAGTGAAGAACCAAGTGAAGGTAAGGTTTAATCTCATTTTTCATGTGTTATGGATGGTTTGTACATGTTGTGGTATGTGGAAATGAATGAAGTTCATGAAATGATGCATGTGGAAGTGTAGCCGTGTGTGTGTGTGGCCGTGTATAGGTGTGTGTTGTGTAAGAGTGGTGAAGTAATTGTAGTTAGCGTGTTTGTGTGTTGTTGTAATGTATAGAAATGAATGAAACTCGTAAAATGTTGGAGTTGATGTTTGGCCGTGTATGTTGGATTTGGCCGTGTGTGTTGTGTTGTGCAGTAAGTGAGGAACTAATTTGTTTAGCGTTTGGTTGATCTTTTTGTGGATTTATGGTGAACAAAGCGAAGAACCAATGAATTAAGTTGAAGTCAAAGTCGTGTGTGGGCTGATTTTGGAAGCCAATGTGAATCAAATATAGTTTCATGGATTTATGGAAGATAATGTTGTCAATGTGTGAATTGTTGGTATGGTTGATGAAATTGAAAAGAAGAATTGTGTTGTTGATTATTTTCTTGAACTTAGAGGATTTCGGGTGAAGTAGTATATTGTTGGATTGCTTTGAATATTATGCGGATTGTTTGAAATGTTCTTGAATCTTGTGTAAATGATCTTGGATTAGTACTTGAACTTGCGAGCGTTGACGTTAGCTTGAAAGTATGTAGTTGAGTTGAACGTAATTGAACGTCGTCGAATTATGTAGAAATGAGTTATTAATTTTAGAATGCATTCGAAATCAATTATTGATGTCGTTTATATGGTCGTTGGTATTGTTGTTGAAGATTTACCCGAGTTGAATTCTCGGGGTTGATGAACTTATAGGGGAAATGCTACCCAAATTTCTGTAGAAAAGTAATGGCTTGGAAGAGAATTCTTCGATGCTTATGGCTAATGTCGGATGTCTAATAACGTTGTTGTAGATTTTGAGAAGCCGAGGCGTAAGATTGGACTAGCTTAGGAAGCGGACGAGGTATGTAAAGCTCAACCCTTCTTTCTTTTGGCATGTGTTAGTTGAAAGTAGGTTATGACATGAACCCCGAGGTAACTCTATTCTTGCGGTCCAAGCATGTCTATGATTCTTATTTGTTTCTTGAGATTCGTATTCTTAATGTAGTCGAGTTGTGGTTCTTATGTCTTTTGTATGACTAAATTTTAAAAGTTGCCTAAAAGTTTTGTTTTCAAAAGAGTTTTGTTCCTAAACGATTCCAAAACTACGAACGTCCGTAACTTTCACAGTAAGGCTCGGATCGCTTCGATATGTCCGTAGAGGATTCCGTAGCGTATGATGGCCCTAACTTCCATAGGCGGGCTCGGATTGGTTTGATACCCGTCCGTGGGCCCCGAGACTTTCCTTTGCATAAGTTCTAGCGTTTTTCTTTAGAATTTAGTATACTTATCACCCCGACCCCCGAATATGATCACCTACATACTTACCGAATCTGAAATAAGGATTGTTATGCATATGATTCCAATACGTAGTTATGATTTTTAAAGTTCTGTTTGATATGTTCCCGAGTGGCATTCGGAAGGAGCTTGATTGGACTATTGTCTTAGTTTGTAAATGATGGTTCGTTTTGATTAATTTATTGAGTCCTTATAAATGTTTAAATTGCATATGGTTTATAAATGTGTTAAATTGCATATAGTTTCCCACGATTCGCTCGTGCACATTATTGTTAACTCCTTCGCCGAGTCCCGGCCGTATGTATCGTGCGCATTTGTTATATTCCGAAGTATGATGAGTTTTCCGAAGTATGATGAGTTTCGATATATGATATGATACGAAGTATGATAAGATCTGAATTATGATGTGATACGGAGGATGATGTGTTCGGAGATATGCAAACTTCCGAAGTATGATGAGTTATGGCGCCCAAGGCAGGAGGGGCGACCATGTTCCGTCCGCCGGGTCCCATTATGGACCGCATATGATAGATGTTTTTGACATGCATGATTTATGATCAAAAGTAAGCATTCTGGCATTCTGATTATTATACTTATTTTTGTACTTCGCATATGATTTCCGACAACTGACATGCATATGATGATTCTGTTCACCGAGTCCCTCACTAGAGGGCCGGGTACGGTAGATATGTACGATGACATGGGGAAACGATTATGATATGATTTTACTTACCGATATATGTATATGCATGACAAATGTTTCAAAAAGGCAAGTCTTATGATTTTACTCGGTCATTATACTTGTTTCCGTAATTCCTACTTCGATTATGACCTGGTTTTCTGTACTCCATGCTTTACATATTCAGTACATATTCCGTACTGACCCCTTTCTTCTGGTCGCGTTTCATGCCGCGCAGTACACCTAGTTGAGTCGAAGATAGTAGTAGAAGATGTCCCGGCGGGATTGGCGAGCTCCATTTCCTCCGGTCGCCGAGTCGAGTATTTATGTTATGAGTTTGTTCTATGTTAGAGACTTTGCGAGTACGGGGTTCGTATAGTATGTGTCGGCTTTGTAAGCGCTCCGTAAGCCGTTGTATTATTATGCATTATATTACGGGTTTTATACGATTATAGATTTATTTGATTTGGATAAGATAAAAAGACATGTTTAATTTCCAGAAAACTTTCTTCATGTATTTATGTTAAGATTTAAGGGCCCCAGTATGATTACGAGTGTCACGAGAGTCAGCGGGTTCGCTCGGCCCTAGGTAAGGGTCGGGTGCCCATCACACCCTATCGAATTAAGGGTGTGACAAAGTGGTATCAGAGCGGTACGTCCTAGGGGTTGTCTGCAAAGTCGTGTCCAGTAGAGTCCTGTTTATGGTGTGAAGCGCGCCACATTTATAAACAGGAGGCTACGGGGCATCTAGGATGATTACTCTTCTTTGACATCTTAGATCGTGCCGTAGAGCCTAGTCATTGGAAATGAGATTTCTCGTACTAACTTTTGATTTCAGCAGGAGAAAGACATCGACAGAAGGAAGCGATTAACGATATTGGAAGCTACGAAGTACGCAGGTAAGCAAAGTTATGAAAGACATATGTCAGGCAAGATATCGAAGTATGATCGAAATGCAAGCTGAAGATTAAAAGGGAAAGTGAACAAGAATGTGTAATAGGTGCGATATCGAGGTAGGTGTTTGTTGGTGATATTGGGAGCCCTGTGTGGCTGTGATATGAGATGATACACGTATATATATGTTGGCCCTGTGAGGCGTTGTTGGTATTTCCTGTGTACAAGTTTTGAGATGGTAACAATTATAAAGGAGACTCTGCCAAAATTCTCCCAGAAATAAAGGGAGAGAATGAGGTATAGGCCCATAACATGTCTTGGAAGGCCGTGTTAATAGTAATGATAAGATTTGACTAAGCTACAAGTAGGGCCGACATCGAGAACGAAGTGAATTGTTGAATTGGGGATAACAATAATTAGGAGTTCGGTATCGACATGGCGAAAAGAATTTTGGAAAAGGACTTGTAATCCTGATGAAGTGTTATTTAAGGCACCGACGGACTTGATAAGCAGGGATGAATTACGACAGCGATAGTTAAAAGGAGTAATAGTATAATTAAAATAAGAGTACAGAGGACAGGAATTGTGATGGATATGAATGTATGGATAAGACAACTTGTGAGATATTAAGGATAAAGTGGATTAGAAAAGGTAAAGGGTTGAGAAGTGCTACATTACAGGATCGATTACGAATAAGGTGTAATGTGGATATAACACGGATTGTCATGGAAATAAGTAAAGCCTAGCGAGAAAGTGGCAAAAGCTATGATGTGATTTAGGTAGCTAGCACGTAAAGGCAAGTATGAAACGGAAAATCGAGTTATAGAACGAATAAGAAGGGCTTATCGAGGTCTGCAGGGAAAGTTTGGAATAAGGGTTATATAATAACGGGAATGATATTGAGCATAAGAAGAGCAAGGGTAATGGGAAGAAGGAAATAAGAAGAGAGCAAGATAACAGTGTAGTAATAGATCATGATATGTGTAGCCACGAACACGAGTACTATAAGTGACGGGACTATGGAAGACTCGGTTATAGAAAAGAAGAGGAATGAGGTAAAATGAGAGCAGGAACCCAAAGGCCGATAACTAAATATTTATAAGTAACGACGGTCAAAGTGAGTCCATCGCCATTGGGAATCGGGAAGTCCAAGACGAAAAGTAATCATATCCACAGGTGAGAAGCAAATACTGAGGACCAAAGGAGGGCTAAAATAGTAATTGTGTTATGAGAGCGTGTGGAAATCTGTAAAGGCTTCAACTTACTCGCATTATGTGGCGAAGATCATGTGGTGAAGCGAACGCAGTTATCTTAGCGTTTAAACATCGTATTTCTTCGGAGTTTCAAAGTTAAGTGTGCTGGGGTGAGAGCAATTTTAAGATGGGTGACCCCCTGGGAAGTTTTCTGAAAATTCTATAGATTCGGACGCAAGCAGCAAATGAGAAGCTAGAGTAATCTAAGGGAAGATTAGAGTCTGCGGAGTGGGCAGAAACCTTAAGAAGTTGCGTAGAATGGGGCAGATTAGATCGCTAAAGAAGAAGAAAGTGCACCACAGATTTAGGAATAGGGTGAGTTGGAATAGTGTTTGAAGATATCTTGTAAGCAAACTAGTAGAGATTATATGTGTACATAAGTACGCATAAGATACCCTGTACATGGCTAAATCAACGGACATGTGCATTCCGGCGATCAATATGGCGGTATATGGAAGATATTAATTGGACAAGGTGACGGAGTTCAAGTGAGAAGAAAAATATAAATGGCACGAATGTTACAAGGCAAGTCGATGCTGTTTTCACCACGAGCTAAACTCGGAAAGTTCTAATACAATGATATTTGGAAAGGAAAGAAAGTGAGTAAATGAACGGCAAGGGGATCAAAATGTCGGGATAAAAGTACCGCTTAATTGAGATTGGAAATACGGATTTAGGGCAAAGTAGAATTGGATGATAGTATAAGTGCACCCCTAAAGGGGGGAAGCGAAGGAAAGAGATGCAAGTGTAAGATGAAGACAATCGACACCACAGTATCTTGGATCCGAATGCTAGGTCTGCAGGTAAGGTTCCTTGCCGAGACAAGTTAGTAGGATCCGAAAGCTAGCCAGAGAGGTAAAAGCTAGAATGGTAATTGAGATAGTGCTGAAAATTAATCGTGAAGGTCTTAAATGATATGACCTTAGAAGGTGGATGCCTACAGAAGATAGGGAATACGACAAGAGAATAATAGCGAGTAGCTACAGGGACATTGTGAAGGGCAACACAGCTATGTTGGATTAGGGATTAAGATGTTGGCAATAGAGTTGTTCACTAACGATACTGCGGCCTACAATTAGCAAGGGAGAAATATAGAAAACTTCCGATTGTACGAAGTGAGGGAAAGAAAGGAAAAACTTAGCCGCGATATATTGTCCTGATTACATGGATTGTAAGGTAAGGATGTTGCGTAGCAAGGATGTGATTCCTGTTAAGCTATTATGACGGGGTAATAACAGGAAAGAGGTGATTCGAGAAGCTGAAGAGGAAACGAAGAAGAAATATAATTGGTAGATGAGACTGCATACTATCGCAATAAAGAAACCCCCCCCCCCCCCCCGAGATCCTTAAGACCCTATACGACTAGTTGAACATTCGAGGTCGAATGTTCTAAAGGGGGAAGGATGTTATATCCCGCATTCTGTACGTTGGAATATTTTTAAGTTGGTTGCGACGAGTTATGGACAAGGCTATTTGCCTACTTTGTTGTAAGGCATAAGTCTCTTATGGTTTTATTGGTATGGAATATTAAGGAATTGGGGTTAAAAGTGAATTATGGAAAGTTAGACGTTTCATGAAAATTTTGGGGCCAAAAGAGAAGTTTTGGAAACTTAAATTCATGAAAAAAAAGTGACCATGTGAGCATGCACATGAATTGTGGTCCATAGGCCACATGTGTGAAGTATATAGGTAGTATTAGATGACTTATTAAGTCATCTTCATCATTTTCATCTCTTGGAAATTTCAAGAAAGTTGGAGAAAACATAAGGGCCATTCGGCCATGTCCAACCGACCAAGACCAAGGAGAAATTGATCAACAAAAAATATTTTCTTCATGTGTTTCAACTCCTTAGAAGGTGTAAAACAACATGGAGGGATTGTTGGAGCAAGCAAACCAATTATTTTTGCAAACCACAAGCTCTAGCCGGGTGAAGAACCTAGTGAAGGTAAGGTTTAATCTCATTTTTCATATGTTATGGATGGTTTGTACATGTTGTGGTATGTGGAAATGAATGAAGTTCATGAAATGATGCATGTGGAAGTGTAGCCGTGTGTGTGTGTGGCCGTGTATAGGTGTGTGTTGTGTAAGAGTGGTGAAGTAATTGTAGTTAGCATGTTTGTGTGTTGTTGTAATGTGTAGAAATGAATGAAACTCATAAAATGTTGGAGTTGATGTTTGGCCGTGTATGTTGGATTTGGCCGTGTGTGTTGTGTTGTGCAGTAAGTGAGGAACTAATTTGTTTAGCGTTTGGTTGATCTTGTTGTGGATTTATGGTGAACAAAGCGAAGAACCAATGAATTAAGTGGAAGTCAAAGTCGTGTGTGGGCTGATTTTGGAAGCCAATGTGAATCAAATATAGTTTCATGGATTTATGGAAGATAATGTTGTCAATGTGTGAATTGTTGGTATGGTTGATGAAATTGAAAGGAAGAATTGTGTTGTTGATTATTTTCTTGAACTTAGAGGATTTCGGGTGAAGTAGTATATTGTTGGATTGCTTTGAATATTATGCGGATTGTTTGAAATGTTCTTGAATCTTGTGTAAATGATCTTGGATTAGTACTTGAACTTGCGAGCGTTGACGTTAGCTTGAAAGTATGTAGTTGAGTTGAACGTAATTAAACGTCGTCGAATTATGTAGAAAGGAGTCATTAATGTTAGAATGCATTCGAAATCAATTATTGATGTCGTTTATATGGTCGTTGGTATTGTTGTTGAAGATTTAGCCGAGTTGAATTCTCGTGGTTGATGAACTTATAGGGGAAATGCTGCCCAAATTTCTGTGGAAAAAGTAATGGCTTGGAAGTGAATTCTTCGATGCTTATGGCTAATGTCGGATGTCTAATAACGTTGTTGTAGATTTTGAGAAGCCGAGGCGTAAGATTGGACTAGCTTAGGAAGCGGACGAGGTATGTAAAGCTCAACCCTTCTTTCTTTTGGCATGTCTTAGTTGAAAGTAGGTTATGACATGAACCCCGAGGTAACTCTATTCTTGCGGTCCGAGCATGTCTATGATTCTTATTTGTTTCTTGAGATTCGTATTCTTAATGTAGTCGAGTTGTGGTTCTTATGTCTTTAGTATGACTAAATTTTAAAAGTTGCATAAAAGTTTTGTTTTCAAAAGAGTTTTGTTCCTAAACGATTCCGAGACTACGAACGTCTGTTACTTTCACAGTAAGGCTCGGATCGCTTCGATATGTCCGTAGAGGATTCCGTAGCGTATGATGGCCCTAACTTCCATAGGCGGGCTCGGATTGGTTTGATACCCGTCCGTGGGCCCCGAGACTTTCCTTTGCATAAGTTCTAGCGTTTTTCTTTAGAATTTAGTATACTTATCACCCCGACCCCCAAATATGATCACCTACTTACTTACCGAATCTGAAATAAGGATTGTTATGCATATGATTCCGATACATAGTTATGATTTTTAAGGTTCTGTTTGATATGTTCCCGAGTGGCATTCGGAAGGAGCTTGATTGGACTATTGTCTTAGTTTGTAAATGATGGTTCGTTTTGATTAATTTATTGAGTCCTTATAAATGTTTAAATTGCATATGGTTTATAAATGTGTTAAATTGCATATAGTTTCCTACGATTCTGCTCGTGCACATTATTGTTAACTCCTTCGCCGAGTCTCGGGCCGGTATGTATCGTGTGCATTTGTTATATTCCGAAGTATGATGAGTTTTCCGAAGTATGATGAGTTTCGATATATGAAATGATACGAAGTATGATAAGATCTGAATTATGATGTGATACGGAGGATGATGTGTTCGGAGATATGCAAACTTCCGAAGTATGATGAGTTATGGCGCCCAAGGCAGGAGGGGCGACCATGTTCCGTCCGCTGGGTCCCATTATGGACCACATATGATAGATGTTTTTGACATGCATGATTTATGATCAAAAGTAACCATTCTGGCATTCTGATTATTATACTTATTTTTGTACTTCGCATATGATTTCCGACAACCGATTACGCATATGATGATTCACCGAGTCCCTCACTGTAGGGCGATGTACGGTAGATATGTACGATGACATGGGAAACGATTATGATATGATTTTACTTACCGATATATGTATATGCATGACAAATGTTTCAAAAAGGCAAGTCTTATGATTTTACGGTCATTATACTTGTTCTGTAATTCCTACTTCGATTATGATCCTGTTTTCTGTACTCCATGCTTTACATACTCAGTACATATTCCGTACTGACCCCCTTCCTTCGGGGGCTGCGTTTCATGCCGCGCAGGTACACCTAGTTGAGCTGAAGATAGTAGTAGAAGATGTCCCAGCGGGATTGGCGAGCTCTATTTCTTCCGGAGTGCTGCCGAGTCAGAGTATTTATGTTATGACAGTTTGTTCTATGTTAGAGACTTTGCAGACAGGGTTCGTATAGTATGTGTCAGTTTTGTAAGCGGCTCTGTAAGCCGTTGTATTATTATGCATTATATTACGGGTTTTATATGATTATAGATTTATTTGATTTGGATAAGATAAAAAGGCATGTTTAATTTCCGAAAAACTTTCTTCATATATTTATGTTATGATTTAAGGGCCCAGTATGGTTACGAGTTTCACGAGAGTCAGCGGGTTCGCTCGGCCCTAGGTAAGGGTCGGGTTCCCATCACACCCTATCGGATTAAGGGTGTGACACGGGCTTGGTCCAGCAAGCCATAGAAAAAGTTAAGCTCATGCAAGATCGGTTATTAGCAGCCCAAAGTCGTCAAAAGTCCCTATGCAGATAATCGTCGAAGGGACTTAGAGTTTCAAGTGAAAGATTGGGTATTCTTAAAAGTGTCGCCAATGAAGGGCGTTATGAGATTTGGCAAAAAGGGGAAGCTTAGTCCCCGGTACATTGAGCCTTATGAGATTGTACGCAAGATAGGCGAAGTGGCTAACAAATTAGATTTACCTCCTGATTTGGAGTCAGTCCATCCGGTTTTCCATGTCTCAATGCTCCGTAAGTGTGTCGGAGATCCTACTAGGATCGTGCCAGTAGATGATGTTCAAGTGACAGAAAAGTTGACTTACGAAGAGGTACCCATTTCCATATTAGATAGGCAAGTACGGAGGCTTAGAAACAAAGAAGTGGCTACAGTTAAGGTTTTGTGGAGAAACAACAACTGAGAAGAAATGACTTGGGAAGTGGAAGAAAATATGAAATCCAAGTACTCGCACTTATTTCAACCCCCAGAAGAGATCCAAGATGAGACATCAAGATCATGAGGTATGCATGTTTTCCTTTTTATGCATTTGGGTCATGTGTGGCCAAACTCTATTGCTATTATGCTGTAGCCCTATGAGGCATTGTTATTATGGGTTGTTGTGATAGGACTGTAGTGCTATATTATAGGGGAAACTCTAGTGAAATTTTTATAGAATCCCCGAGAACCTAACATTCGAGGACGAATGTTCTTAAGGGGGGAGAATGTTACACCTCAAAAAATTCTCCGTTGATGCACAGTGAATAGACTAATGAAGGGCACGAAGTATACGATATTTCAATAATTAAGAAATAGCATTTGATGACCCTAATTGAGATTTCAAAGACATTTGAGGCAAGAGAAGAAAGTTTGCCAAGCAAAGCAAGGTATACGTTATGTATTGGAAGAGATTTATGAGTACCAAATTAATGATAACTTAATGATGTTGTGGAGAAGAGTTATAACATCCCTTAGATTGTTAATGAGGTGCTAAGTAACTTTTAAGAAGGTTTCATAAGGATTGGAGATAAAACGAGTCGACGAGAATGAGTTCGAAAAAGCTGGGCATTATACGGCCCAACATACTGGCCGTATAAAATATACTAGCCGTATGTTAGGCTGTTTATTCTGCCCAGAATGGTAGCCTCTCTGGACCAAATCTACAGCCAGACATACGGTCCATAAAAAATATACGGACCATATGTTGGTCCGTAGGACTGAGTCGGGACAGATTGGGAGTTATTAAAGAGGGGACCAAGTTCATTTCATTTTCACTCCCCTTCTCTCAAGAACTCTCTAGAATATTTCTCCACACTTTTTCCACAAGAACTCAAGAGAAATTGATGATCAACTTTATCAAACCAAGAGAATCAAGTGTAAGAAACTCATTAAGGTCCATCCAAGACAAGAAATCTAAGTGGAAGTGGAACTAGGGTTTTGCTCAAGTGTGTTTCCACACGAAGTTCATTCCTACACCATCTAAGGTAATTTTAATGGTCATTCCATGTTGTTTAAAGTATTGAGAGGTTGAAAGACTTGGATTTTAAAAGGAGATAGAAAATGGGTCATGAATGTGAGAATAGTGGCATTTTGAGTAGTAGTTTGGAATGAGTCATGATTCTTGATATGTTGTAATTATAATTATGCTATAATTGACATTAAGAACATGGGATAGACATTGTATATGAGTGAATTTAATAGTGTGCCATGACCATGGATATGGATGATTTGAAATGAATTGAGAAATATGGATAATGTAGGTGAATAAAGACTATTGCTTACGATATTGTAAATGTTATTGTAGATGTTTGGGAGTTGATATATGATATGGAGGAAGTTGTATAAACAAAGGAGATGCTGCTCAATTTTCTCTAGCTTTAGTAAAGTGTGCTAAGCTATCGATTTTCTAATGTTAGTATAAACTCTAATGAAGGTAGAAACATGAGCATTGAAGGAGAACGTTCAGGTGATAGAATAGCTAAATGAAAACGTATGTAAGGCTAACCCTTCTTTCAATAAGGCATGGTACCTTAGCTAGATATCTATCCTTTCATGATTCGATAATGTCCTCCAAATGATTCTATCTTTAAAGCTACTAAAGCTCATGATTTTCATTATGTTTACGATTCTACTAAATTCCTTATATGATGGGTGATCCTCTAAGGATAGATGTAATGAAATGACGATAGTAATGATGTCGCAGATGCTCATGAGCTCTTATGTATATGTGTCTATGTATGACTATTATGTAACACCGAGCTTATATGGCCGGGTATGATATGTATTGCGTGCACACCACTGCAGTTGGGTATAGATGACCCTGAGCCTTGGTAGGGCCAGGTATGTATAATTACCGAGCTACAACCTTTGGTATCCATTCTTTTGTGTACATACTTATGGGCATGGCAGGGCCCTGTCCTGCCGATATGATGTGACATACTCTTCTTAGAGGCTCGTAAACATGTGTATATGGTTCGCTGTCTTTAGCTTTGTGGGCTTATATTTTGTATATAATTTTGATAGCCTCGTCGGCTTATGTACATTGATATGGGCATAGTTTTTGATGGTGATATAAATGTATTGTTGCCCAATGAGATTAGCATGAATGATTGATAGAATTTATGATTAAGCTATGTGGCTCACCCAGATGTAAATGTAAATGTATGACAAGAGGTGCCCGGGTGGGTTAGCACCGGGTACCTGTCACGACCCAACCTAGGGCCATGACGAGTGACCGAGCTTGACCTGCCCGATAACCTAACTTATGTTACCTGTACTCAAACATGGCATTCAATAGGGTCTATTTAACTAAGTTTGAAAGCTGTAAATAGAATACTAAAGTCCATCTGTAACTCAAAACATCTCAAAACATACTTATATATATGTAACATATCACAAGGCAAGCCAACGAAGGCCGCCGATATACGTACAATAAAACAATGGTCGGCAAGGCCAAACGATTACCCATGACACCCATGCTGTCCCATGAGACTACTACAAAGTATGACCGTGCATAGGTGACGGGATAGGGCCCCGTCGTACCCACAATGTATACAAACAAAATTATACCAAAACAGGAACAGTCTCCGAAGCAAGTGGAGCTATCTGACTCTCAATACTGACTCCTCCTAGGTGGCTGGATCGTCTAACCGCATCCACGAACTGCGGGCATGAAACGCGACCTCCGAAGAAAGGGGTCGGTCGGAATACGGAATATTACCGAATATGTAAGGCAATACCGAATCATAAAACAAGGAAAAGTGTGATAAGCACGTTTAGAAAGCAACCAGGGAGTAACCTGGAACTGCACGTTAAACCATGTCATATGGTCCCTTACACAAATTCAAGCATACACAATATAAACATAAAATATCCTACTTGTAGCCGCTTCCGGCTAATAACACAATAGTCCCTTCGGACGCCCGCTTTCGGCGTAGTCATGATGGCCCTTTCGGGCGCCCCGCTTCCGGCTTAGCTAGGGTGGCCCCTTCGGGCAGCCGCTTCGGCTTAAGAATATCATAATCCACCGATCGGGTGGAACAATAAAAATACATATGACATACAGTATGAATATGTAATGAAGTTACAAAACGTTGCACCCCTTTCAGAGTGGTTTCTATTACAACTCCCTTTGGAGAGATTTCGAGAACAAGTTTTTGTCACGACCCAAACCTGTAGGCCGTGACTAGTGCCTAAGCTGGACACTCGTATACATATCTGTTAGACATCATCAACTGAAACTAAACATAATAAGGCAACTTATAAAAATAAGACGTCGTCTCAGAACTGTCATATACATATATACCAAGGCAACCTGTCTCCAGAAGAGTTACAACTATCAACAAATAACATCGTACATAAGCCGGCGAGGCTATCATAACATGTGGGAACGCCCCAACTATATACATGCAAGCCGACAAGGCTGCCACCACATACAGTATCCGAAAACATATGTACATACGCAAGTCGACAAGGCTGCCACTACGAATGGAAACGTCCCAAAACATAAGTCATATATACACAACTAAACAGCAACTATATACAAACCCACACATATGTCTACAGACCTCTAAGAGTGACAACAGTAGCATATGATGGGACAGGGCCCCGCCGTACCCCTGGATAGACACATATATACAACAAAAGGATCTGTACTAGGCTCCGGAACAAGGGAGAACTCCAAGATAGCTGAATAGATATCCTAAGCTGGCGGATCACCAAAACGAGCGTCTGTACCTGCAGGCATGAAACGCAGCCCCCCGAAGAAAGGGGGTCAGTACGAGATGTGTACTGAGTATATAAAGCATGAAATACAGTAAACAGGATTATAACCGGAATAAGAAGTACAGAAGACGAGTACAATAACCAGGATACCAAAATGCTTGCTTTTGAAACACAAATCATGCATGTCAATATCATATATCATATCCGGCCCATTATAGGAATCGGTGAACATGGTCGCCACCCCGTCTTTGGCCATATAACACGAATACCGAGAACACAACATAACTCCGCATCACGGCATAACTCCGTATCACAGCATAGCACCATAACACAGCATAACACCATAACACAGCATAACACCATAACACATATATACCGTACCCGGCGCTCTAGTGAGGGACTCGGTGAAAGATGTAATAACGGTATGCACGAGCAGAGTAGTGAGTAACCATATGCATATTAATCATCATTTGAGACTCAATAGATAAGTAAACTAGTCAACGCTCGAGTATTAAAACGATAGTCATGTTAAGTCCTTTCTAAATGTCGCTACGAATTATATTAACGAAAGTCTCAGGGATCATAGGAATGCATCAATTAATACGAGATAGCTTATGAGAGTTCAGGACATTATTCGTTACAGAATCCTTAAAGAACAGGAACTTTCATGTATCGTTTACTATCCAATCATATAGAAAACTCGAGGGCAGTAGCTCGACTACATTAAGAATTTTAATACCAAGAAGTGAATAAGAATCATAAACATGCTCGGAACTTATGAATAGAGTTACCCCAAAGCTCATATCGTTTCATACTTACATCTAGGACATGCCAAAAGAAAGAAGGGACAGGCTTTACATACCTTTAGTGTTTACTCGCAACACAACACGTATACGCGGCCCAATAGTACCTCAAACTATATCAAGACGTCAAGAACTACGGTTAAGCTACGGGGGAATTCAAAACGTATTCTAACGTTAGTAACTCCTTTCTAAATAATTTGACGACATTTCCTTTACAATCAAACCAACCATATACAACCAAGCCAACATCAATGATTATACGTTCAAGTATCAATCCGACACTATTCAAACAAGACTCGAGAACACTCGGGGCAGCCCGTACAACACTTCAAAACAGCCCAACCAACACACAATACAACATATAAATCTTCCAAGTTCAACAAGAACAACAACAACACATTCTTTTCTTTCAAATTCATGAACTATACCAACAACCACACGTTATAACATTATTCACATAATTGCAAGAAACCTTACTAACATCATTTTAACCTCTACAACAGCCCACAAACAATTACAACTCCAACTTGAATCATTAAACCCTTCATTCTCATCATAAAATCCATAACAACAACAACTAACATACCAAGTAAAATTAGTTCATCATTCCTACACAAAACAGCCCCTACACGGCCTTAACACCAACATACATAATTCCATGAATTTCATCCATAACCACACATTACAACATGCTCAAACCATCCTCAATACATGTAAAAGAAGATTAAACCTTACCTTTAACACTTGACTTCTCAACTTGGCTAGAATTTGTGCCTTGAATTAATACTTGTTCTTGTTTCCCTAGGATCAATCCCACATTGTTATACACCTTCTAAAGAGTCAAAATTCTTGAAGAAAATTATTTTTTGATCACAATTCTCTCTCCCTCTCTAAGGTTTGCTAAGATTGTGAAGATGAAGAATGACTCTCCTTGTCATCAATTTGCTATTTATATGACTCATACAAGGTGAAAACATGTCCCACTCATGGCTTGAGCCAATCAAATTTGGCCAAGCCATGGGTGGGGCCCACGCGGCCACTTATGGCTTAATTAGAGAAATAATTAAACTTTAATCCCACTTAATAATCCAATCATGGTTAATTAATCCCTAATCTTATTTAATATTTCCATTCCAAGTAAACTTTATAAGCAACTTGTGCCTTGAAACAAAATCGGAGGTTAAAAGTCTCTACCTCGTATCCCCAAATAGTCTTGTCCTTAACTTATCGCGACTAGCTTAAAATATCCCAATGTACAAAAAAACAGGATATAACATCCTTCCCCCCTTTAGAACATTCATCCTCGAATGTTAAACTAGTCTCACCAGGTCTTACAGGGACTTCGGGTGAGTCTCTTTTATTATTATAACATATAACTTTATTTACCAATAAATATAATCAACGAGAGTTTAGATTACTGTAGGCATAGGAAACAAGTGAGGATATTTCTTCTTCATCTCTCTTGACTTCCTGTGTCATCTCCTCCCTGTTATTGTTTCGCCACAATACTTTAACGGAAGCCACGTCTTTAGTACGCAATCTTCTCACTTGACGATCCAGTATAACTATAGGGTTCTCCTGGTACGATAACTCCTCTGTCACTTGGATGTCATCCACGGGAAATATCTTGGAAGGGTCACCAATGCATTTGCGAAGCATAGACACATGAAACCTTTGGGTGTCTTGCTTCACCGATCGGATGGTGGTCTAATTCATAGGCAACCTTGCCTACCTTATGGACAATCTGATATGGCCCAATATACCTCGGGCTGAGCTTCCCCTTCTTGCCAAATCTCATTACACCCTTCATAGGTGACACCTTCAAGAATACCAGTCGCCAATCTGGAACTCTAAGTGTCGACATCGATTATCTGCATATGACTTACCGTCGACTCGAGTCGCTAATAACCTTTCCCGAATAAGTTTTACCTTATCAATGGCTTGTCGAATCATATCTGGGCCGATTAGCTTAGTCTCTCCAACATCAAACCAGCCAATAGGTGACTGCACTTCCGCCATACAGAGCCTCATACGGTGCCATCTGGATGCTAGAATGGTAGCTATTATTATAGGCAAACTCAATAAGTGGCAGATGATCAATGAAATATGCCCGCAACATATCTCCTAGCGTCTGAATAGTACGCTTGGCCTGTCCGTCAGTCTGAGGGTGAAATGTTGTACTAAGACTCACATGTGTCCCCAATCCTTCCTGGAATGATCTCCAGAAGTTAGCTGTAAACTGAGCACCTCTGTCAGATATAATAGATGTGGGAACTCCGTGAAGTCTTACTATCTTCTTAATATAAAACTTTGCATAGTCCTCAGCTGAATACGTAGTCCTGACTGGAAGTAAATGGGCTGATTTTGTCAGCCTATCTACAATAACCCATATGGAATCATACTTTCGTGGAGTGCGAGGTAAAGCTGTAATGAAATCCATATTAATTGCTTCCCACTTCCAAGTCGAAATTTTCATCTCCTGTAATAACCCACCAGGCTTCTGATGCTCGATCTTAACACCGTTGGTAGCAATTCGGCACCGAGCAACAAACTCGCTATGTCCCTCTTCATGCCATCCCACCGAGACAAGCATCTAAGGTCATGATACATCTTTGTAGACCCCGGATGAACAGAATAACGGGCATAGTGCGCCTCTCCCATAACCTGTCGCCGTAGCCCTGCAACCTCAGGTACACATAGTCTACCTCTATATAGTAGTACTCCGTCAGGTGTAATCTCGAATGGAGTCTTCTCTTTTTCAAGGGTTGTATCCTTATCATGTGCCAGAACAGGGTCCTCGTACTGACGTCGCTTCACCTCTTCCATAATAGAGGATTCAGCAACTTCTCGGACAGAAACCCCACTATCTCCAGAATCGACCAAACGAACACCAAGACTAGCTGGTGATAAATCTCACGGACTATTTCCTTCCTTTTTGGTTGCACGTCCGTCAAGCTGCCCATCGACTTACTGCTAAGTGCATCTTCTACAACATTCGCTTTCCCTGGATGGTATAGAATATCAACATCATAATCCTTCAGCAACTCTAGCCATCTTCTCTGCCGCAAATTTAGCTCCTTCCTTAAAGATATCTTGGAGGCTTTTGTGATCCATATAAATATCAACATGTACGCCATATAGATAATGCCTCCATATCTTCAAAGCGTGAATCACATTTTGTTAATTCCAGATCATGAGTAGGATAATTTCTTTCATGCTTCCTGAGCTGCTGGGAGGCATAGGCTATAGCTCTGTCATGCTGCATTAATACATAACCTAGCCCAACACCGGAAGAGTCACAATAAATGACATAGCCATCTGGTCCCTCAGGAAGAGTTAAAAGCGGAATTTTGTAGTCAACTTATCTTTCGAATCCGGAAAGCTTCGTTCACAAGCATCGATCCATTGGAACTTGTGCCCTTCCGAGTTAGCCTCGTTAAAGGCGCTGAAATCGAAGCAAACTTCTCCACAAATCTTCTCTAATATCCTGCTAACCCCAGAAAACTACATACCTCAGTAGGTGTCGTAGGTCTAAGCCAAGTCTTTACGGCCTCAATCTTCTGTGTATCCACCCGAATGCCATCAGCTCCAATAATATGCCCCAAGAATGCTACCGAAGTCAACCAGAATTCACATTTAGAGAACTTAGCATACAATTTCTGGTGCTGGAGCACCCCAAGTACCATTCTCAGATGATCTGCATGCTCCTCCTCTGATCGTGAATAGACAAGAATATCATCAATAAACACAATCACGAACATATCTAGGAACGGCCTGAATGCTCGGTTCATCGGATCCATAAACTTCTTTGGAGCATTGGTCGGCCAAAAAGACATTACCCTAAACTCATAGTGCCCGTATCGGGTCCTGAAGGCAGTCTTTGGAATATCTGCCTCTCTTACCCGCACCTGGTGATAGCCTGACCGCAGGTCTATCTTCGAGAAACACTTAGCACCCTGCAACTAGTCAAATAAATCATCAATCCTGGGGAGGAGATAGCTATTCTTTATGGTCACCTTGTTCGGCGGCCTATAATCAATACACATCCGTAGCGACCCATCTTTCTTTCTCACGACACAATGCGGGTGCTCCCCGAGCGATATGTTTGGGCCTAATGAAGCCCTTCTCTAATAAATCCCTCTGTTTGCTCCTTCGGTTCTTTCGATTCTGCCGGGTGCCATTACGTAAGGAGAGGAATAGATATGGGGTGAGTATCGGCAACACATCTATAGTGAACTCTATCTCTCGCTCAGGAGGAAGACCTGGAAGTTCATCTGAAAATACATCTGAAAATTCATTGACTACCCGAACTGACTGAAGAGTCGGCACCTCTACTTTAAAGTCATGCACACGAACCAGATGATAAATATAACCCTTTCTAACCATCTTCCTTGCCTTGAGGTATGAAATAAACTTACCCCTCGGTGATGCCATATTCCCTAGCCATTCTATAGTTGGCTCACGGAAACTAAAACCGAACTATCTTGTTTCTACAATCAACGTTAGCATAACAAGAAGCTAACCAATCCATACCAGCATAATAACATCAAACTCATTCATATAACTTATCAAATCGCCCAAGGTATGACGACTACATATATTCACCGAACACTTTTTATATACCTTTCATTATTACGAATCCCCTACCGGTAGCTACCTCAAATGGTTCAATCGACTCAGGTTTTATTCCGATTCTACTAGCAACAAAGGGAGATATATATGAGAAGGTGGGGCCTGGATCTATCAATACATATACGTCCCAAGAGAAAATCGATAATATACCTGTAACCACATTTGGTGACGCCTCCCGATCTTGTCTACTAGCTAAAGCATATATACGGTTCAAAGGACCGCTAGAGGCTAAAGCTCCGCCGCGGCCTCTACCACGGCACTCGGTGCAGTGCATACCCTGCCCCATAGGGCGCATAGCTATAGAAGAAGATGAACTAGCAACCGACCCAGTAGGCTGAGCTGCACCACCTGGACTACCCCCAAACGGACACTTCCTCATAATATGGCCTTGACGGCCACAAGAAAAACAAGCGCCCGTAGCACGATAACACTCCCTAAAATGATGCCTCCCACATCGAGAACACCGAGGCAAGGGTGGCCTCGACTGACTGGAACCTCTGTTCACCTGCGAACCTGTTATATCCCGCATTTTTGTACAATCGAATAATTCGAGATAATCGCGGGAAGATGATGAGCAAGGCCACATTTTATTTTGTTGGGCATAGGAGTTGTTTGTGAGAAATTTAGAAGTGGAAATAATGAGGAAGGTCAAGGACATAAAAGGGAATTTGCAATACGACTTGAGGAAATATGAAGAAAGACGGAGGGCAAATTTGGAATTTGGAAAAAAATAATTGTTCATGAATTATAAGAATTTGCCAAGAATATAAAGTGGGCTTGAACCATTTTTTTGGGCAAAAATTAAGGCCCAACCGGCCATACAATGGGTCCAAGCCCATTGTTAATTTAATCATGTGCTAAATGAATATAAGATGACTAAGTCATCTTATATTCATCATATACTCTCTAGAAATTTCAAGGAAATTCAAGAAGAGAAAAAGGAGGAGAAAATCAAGAAGCCATTCGGCCATAGTGAAATTTCCAAGGAAAAATTGAGAAAAATTCTCCAAAAATTATTTTCTATCAAGTAGAGGGTGCATAACAAGGTGAAGTTGTTGGTGGAGTAAGAAAGATTCATAACCATTCAAGTTGCCAAGAGTT
>NC_081344.1:49371904-49428499 GCF_029784015.1 Lycium ferocissimum
AAATAGAAGAAAAACCTTCAACAAATCTTCTGTAATAACCTGCGAAGCTTAGAAAGCTACGTACCTTCGTAGGAGTTGTGGGCCTTGGCCAAGTCTTTACGGCCTCTATCCTTTGACTATCTACCCGAATTCCGTCGGCTGAGACAATGTGCCCAAGAAATGTCACTGAGTTCAACCAGAACTCACACTTAGAAAATTTTACAAATAACTCTCAAGTCTGGAGTCTGGAGAACTCTGAGGACAGTACGCAAATGATCCGCATGTTCTGCCTCTGATCTGGAATATACCAAGATGTCATCGATGAACACAATAACAAACAAATCTAGAAAGGGCCTGAACACATCATTCATTAAATCCATAAACACTGCCGGTGCATTAGTTAGCCCAAATGACATTACCCGGAACTCAAAATGGCCATATCTTGTTCTGAAAGCTGTCTTAGGGATATCTTTCTCCCTAACCCTCACTTGATGATATCCGGATCTCAAATCTATCTTGGAAAACCATTAGGTACCTTGTAATTGATCAAATAAGTCATCAATCCTCGGAAGAGGATATTTATTCTTAATCGTCACCTTATTCAATTGCCGATAATCGATGCACATTCTTAAAGAGCCATCCTTCTTCCGAACAAACAACACGGGTGCTCCCCACAGGGATGAACTAGGCCTAATAAAGCCTTTCTCGAGCAAGTCTTTCAATTGCTCCTTCAACTCTTTCAAGCCGGGAGCCATTCTATAAGGAGGAATAGATATAGGCTTGGTGTCTGGCAACACATCGATAGCAAAATCAATCTCCGGCTCGGGAGGAAGGCCTGGGAGCTCTTCCGAGAATACATCCGGAAACTCATTCACTACAGGAACTGACTGAAAGGTCGGCGGTTCAGCTTCTACATCTTGAACCCGCACTAGATGATAAATGCAACCTTTTGTAATCATTTTCCTTGCCTTTAGGTAGGAAGTAAACCTACCGTTTGGTGATGCCGTATTTCCTGTCCATTCTAAAACTGGTTCTCCCGGAAATTGGAAGTGAACCATTTTCATTCTACAATCAACATTGGCGTAGCAAGAAGCCAACCAATCCATGCCCATAATAACATCAAAATCCACCATTTTTAACTCATGCAAGTCAATCATAGTACGGCGACCACAAATCACAATTACACAATTTCTATATACTCGGCTAGCTATTACCGATTCACCAACGGGTGTGGACACCTCAAAAGGCTTAATCGACTCCGGTTTAATTCTAAATCGACCCGCAATATATGGAGTAACATATGACAATGTGGAGCCGGGATCTATCAAAGCATATACATCATGAGAAAGTACCGATAATATACCTGTGACCACATCAGGAGAAGACTCGAGGTCTTGGCATCCGACCAAAGCATAGATACGGTCCGAGGACCGCCGGAACCGGGGGCTCTCCCCTCGCTCGCCACGGCCGACCGGCGCGTGTGAACTCCGGCCCCATAGGGGGCGTAGATGCGAAGATCCGGCTACCGAACCTCGAAGGTCGGGTCCTACCTCTCGCCGCTAACCGAGGGGCAATCTCGCATAATATGGCTCGGCCGACCACATGAATAGCAACCCTTCCGAGCCCAATGCGCACTGACCCCAATGTAACTTCCCACACTAGGAGCATCGTGGTACGGGTGGCCTTGCCTGACCCGAATCACCTTTAAACTGGGATCTCGAAAAGCTCTGACTCGGCTCGGGATGAGTAGGTCTATCAAATCTCTGGCCTGAATACCGTCGAGGCGCACTAGTCATAGAATAGCCCGACTGTCTAGAAGACTGCTATCTGTGCCCACCTCTATACTCGTTCATCGGGCCCGAAGATCTAGCCCTCTTGCTATGCCCTCTATCATGCTCGCTTCTTTGTTGTTGCAAGCTTTCTTCTAAATTTTGAGCGTGGGATTGGATGCGTGTAATATCCATATTGTCTTGGAGAGACGCAGTCAAACATCTATCCATCAAATATGGCCCTAGGCCTTTCACAAACCTGTGCACTCGATCACCCATATCAGCTACCATGGCCGAAGCATACCTAGCCAAGGAATTGAAGCCGAGGCTATACTCTAGAGCACTCATGCTCCCTTGCCTCAAATTTAGGAACTTATCGGCTCTAGCTCGCCGAACTTCCAGGGGCAAATAATGTCGGAGAAATGCATCTACAAATTCTTGCCATACCGGGGGAGGTGCATTGGCCCCCCGTGAAGCCATCCAAACCGTGTACCAACATACCGCGACATCCCTCAATTTATAGGACGCTAGCTCCACCGGTTCGGTGTCTGAAGCATGTATCAACCGAAGCGTCCTCAACATACCGTCAATAAAATTCTGAGGGTCCTCATCCGGCTTTGATCCGAAAAATTCCACAGGGTTCAAACTGATAAAATCACGGGCTCTTGCACTAACAGCCCTATCACCTTGCCCTGAACTTGGCCTCTGAGTTTGGGCTGCAACCAATTGAGTCAGCAAGTTAATGGCCTCTCTCACATCTTGGCCTGAAGCATTCGGTGGAGGAGCCGGAGGTGCTGGAGCTGGGGCTGAGGCTCCCTCACGTTCCTCTAATATAGGCCCTGAACGGGAAGACTGAGATTGAGCCGCACTCTGGGACTCACTTTCTTCTACTACCGGTGGCGGTGCTCTTTCAGCCCGCTTTTCTCGTCACCGTCTTGCCCTTTTGAAATTTCCTCGTAGCCTTTCTCTTTACAGGCATTTCGGAGATACACAACATATCGTTAAGAAATAAGGAGTTCTTACATCAAGCTCTATCGCACGATTTCTTATGAAGAAAGAAGTTCATTCATTCCTAAAATGTCCGCAGCTTCTTGTTTATAAGTGTGGCGCGCAACACACCCATAACCAAGACTCTACTAGACACGGCTCGTAGACACACCCTAGGACTGAACTGCTCTGATATCACTTTTGTCACGACCCAACTCGAGGGACGCGACGAGCACCCGGTGCTAGCCCACCCGGGCACCCCTTAACATACTTAAACATCACATTCTAGATGAGTCGCATAATTATAGCATGCCTTTCATTCGTCATTATTCTAATCACGTTGGGCAATAACACATCTATATCATCAATAACATCTGTGCCCATATAAGTGTAGATACGCTGACAAGGCGATCAAACAACATCTCAAAATATAGGCCGACAAGGCCGAACACATCTAACCATATACACAATGTCTACGAGCCTCTAAGAAGGGTACATCATATCATAACATATGGGCGGGACAGGACCCCGCCGTGCCCATGGATATATACACAAAAGAATCTATACCAAAAGCTGCAGCTCCGAATGAAGTGGAGCTCTGCTATGTAGTCTCTGAGAAAAATACTGCTATGGATCAAATCTGTCTCCCTGGCCACTGCGGCATGACGCGGCGTCACAAACAAACAAAAGGACGTCAGTACGAAGAATGTACTGAGTATGTAAAGCATGATCAATATCAATATGGAAGCATGATGGATAACATATGAAATAATATAGCTGGGAGACAATGGCATCATCATCATGGCGCTTACCTGCTCTCCATAGGGACGTTCTATTTCTATTTCGTACTCGTGTACATACAATTGTATTCTTGCTCATTTACCTTTCGTATCTACCTTCGTGTTCCTATTCATGTCTCCCTTCATACTCATGCTCATATCATATACATTGCATATTCATAGCCTTTACTTGGCACTTACATAGTCTCAACATATTCGTACTCTAATCGTTATCATACACATAGCATAGTCGTATTCATATGGATGTCATACATATAGCTTATTCGTACTCATATAGATGTCATACATATAGCTTATTCGTACTCATATAGATGTCATACATATAGCTTATTATATTGCGTACCCGACCAATAAGTTCGGTGTTTCTCGTACCTGGCCCTACCAAGGCTCAGTGTTATTCGTACCTGGCCCTACCAAGGCTCAGTGTTATTCGTACCCAACTGCAGTGGTGCGCGCACGTCGTTATATATAGATATACGTATTCATTATATTCTACCCGGCCATATAAGCTCGGGGTTCACAATAGCCTCTCATGGGCACACATACATACTAATTCATATCTATCTCTTAGCCTTCTTATTATCGTCATTCATTTCATTCTATCCATAGAGCATTACTCGCCGTGTAAGGAACTTAGTACAATCGCATCGTTGGCTTAATAGCTTCTCGAGCTAGGATCATCAGAAAGTAGCATGGACTCATAAGAGATGAACAATTGGTCCAAGAACCATGCCTTATAAAAGAAGGGTTAGCCTTACATACCTTTCGTGCGACTATTCTATCACTTGAGCGTTCTTCTTCAAAGCCCACGTTCTACCTTCATTGGAGTGCATACTCATATTAGATAATGGATAGCGTTTAGCATTTATGACTAATTCTAGAGAAAATCGGACAGCATCTCCTTATTTATACGACTTTCCTCGTATTACATGTCAACTCCCAAACATCAATAATAACATTTATAATATCATCACAATAGCCTTTAGTCAACTAGATTACTCTTACTTCACAATTCTCTTCACTTCATCTATATCCATAGTCATAATTCGAAAACACGTTCATTCACATACAATGTCTATTTCCATACTCTCAATATCATTTATAACATGATCATATTCATAAAGCATCAAGAATCATAACTCGTTCCAAACGTTTACTCAAAAGTGCTACTATTCACACATTCATGACCCACTTCTTATATTCTTTCGTAATCCGAGTGTTTCATCTTCTAAACACTTTATAATACATGGAAGCATCATAAAACTCACCTTGGATGGTGTAGGATTGAACCTTGGTTGCATAAACCTCACTTGAGCCAAACCCTAGATTTTCCTTCACTTGGATTTCTTGCTTTTTGATGAACTTTAATGGTTTCTCTTACTTTGATTCACTTGTATTGATGATAAACACCTTTGATTTCCTTTGAATCCTTGTTCATGAAATATTTATGAAGCCCTAGAAGTCTTAGAGAGAAGTAGAGAGATGTTGGAAATGAAAATATGAAGTTGGGAACACATTTAAACACTTAAAACATTTCAGCCCGTCGGGTGTTCCACGGATCGTTCCACGGTCCGTGGAACCCAAGAGCTTGTCCGTGGAGCTGGTCGTGGCTCACGACCAGCCAGCTGCTCTCTCTGTTGGCAGTTCCACGGACCCATCCACGGTCCGTGGAATGTAATTCTGGCCGTGGAACTCACTGTTCCACCAAGTTTGATCCCGTCGTCTCGTTTGATCTCCAATCCTTATGGAACCTTCTTAGCACTTGTTTATCCCTTCATTAGCAATCTAATGGGTGTTATAACTCTTCCCCAACACATCATTAAGTTGTCATCAACTCGCTACTCATAAATCCTTTCCGAAACTTATCGCTTACATAGCCTTCTCTTGGAAACTTTCTTATCTAACATCGAATGTCTTTCGAATCTTATTTGGAATCATCAAATGCTATGTCTTACTGAAACATCGACTACCTCATATCTCTCATTAGCCTACTCACTATTCATCAACGAAAATTTTTTCGAGGTGTAACAATTGGCTACGTATGTATACTCAAACAAAGTTTATGTCTGTAGTCAAGAGTTCAGAGTGATATTTCATGAATCTTTCATGCATTTATATATATGTACAACTATTTCTCACACCAAGCCGCGCTATAGTTGGTAGAGTAGAGCACGTAGATGTGTACACCATTGCAGTGGGTACGTTATGAGGTTACACCGGACGTGGGGTGATATGATATATGGATCGGACTGCACGTTCGGCAGCACATACATCTATGGATTGGGCTGTACATTCCACAACACTAACAGTTATACTATCATATAGGTATATGATTTTTGAAAGAAAGCATGCATATCATAGGCCCTCAGAGGCACTTTCAGTTATATATAGTGTTATACAGACACTTTAGGATATACAATCGCACATATACATTCAGCTTTGTATAGATAAAATCTTATGTCTCAGATTCCTTTCATGATTCTTATGTATATGCTATCTCCATATCTTACATACTCGGTACATTATTCGTACTGACTCCCCTATTGTTTGGGGGGCTGCATTTCATGCCCGCAGATTTTGAGATACAAGTTGGCGATCCATCTATTAGGATGTCAGCTCTGCGGATGAGGTTGATGCATTCCATTTGTTCCAAAGATGCCAGGAGTCAGCATGGTCTTGTGTATATATATATACCTATGTATGCACATGTGTATGGGTATGGTGGGGCCCTATCCCAGTCACGTTGTGTTATATTTTCCAGTAGAGGCTTGTAGACTGTGATATACTGTCAGATCATGTCCAGACTTGTGGTTTCACATGTTGTCACAGGTGGTTATGATAGTTTTATCGGCTTATGTAGTATGTGTCACGACCCAATCGGAGGGCCATGATGGGTACTCGGTGCTAACCTACCCGGGCACCTCTTAATGTACATGCACATTTACGTCTAGGTGAGCCACATAGGTAAACCATACTTTCTATCATCATTCATACTAACATCATTGGGCAACAATGCATTTATATCACCATTAATAACTATGCCCATATCCATATGCATAAGCCGACGAGGCTAACAAAATGATATACCAAATATAATCCGACAAGACTAAATACATCTAACCATATACACATGTCTACGAGCCTCTAAGGAGAGTATGTCATATCATATAGGCGGGACAGGACCCCGCCGTGCCCATAAATAAATACAAAAAAGAATAAATACCAAAAGCTGTAGCTCCGAATGAAATGGAGCTCCGCTATGTAGTCCCTGAGTAATAAAGCTATGGATCCAGTCTATCTCCCTGGCCACCTGCGGGCATGACACAGCGTCCACACATAAAAGGATGTCAGTACGAACTGAGTATGTAAAGCATGATCAACATTATTATAGAAGCATAATAAGCAACATAAGAAATAGCATAAGATGGGAGGTAGTAGATCCAACGTCATAAACACTTACTTGCTTTTCATAGGGACATTCCATTTCTAATACGTAACCGTGTGCATACATCTATATCCGTATGCGTATTCATATCCGTACTCATTTACACTTTCATACCCATATTCATAATCGTATTCATATTCATATTCATAATTCGTTTACATAGTCATATTCATAGCATACCCGATCATGAAGGATCGGTGTTTCACATACCCAGCCATGGCAAGGCTCGGTGAGTATACATACCTGGCCCTACCAAGGCTCAGGGTGTCCCATACCTGGACCTACCAAGGCTCAGGGTGGCCCATACCTGGCCCTACCAAGGCTCAGGGTTATCCATACCCAACTGCAGTGGTGTGCGAGCAATGCATAACATACCCGGCATATAAGCTCGGTGTTACATAATAATCATACATAGACACATATACGTAGGAGCTCATAAGCATCTTTGACTTCATTACTATCATCGTTCATTACATTTATCCCTAGAGGATTACTCATCATATAAGGAATTTAGTACAGTTGTATCATATCGAGAATCATGAGCTTAGTAGCCTTTACAGATAGAATCATTTGGAGGACATCATAGGCTCATAGACGAATAGATATTTGGCCAAAGAACCATGCCTTATGAAAGAAGGGTTAGCCTTACATACCTTTCCGTTCAACTATTCTATCATCTGCATGTTCTCCTTTAATGCTCACGTTTCTACCTTCATTAGAGTTATACTATCATTAGAAAATCGATAGCTTAGCATACATGACTAAAGCTAGAGAAAATTGGGCAGCATCTCCTTTATTTATACGACTTCCTCCATATCATATATCAACCCCCAAACATCAATAATAACATTCACAACATCGTAACAATAGTCTTTATTCACCTACATTATCCTTACTTCTTAATTCACTTCCAATCATCCATATCCATGATCATAGCACACTATTACATTCATTCATACACAATGTCCATCCAATGTTCTTAACATCATTTATAACATAACTATAATCACAACATATCAAGAATCATGACTCAATCCAAGCTATTACTCATAAATGACACTATTCCCACATTCATGACCCATTTTCTATATTCTTCTACAATCCAAGTGTCTTAACCTCTCAATACCTTAAAAAACATGGAAATACCATAAAATTTACCTTAGATGGTGTAGGAATAACCTTGGGTGGAAACACTTCACTTGAACCAAAACCCTAGTTCACCTCTAATGGAATTTCTTGTAGTCCTCTAACCCTTGGAAGCTTTCTAACACATGAACACTTGATCCTAGTCTTTGATGTCACGACCCAACCCCGTAGGCCGCGACTAGTGCCCGAACTGGGCACCCGTACACACCCATTAATCAGAAATAGCATGCGAATAACTTATACAATATACAAATAACATATGCGTACGGAAAAGTGGAACGTCACCCCAAGCTGTCACAAATATACATATACATATAGCCGTCATATCTTCCAGCAGATAATATCACATATAAGCCGGTAAGGCTATCATAGTGTAGGGGGACGTCCAAATCATAGAGCACACCGATATAACTGAACGGTAATTACCCATAACCCACACATATATGTCTACAGACCTCTAAGAATAATAACAGAATCATATGACGGGACAGGGCCCCGCCGTACCCGTGAACAAACATATACATATATGCAATAATGGAATCAGGGTCAAAGTATAGGCTCGAACAAGGGAGCGCTCCAAGACAAACGCCTAAACAGAATCCTAAGCCGGTGGATCATCCAAATAAGTATCCGTACCGCGCGGCATGAAACGCACCCCGAAGAAAGGGAGTCGGTGACGAAATATGTACCGTAGTATGCAAAGCATGAAATATGGTAAACAAGATCATAGTCAAAACTGTAAGTACGGAAAGTAAATGCAATATTCAAAATATCAAAATGCTTACTCATAAAAATACAAATCATGCATAGGGCTCTTAGAACGGTGGTCGCCCGCCTGTCGTTGGCGCCACACCACATCATCACACCAGAAGGTTTCATATCTCCGTATCCCCGTCACACATCATAACATATCATAACATCATAACACATCATAACACCATAAACGGTACCCGGCCCTCTAGCGAGGAACTCGGTGAACCGTAAAACATCATACTGTCGAATATACATAGTGGGCACGATAACATAACCAGACCGGAACTCGGTGAAGGAGGTAATGAGAGAATGCACGAGCAGAGTCGTGAGAAACTATATGCAATTTAAAACATTTTAAAAAACTCGATAGATTAATCAAAATGAACCATCATTTAAAAACTGAGGCGATAGTCAAATCAAGTTTCCTTCGAGGGTCGTTCGAAAGCATATCAAATAGAACTTTAGGACTCATAAATACGTATTAAACTATATGGAGTAACTTATGGAACTTAGGGGCATAATCATCGTTATAAACTCGTTAGAGAAATAACTAATCGCCGCTCGAGGGTTAAGGCGATCGTTACACTAAATCCTTTCAAAAGTCGTTAGTAACACACAAAGGAGAGTCTCGGGGCCCACGGACGAGTATCGAACCAATATGGGTCCATTTATGGAAGTTGGAGACCTTATCCATCGTAGAATCTCCCGCGAACGTGTCACACCCCAATTTCCGTTAGGGTGTGATGTGCACCCGACCCTTACTTAGGGCCGAGCGAACCCTCTAACTATCATAATACTCGTAATCGTAATGGACCCTTAACCGGATCATAAATGCATAATGAAAATTTTTGAAAAACAAACATACTTTATATCTTTTTCAAATTACACAAAACCTGTAACCGTACAAAATCTGTAAAACCACATATGACAATACTACGCCTTATGGATCCGCTCATAACGGACATCTTTTGCTCATGACTCTGTCTGCAAAGTCTCTAACATAATCAGATACCATAACACACATATACACTGACTCGGCAGCACTCCGGAGAAAATGGAGCTCGCCAATCCCGCTGGAACATCTTCTGCTAATGTCTTCAGCTCACCTGGGTGTACCTGCGCGGCATGAACGCAGCCCCCGAAGAAAGGGGGTCAGTACGAAATATGTACTGAGTATGTAAAGCAGAAAATCCATTAACAGAATCATGGCCGGAATAAAAAAACCACAGAAAACAAGTATAGGAACCGGAGAATCATAACTTGCCTGTGCAACACTTATCCTGTATATACATAAGCCGGCAAGCAAAACATATCATAATCATATTAATTCGGAAATCATTTGCGAAGTACAGAAAACAGAATTAGTAATCAGAGGGTCAGAAGACTTAGCTTATTCTTCTTTCTTTTCGAAAAAAACATTTCTGTCTTACATGTATAGGAAATAGATCATATCATAATAACTGACATTAACCGATGTGGGATTCGCCTAAACCAGTGCGGAATTTTGCCTCGCCACTGGGTTTGCCCCACCACCGGCTCCGGAATAAAACAGATCGTATTTCAGAATATATATGTAACACATAACGTGTCCCGGCCCTCCAGTGAGGGACTCGGTAAACAGAATCATCAGATTATCATGTCATCAGATCGTCACATTATCAGAATATCGCATCATCAGAACAGACTCATTATATTGTCAGATTTCCACATTATCAAATCATTATATCATCGGATCAAACAGAATATCATATCATATATCCTATGCGGTCCATAATGGGACCCGGCGGATGGAACGTGGTCGCCCCTCCTGCCTTGGGCGCCACAACTCATCATACTTCGGAAGTTTTCAGATCTTCTGCATCTCCGTCACACATCATATCACATAACCACGGTACCCGGCCAAAAGGGGCTCGGCGTACCGGACACATCATAACACCACAATAATAGTCGCTCATCATACTTCGGAAGCTCATCATACTTCGCATTGTGCGCACGATAGTACCGGCCCGGGACTCGGCGAAGGAAGTAACAATATCATGCACGAGCAGAATCGGATGATCTATACACATCTCCAAACACATACACAGACTTAACAGAACAATCAAAACAGACTATCATTCCAGAATCCAAGCAATAACCCATTCGGGTTTCTTTCGAGTGTTATTCGGAACATATCAAATATAATTTAGCAATCAGAGTTACATATCAGAATCATATGTACACGGATTCTCACTTCATACATTTACACAAACTTAACAGAATAATCAGCCAAATTATCATTTATAGGCCGATGGCGTTAACCAAATCAAATCTCTTCCAGATATTATCCGGGATTTATCAGATAGAACTTTAGGCATCATAATCACGTATCAGAATCACATATATACGAATCTTTATTTCAAACTTAACAGATAAGTGAGTAATCATATTCAGAAGTCAGATTATTAGCCATATTAAGTTATATTAACAAGTTGTTACAACTATACAACGGAACGTCTTGCGGGCCCGCGGGCAAGTACCAAACCGACCCGAGCCCGCCTATGAATGTCGGGGATGCTATACATTAGGGGACCTCCCACGAGCGTTTCGGAGCGATCCGAGCTCATATGTGAAAGATACGGACGTTCGTAGTTTCCGACTCTTTTATAAACAAAATCTTTTATGCATATTCATATTCACTCATACAAAGGCATAGAAACCATAGTTTGACTACATTATGCATACGGATGTCAAGAAACAAATAAGAATCACGGACATGCTCGGATCGCAGGAGTAGAGTTACCTCGGGGAGCATATCATAGCCTATTCGTACTAAGACATGCCAAAGAAAGAAAGGTGAGCTTTACATACCTTGGCCGCCCTCCGAGCTATTCCAACCTTACGTCTCGGCTGCTCACGATCTACAATAATGTCATTGGACATCCGACATTAGCCATAGACATTGAAGATCCCAATTCCAAGCCATCACTTTTTCTACGAAAATTTCGGCAGCATCTCCCCTATATATCCAACCACCCCGAGAATTCAACTCGGCCAATATCAACAACCAAACCCACAATCATAATGACAACATCCATAATCAATTCATAACGCATTCTAACATTAACGATCCCTTTCTACATAGGTCAACAATATTCCATTTATTCAAATAAACTTCGTACATTCAAACTAACACCAATGATCATACGTTCAAATATTATTCCGAGGCCATTCAAACACGATTCAAGAACACCTCGGACAATCCATAAAATGTTCAAATCAGCCCATTCATCATCCAACACTACCCGAATTCCTCCAAGTTCAACAAGGGTAACGACAACACATCTCTACCTTCCAAATTCATGAACTACATCCACAATCCCATACATTACAACATGATCTTTACAATTATGAGAAAACATATTAAAATCATATTGACTTTCAAAACAGCCCACAACAATTGCAACACCAACATAAGTCATTAAACCTTCATTTCGCGTTGTAGAATTCACAATACGACAACCAAATTATATCAAATAAAATTAGTCCATCTCTTCCACACAAACAGCCACCATCCGGTCAGCCCCTCAACACACACAACTTCATACATTTCATCCATTCCCCACACATTACAACAACACACAAACAAGCTATATACAATTAATTCACTATCTCCACACAACACACACAACACACGGCCACACCTACACTCCCACGGCTACACTTCAAACACCACACTTTCATGAATTTCATTCGTTTTCATACTTCATAACACTCACAAACCATTCATAACATGTGAAAAATAAGATTGAATCATACCTTGTTCCTTCACCTTTGCCATTCGGCTAGGACATGTCTTGCAAGGAGGAGTGTTTTTCTTGCTTCAACAATTATTCCACGTTAACGAGGACCTTCAACTTAGGAGGAAAACATGAAGAAACCAATTGTTCTTGACCACCTTGAAGGCAAGTAGCCGGCCACCCCATGGCCTACCGCCCTTCTCCTTCTTTCTCCATGTTTCTTGAATTTTCCTAAGTAGAGAATAATGACTTGTGTCTTATGTTATTAATCCCACATATATATATATATATATATATATATATATATATATATATATATATATATATATATATAATAAAGGGGGCACATGGCCGGTCATGTGCCCCTATTTTCCCTCCAATTTTTCTTCAATTTTCTCAATTTCTCTAGAATTTTCTTAATTCACAAAGATGACTTCCATGCTTGCTTAGTCATCTTTTAATCACATGCATTTTGCATCCATGTGGGACATAGTCCACTCCAACTTGGATGGCCACAAGACTTCTTCAACAAGTCATAAATAATAATTTCCAAATTCCAACTTTGCCCTTAATATTCCATGCCAATAATACTTACAAGCAACTTGCACCCTAAAACGAAGCCGGAAACTAGCCTTGTCCTTAACTTTCCGCCATTGTCTCGGTTCATTCCGACGTACAAAATGCGAGGTATAACATCCTTCCCCCCTTTGGAACATTCGTCCTCGAATGTTCAACTAGCCGTACGGGGCCTCATAAGCGCCTCGGGGGAGCTCCCTCTTTATAGCTATTGCCATCCTTCATACTATCTTTTAGGCTATCCAATACCATTCTCTTGTCATACTCTTTTTCTTCACACACATCCATTTTCTAGTGTCCCGTCATTCGAGGTTTTTGCAAGACTTCTCACACTGCCTCAAACGCCATTCTAACTCTTATACACTTATTGTTGATTTTTCCGATCTCACTAACTTACTTCGGGGAAGGGGGCCTCGTTGGCAGCCCGGACGTCCATACCAAACACATTATCGTATCAACTGTTCTTATCCCACTCTTGCATTTCTCTCACCCGCTTCCCCCCTTTAGGGGTATGCTTGTACCATTATCCATTCATGCCTGTTTCTTTTTCTGCACACGAGAAATCTTATGCTACCTCCGTGTCGTTCAGAACACACTACTCTTACATAGTCTTTTTCTCATTTTCAAAACGTATTCTTGTTCATTCACATTTTATCCGTATCATCCCACCATTTCCTAGCATTCATTCTCGCCTTGTTTCTTCTTTCTATAACTTAGCCTCACAATCCTCGCCGCTTCACCGTCCCGTCACTTATACATCATAACCTATTACTACACCGTTGTCTCTCGTTTCCTTTTTATTCCTTTCTTTCCGTTAACCTATTACTATCGCCGACCGATTCACACCGTCCTACGTGTCCTTTTAAGGTTTCTCGGCCGCTCCACATACTCTCTCTTAACTCTCTTAGACTCTTTTCTTATTCGCTCCTTACGTCCGAATTTATAGAATTTTCAAAAAAACTTCCCGACCCATCCGCCCGTCCTATGCGCTTAACTTTGGAACTTTGAATACGACGCTTTAACGCTTTCGACTCCGTCTTTTTCACCGCAGACCTTCTACACATAATATTGAGTACGTCGGAATTTTATCATATTCCCAAATCACGACACATCCGGCAACTTATTAACACGTCCCCATTCGTCACAATTCTTTTTCCTCCATACCCTCGTCTTAATTATATCACTTTATCCAAACCTACCAGTCCTTCCAAATTTCCTTACTACCATATTTCCACCGACATCTTATTTACTATTTCACCACTCATTCCACAGTTAACTTATTCCTAGAGGGCAGCCGTACTTTACAGCTCGGTCAACTTTCATCGCTACTATTAACCCGACTTTTTCAAACTATTTTCCAACTTGTATCTCATTCTCGTAATATTTCTAGAAAAATTTCGGCAGAGTTTCCTCTGTATTTCTTACTATTCCAAAACCTGCACGCAGGAAATACCAGCAGTGCCTCACAAAGATCATATATACATATCATATCATATTGTATCGTATCATAGCCACACAGGGCTCTCAATATTCACAAAGGTCCGAAGATATTAGATTTACCTCATATGCTCAGCACGACTACACATATCACATTTTCTTGCTTACCTTCCTTTTCAGTTTTCAACTTTGCCTTTCAATCGTATGCCAATACCTTACTTGACATATATCTTTCGTATCTTTACTTACCTGCGTGCTTTGTAACCTTCCATACCGCTGAGTCGCTTCCGCCCGTCAACGTCATTCCTCTCGCCGAAATCAAAGGTCAATGTCGGGAATTTCCTATAACTTGGCTCTACAAAGACGATCTAAGATGCCAAAGAAGAGTAACCATCCTAGATGCCCCGTAGCCTCCGTTTATAAATGTGGCGCGCTTCACACCATAAACGGACTCTACCGGACACGACTTTGCAGACAACCCCCTAGGACGAACCGCTCTGATACCAATTTGTCACACCCCAATTTCCGATAGGGTGTGATGGGCACCCGACCCTTATCTAGGGCCGAGCGAACCCTCAAACTATCGCAATACTCGTATTCATATTGGGCCCTCGACCAAATCATAAATACATAATAAAATTTGTACGAAAAACGAACATACTTTATATCGTTTCAAATCAAACACAACTTACGACCGTACAAAATCTGTAATATCATGTATAACAAAACGACGGCTTATAGAGCCGCTCACAACTGACATCTTATACACACGACTCCGTCTGCAAAGTCTCTAACATGACTCGGATATCATAACACAAACAAACTCTGACTCGGCAATGCTCCGGAGAAAATGGAGCTCGCCAATCCCGCTGGAACATCTTCGGCTAATATCTTTAGCTCACCTCGGGTGTACCGCGCGCGGCATGAAACGCAGCCCCCGAAGAAAAGGGGTCGACGGAATATGTACCGAGTATGTAAAGCAGAAAATCCATTTACGAGTCATAACCGAATGAAAAACTACGAAAAACAAGTATAGGAATCGAGAATCATAACTTGCCCGTGTAACACTTATCATGTATATACATATGCCGGTGAGCAAAACATATCACAATCATATTAATTCGGAAATCATATGCGAAGTACGTAAAACGGATTTAGTAATCGAATGTCGAAGCTTAGCTTATTCTTCTTTCTTTTCGAAAAACGTCTCTGTCTCACATATATAGAAAATAGATCATATCATGATAACTGATTTTAACCGATGTAAACAGATCGTACTTCTGAATATCTATATATATGTAACACATAACGTGTCCCCAATCGGAGGGACTCGAATAAACATCGTATTTCGATATATATGTAACACATAACGTGTCCCGCCCTCGGTTAGGGACTCGGTATCATAGATCATCGTATTTTCATATCATCGTATCGTCACATTATCGAAAATCGCATCATCGAATTACTCATTATATTGTCGGGTTTACATTATCAAATCATTATATCATCGGATCAAATGCAAATCATAGCATATATCCTATGCGGTCCATAATGGGTCCCGGCTTAGGACGGAACGTGGTCGCCCTCCCGCCGGGCGCCACAACACATCATACTTCGGAAGTTTTCGCTCTCGCATCTCCGTCACACATCATATCATATAACCACGGTACCCGGCCAAAAGGGCTCGGCGTACCGGACACATCATAACACCATAATAATAGTCGCTCATCATACTTCGGAAGCTCATCATACTTCGCATTGTGCGCACGATAGTACCGGCCCGGACTCCGGCGAAGAAGTAACAAACATATGCACGAGCAAATCGGGGATCTATACACATCTCCAAACATATACACGGTACTTAATAATCAAACAATTTATCAAAAAAGCAATACTATCATTCTTTCGAGTGTTATCGAAACATATCAAATAAATCTTTAAATCGGGTTTCTATTCATATGAACATTATTCATACATTTACATATCAATAATACTAAATTATCATTTACAACAATGGCATTAGAGTCTACGTATCAAATCATATCGTAGAACGGCATCATAATCACGTATCGAATCACATATATACGAATCATTTCAAACTTAACGATAAGTGAGTAATCATATTCGGAAGTCAGATTATTAGCCATATTAAGTTATATTAACAAGTTGTTAGAACTATACAACGGAACGTCTTGCGGGCCCACGGGCAAGTACCAAACCGACCCGAGCCCGCCTATGAATGTCGGGGATGTTATACATTAGGGGACCTCCCACGAGCGTTTCGGAGCGATCCGAGCCCATATGTGAAAGATACGGACGTTCGTAGTTTCTGACTTTTTTATGAACATATTCTTTTAAGCACATTCTTATTCAATCATACAAAGGCATAGAAACCATAATTTGACTACATTATGCATACGGATGTCAAGAAACAAATAAGAATCACGGACATGCTCGGATCGCGGAGTAGAGTTACCTCGGGAGCATATCATAGCCTATTCATACTAAGACATGCCAAAGAAAGAAAGGTGAGCTTTACATACCTTGGCCGCCCTCTAAACTAATCCAACGCTTACGTCTCGGCTTCTCACGATCTACAAAAATGTCATTGGACATCCGACATTAGCCATAAGCATTAAAGAACCCAATTCCAAGCCGTCACTTCTTTTATGAAAATTTCGGCAGCACCTCCCCTATATATTCACCAACCCCGAGAATTCAACTCGGCTAATATCAACAACAACCAACCCAACAATCATAATGACAACATCCATAATCAATTCATAACGCATTCTAACATTAACGATCCCTTTCTACATAGGTCAACAATATTCCATTTATTCAAATAAACTTCGTACATTCAAACTAACACCAATGATCATACGTTCAAATATTATTCCGAGGCCATTCAAACACGATTCAAGAACACCTCGGACAATCCATAAAATGTTCAAATCAGCCCATTCATCATCCAACACTACCCGAATTCCTCCAAGTTCAACAAGGGTAACGACAACACATTTCTACCTTCCAAATTCATGAACTACATCCACAATCCCATACATTACAACGTGATCTTTACAATTATGAGAAAACATAGTAAAATCATATTGACTTTCAAAACAGCCCACAACAATTGCAACACCAACATAAGTCATTAAACCTTCATTTCGCGTTGTAGAATTCACAATACGACAACCAAATTATATCAAATAAAATTAGTCCATCTCTTCCACACAAACAACCACCATCCGGTCAGCCCCTCAACACACACAACTTCATACATTTCATCCATTCCCCACACATTACAACAACACACAAACAAGCTATATACAATTAATTCACTATCTCCACACAACACACACAACACACGGCCACACCTACACTCCCACGGCTACACTTCAAACACCACACTTTCATGAATTTCATTCATTTTCATACTTATAACACTCACAAACCATTCATAACATGTGAAAAATAAGATTGAATCATACCTTGTTCCTTCACCTTTGCCATTCGGCTAGGACATATCTTGCAAGGAGGAGTGTTTTTCTTGCTTCAACAATTATTCCACGTTAACGAGGACCTTCAACTTAGGAGGAAAACATGAAGAAACCAATTGTTCTTGACCACCTTGAAGGCAGCAGTTCGGCCAGCCCATGGCCGGCTGCCCTTCTCCTTCTTTCTCTATGTTTCTTGAATTTTCCTAAGTAGAGAATAATGACTTGTGTCTTATGTTATTAATCCCACATATATATATATATATATATATATATATATATATATATATATATATATATATATATATATACATGGCCGGTCATGTGCCCCTATTTCCCCTCCAATTTTTCTTCAATTTTCTCAATTTCTCTAGAATTTTCTTAATTCACAAAGATGACTTCCATGCTTACTTAGTCATCTTTTAATCACATGCATTTTGCATCCATGTGGGCCATAGTCCACTCCAACTTGGATGGCCACAAGACTTCTTCAACAAGTCATAAATAATAATTTCCAAATTCCAACTTTGCCCTTAATATTTCATGCCAATAATACCTACAAGCAACTTGCACCCTAAAACGAAGCCGGAAACTAGCCTTGTCCTTAACTTTCCGCCATTGTCTCGGGTCATTCCGACGTACAAAATGCGAGGTATAACAGAACGTTTCGAAGCGATCCGAGCTCGTCTATGGAAGTTACAAGTGTTCGTAGTTACAAAGCCTTTTCGGAATAAAAAACCTTTATAAAATCTTTGAAACCAAATCATGTAAAAACATAAGGATCATGGTTCGACCGCATTAGAGAGCCAACATTAAGAAAAAATCTACAACAACATCATTTGATATCAAACATTAGCCATAGATTCTTAAAACTTCAATTTTGACTAACACTTAATTTTACAGAAATTTAGGCAGCATTTTCCCTGTAAATTCAACATCCCCGAGATTACAACTCGGCTAAATTTTCAACAACAATACCAACAACCATTCTAGCAACATCAACAATTAATTCAAAAGGCATTTTACCATCAATAACTCTTTTCTACGTATTTCGACAACATTCCATTTACGTTCAAATTAACCACATAAGATCAAGCCAACATCAACGCTTACATACATTCAAGTGCTAATCCGAAACCATTCAAACAAGATTCAAGAACACGTCAAACAATTTACACAATGTCCAAACGGCCCAACCAAGGGGCAATGCCACCCGAAACCTTCCAATTCCCATAGGGACAACAACAATACATTTCTTTCTTCCAAATTCACAACTACACCAACATTCCACACATTAACAACTTAACCTTAACAATACAAGAAACTACCCTAAATTCACATTATCTTCAAAACAGCCCACACGGTTTTTAACTTCAACTTGGATTATTAACCTTCATTGTACATCATAGAATTCACAACGACGACAACCAAAATACTAGGTAGCATTAATTCATTTCTTGCATACCAAACAGCCCCTAATCACGGCCCAACACCAACATATATAATCTCATGAGTTTCATTCATTTTCTACACATTACAACAACACACAAACATGCTAAATTCAATTAACTCTCCACTCCTACACAACACACACTACACGGCCAACACACTCACACACACGGTTCAACTTCAATATCCATATTTTTATGAATTTCATTCATTTTCATACTTCACAACATACACAAATCATCCATAACATATGAAAAATAAGATTAAAACTCACCTTCTTCACTCCACTTCTTCACTCGGCCAAGGTGATGTTTTGCAAGAACAAAGGCTTTGCTTGCTATAACAATTACTCCATGTTGATTAGAACCTCCCAATTAGTAGAAAACCTAGAATAAATAAATTTTTTGATGGCTAGTTTTGGTCTTCACTTTTCCATCTCCATGGCCGTATGTCTCTTTCTTTCTTTCTCAAAGCTTCTTGATTTTCTTAAGAGTGAAAGTGATGAATAAGATGACTAAGTCATCTTTTATTCTCACATATTAAGGTTCCATGTGGCCTTGGCCCACAAGTCATGTGCATGGTCACATGGCTTTTAATTTCATGAACATTAAATTTTCCATATTGCACTTTTAACCCCAAATTTCCTTAATATTCCATGCCCATGAAACCATAAGCAACTTATGCCTTAAAATGAAATCGGGCGTCAAAATCTCAACTTCGCATCCCGGAGTAGTCTTGTCCTTAACTTTTCATGGTTAACCCGGATTATCCCAATGTACAAAATACGGGATATAACATCCTCCCCCCCTTTAGAACATTCGTCCTCGAATGTTAAACTAGCCTTACGGGGTCTTATAAGTACTTCGGGGGAGTCTCTTTCATAGCTGTCACATACAGTTCATTATTCAATCAACACAACCCATTTGGGAAATTAGATCACCTGGAGTCATAGGAAACAAGTAGGAATACGTATTCTCCTTCTCTTTCCCGATATTGCTCCGTCACAATACCTTAACGGAAACCACATCTTTAATACGCAGCTTTCTCACCCGCCGATCTAGTATGGCTATAAGTCAAGCGTAGAATGACTTTTACGGTGCCCGGATACTATCCGTGGAACATACTCGGAGGGATCGCCTATACCTTTACGAAGCACTGACAAGTAGAAGATTGGACGCACGCCTCCAACTCGGGTAGTAGATATAATCTATAGGCAGCTTTGCCTACCTTACGGGCGATCTGGTAAGGCCTAACATACCTCGGGCTCGGGCTGAGCTTCTTTTTTTTTTTTGGCCGAACTTCATAACACCCCTCATGGGTGACACTTCCAAAGATACCCAATCGTCGACCTGGAATTCTAGGTGTCGACGTCGAGTATCTGTATATGACTTCTGTTGCCTCCGAGCTGCTAATAACCGCTCCCGAATGAGTTTCACTTTGTCAGTTACTTACTGAATCATATCTGGCCCCAATTAATTTAGTTTTGCCAACATTGGACCAGCCAATCGGTGTCCTGCACCTTTTTCCATACCGAGCCTCATACGGCTATCTGGATGCGAGAATAGTAACTATTTTTATCGGCAACTCCCATAAGTGGCAGACGATTATTTTAGCTACCTCTGAAATCAATAACGCAGGCTCGCAACATGTCCTCTAGCATTTGAATAGCACATTCGGTTTGTCCGTCAGTCTGAGAGTGACATACTATATCGAGATTCACTTGTGATTCAATGGTCAACATCATTAGTCCTTACAACCCTGTCACTATTTTACCTTTACATTCCGAGTACTCACCCAACATGACTTTGTCGCTAGTAAGTATGATGGTTAGGTGTACACGAAATGATCCTGCACCCTTCGCTATCCTTTACAGTACAGCTACACTTACGGCAACTCATAATTCGAGTTCAAACTAAGTCCTTGGACTCTTACCGCAACTATTCCTTGGCTCTCCGCCACAACCGCTTCTTTAGCCTTTCTCTCTTACAATACAACCCAAAAGTATAGGGCTACAGAAATTCTTACTCCTTTTCGATTCTCTCACAGCACAATACGTGTCTTCAATTCCCTTGTCCTAGCGATCGTTTCGAATTCTAGCTCCAAACTAATAAATTTCCTTTTCTGGAGCATGATAATGCCATAATATCTTTCAAATGCAATATGTCCTCCCCCCCCTTTATTAGGGAGGTCCTAATACACCAATAATTTTTAAATATCTACCGTTTTTCTTTACTTCTAATTTCTCATTGTGGTCACTACCCCTTTCATTCCACTTGTCGAAGTCTGTTCTCTAACCTCGTACATTCCTCTCTTATCCCATCCTACCACACTCTATCCCTCTCCCACGCCTAACCTCGAATTTTTATCCGAATAATGCCATGCTTTGCCCGTCGCCTCTCTTGAAGGCTTCACTCTCTTATGTTCCTTACCCTTTCGCTTTTTCCGACATTTTCGGTCACTTTACTTTCCATCCACGCACTCTCTTTCCTTCCCAAATATCATTATCTTAGAACTTTCCAAGCTTGACCTGTAGTGAAAACAGCATCAGCTTGCCTCATAACATAGGTGCCATCTTTTCTTTCACTAGTGCTTCATTACCCTGTCCGATTAATGCCTTCCAACACGTCACAATGTCGATCGTTGGGATTCAATATAGCCCTATATGAGATGTCATATACATGCGTATACATCACCGCTACTATCTTATTCACAAAACATTTCCAACACTATTCGACTTATCTTGTTTCTAGGGCTGCAATGCACTTTCTTTCTTTTTCACTGGTTCAATCGCTCCTCGTTTTACACGACCTCTTAAGGTTTCTACCCATTCTGCAGACTCTGGTATTTCCTTAGATTAACCTAACTTTTCATTTATTCCTTACGTCTGAATTCGTAAGACTTTCAGAAAACTTCCCGGGGGGGTCACCCATCCTAAAATTGCTCCCACTCCAAAGACGCTTAACTTTGGGATTCTGATGAAATTCGATGCTCTAACGCCAATATGACCACGTCGACCTTGCCCCATGACCTTCAACACATAATCTGGAGTAAGTTGAAGTCTTGACAGATTCCGAAACGCCCTCGTAACACATCTCCCACCGAATTAGAAAGGGTCTCTTACTTCGACGTAATAATTGTTTAATACTCGAAGTTATTCCAATTTCTCCGTTAGGTGGCACTCATATTCCAACGACAAGTGTCCCAAGTTCTCTTGAAGTAGTATTTTTACCTCAACCTACGTCACCTGTTTATTTTGGTGAAATTATATTGCACCACCGGTTCCTTAAGCCTACCGTCTTTGTCGCTTAGGGATTCCATTATTTTTGAAGTGAAGTTTTGTGCACGTAGTACCCCTTTGTACTCTATGCCTTGTACGCTTACTGTATGCCCAACATAGGCTTCTAGCCCACTCACAAACACTCCAAGTTCGTCTCACTAATAGCCTTATCTTATCACCGTGTCGTCGCACTACACCTTTACATTCATAACTATGTATTCCCTTTTTGTTCCATATTCACACTTATTTAATTATGTCTCTCCTGGGTGCTTCCTTCAGTATCCCCTTACCACATTTCTCCAGTCTATGCCTATCCTTCTTTTCTGTGCACGAGAAAGTTCGTAATACCGCTACATTTTCAAAAAATATTGCTCCTACATAATCCTTTTCTTACTTTCAAGTCATAATCTATTCACCCCTATTTGTCCTTATGTCCATATCGTGCCAGTCATTTCCTAGCACTCCCTCTACTTCGTTGTTCGACTCTCTCTCTATAATCTGGTCTTTCACCGTTCCGTCACTGATATTACTCGTGTTCACGGCTACACATATCATAATCTATTACAGCGCTGTTATCTTACCCGCGTTTCCTTTTTATCTCCTTCATCCAATTAATCCCTTCTTCTTTTATGCTCGCTATCGTTCCCGTTATCTCATAGTTTCTATTCCGTATTTTCCCTGTAGAAGGACTTCATAAATCCCTCTTTTTCCCAACTAACTCACCTTCATACTTTAGTCACACAAATCACGTCATGTCCTTTAGCCGCCTCCTTGCTAGGCCCTGCTCATTTTTATAATAATTCCTATTATATTCATATAATCTCCTGTTCGTAATCAACCTTATCGTGTCACACTTCTTAACTTTCTGCTCCTTCTGATCACTTTTATCCCTAATATCTCACAAACGGTCCTATATATACCTTCATATCCGTCACGATTTTTTTTTCTTTACTCTTGTCTCAACTATACTATTATTTCTTCTAGCTATAATCTCGTCATAATTTATCCCTGCTTATCAATTCGGTTGGTACCTTAATATAACGCTCTATCGAGATTTGCCAACCTCTTTTTAACTCATTTCTTAATGTCAGAAGCCCTTTTTCGAATTTTTTTTACCATATCAATGTCGACCTCCTAATTACCATCACCACCAATTCAGTAGCTAACTTATTTGTCAAGTTCAGCCGTACTTGCAACTTAGTCAAATTCTATCCTTACTATTAACACGACCTTTCAAGGCATATTACAAACCCATACCTCATTCTCGTTTTATTCCCCGAAAAAATTTCGGCAGAGTTTCCTCCGTATTTCTCACTATCTCAAAACCTGTAAACAGGAAATACCAACAATGCCTCACAGGGCTAACATATATATATACATATCATATCAAATCGCAACCACACAGGGCTCCCAGTATCGACAATAGTATGAAAATAGTGGACTTACCTCGTATATCCAACTCGAACTGCACCTGTTACACTTTCCTGTTTACTTTTCCCTTCCAATTTTTTTTTGACTTTACATTTCAATCATACTTTAATGCCTTAGTCAACATATGCCTTTCGTACCTTTACTTACCTCGCTTGCTTTGTAACTTCCAAAGATCGTTAATCGCTTTCTTCTGTCGATGCCATCCTTCTGCTGAAATCAAAAGTTAGTATGGAGAATCTCATTTCCTATGACTTGGCTCTATAGCACGATCTAAGACAGAAAGAAGGTCACTGATTCCTAAATGCCCCGCAGCCTCCTGTTTATAAGTGTGGCCGGCTTCACACCATAAACAGGACTCTGCCGGATACGGTCTGTAGACAATCCGAGGATGAACCGATCTGATACCACTTTTGTCACGACCCAACCCCGTAGGCCGCGACTAGTGCCCGAACTGGGCACCCGTACACACCCATTAATCAGAAATAGCATGCGAATAACTTATACAGTATACAAATAACATATGCGTACGGAAAAGTGGAACGTCACCCCAAAGTCACAAATATATATATACATATAGCTGTCATATCTTCTAGCGTATAATATCACATATGCGTGAAGGCTATCATAGTGTAGGGGGACGTTTAAATCACAGCACACCGACATAACCGAACGGTAATTACCCATAACCCACGCATATATGTCTACGTACCTCTAAGAATAATAACGAATCATATGACGGACAGGCCCCGCCGTACCCGTGAACAAACATATACATATATGCAATAATGGAATCAGGGTCAAAGTATAGGCTCCGGAACAAGGGAGCGCTCCAAACAGCTGAACAGGAATCCTAAGCTGGTGGATCATCCAAATAAGTATCTGTACCTGCGCGGCATAAAACGCAGCCCCCGAAGAAAGGGGGTCAGTACGGAATATGTACTGAGTATGCAAAGCATGAAATATGGTAAACAAGATCATAGTCAAAACCAGAAGTATGGAAAGTAAATGCAATATTCAAAATATCAAAATGCTTACTCATAAAAATACAAATCATGCATATGGCTCTTAGAACGGTGGTCGCCCGCCTGTCGTTGGCGCCACACCACATCATCACACCAGAAGGTTTCATATCTCCGTATCCCCGTCACACATCATAACATATCATAACATCATAACACATCATAACACCATAAGCGGTACCCGGCCCTCTAGCGAGGAACTCGGTGAACCGTAACACATCATATCGCCGAATATACATAGTGCGCACGATAACATAACCGGCCCGGACTCGGTGAAGGAGGTAATGAGAGAATGCACGAGTGTAGTCGTGAGCAACTATATGCAATTTAAAACATTTTCAAAAACTCGATAGATTAATCAAAATGAACCATCATTTAAAAACCGAGGCGATAGTCAAATCAAGTTTCCTCCGAGGGTCGTTCGAAAGCATATCAAATAGAAATTTAGGACTCATAAATACGTATTAAACTATATAGAGTAACTTATGGAACTTAGGGGCATAATCATCGTTATAAACTCGTTAGAGAAATACGTAATCGCCGCTCGAGGGTTAAGGCGATCGTTACACTAAATCCTTTCAAAAGTCGTTAGTACCACACAAAGGAGAGTCTCGGGGCCCACGGACGAGTATCGAACCAATCCGGGTCCATTTATGAAAGTTGGAGACCTTATCCATCGTAGAATCTCCCGCAAACGTTTCGAAGCGATCCGAGCTCGTCTATGGAAGTTACGAGTGTTCGTAGTTACAAAGCCTTTTCGGAATAAAAACCTTTATAAAATCTTTGAAACCAAATCATGTAAAAACATAAGGATCATGGTTCGACTGCATTAGGAGAGCCAACATTAAGAAATGAATAGAGATCGCACACAAGCTCGGACCTTAAGAATGGAGTTACCCCGAGACTCGTATCACAATCTACTTACGACTAAGACATGCCACAAGAAGGAAAGGGTAAGCTTCACATACCTCGTCTGCTTCCTACGTAAATCTGAACTTAGGCCTCGGCTTCTCAAAATCTACAACAACATCATTTGGTATCAAACATTAGCCATAGATTCTTAAAACTCCAACTTCGACTAGCACTTAATTTTACAGAAATTTGGGCAGCATTTCCCCTGTAAATTCAACATCCCCGAGATTTCAACTCGGCTAAATCTTCAACAACAATACCAACAACCATTCTAGCAACATCAACAATTAATTCAAAAGGCATTTTACCATCAATAACTCTTTTCTACGTATTTCGACAACATTCCATTTACGTTCAAATTAACCACATAAGATCAAGCCAACATCAACGCTTACATACATTCAAGTGCTAATCCGAAACCATTCAAACAAGATTCAAGAACACGTCAAACAATTTACACAATGTCCAAACGGCCCAACCAAGGGGCAATGCCACCCGAAACCTTCCAATTCCCATAGGGACAACAACAATACTTTCTTTCTTCCAAATTCACAACTGCACCAACATTCCACACATTAACAACTTAACCTTAACAATACAAGAAACTACCCTAAATTCACATTATCTTCAAAACAGCCCACACGGTTTTTAACTTCAACTTGGATTATTAACCTTCATTGTACATCATAGAATTCACAACGACGACAACCAAAATACTAGGTAGCATTAATTCATTTCTTGCATACCAAACATTTCCCTAATCACGGCCCAACATCAACATATATAATCTCATGAGTTTCATTCATTTTCTACACATTACAACAACACACAAACATGCTAAATTCAATTAACTCTCCACTCCTACACAACACACAATACACGGCCAACACACTCACACACACTGTTCAACTTCAATATCCATATTTTCATGAATTTCATTCATTTCCATACTTCACAACATACACAAATCATCCATAACATATGAAAAATAAGATTAAAACTCACCTTCTTCACTCCACTTCTTCACTCGGCCAAGGTGATGTTTTGCAAGAACAAAGGCTTTGCTTGCTATAACAATTACTCCATGTTGATTAGAACCTCCCAATTAGTAGAAAACCTAGAAGAAATAAATTTTTTGATGGCTAGTTTTGGTCTTCACTTTTCCATCTCCATGGCCGTGTATGTCTCTTTCTTTCTTTCTTTCTCAAAGCTTCTTGATTTTTCTTAAGAGTGAAAGTGATGAATAAGATGACTAAGTCATCTTTTATTCTGACATATTAAGGTTCCATGTGGCCTTGGCCCACAAGTCATGTGCATGGTCACATGGCTTTTAATTTCATGAACATTAAATTTTCCATTTTGCACTTTTAACCCCAAATTTCCTTAATATTCCATGCCCATGAAACCATAAGCAACTTATGCCTTAAAATGAAATCGGGCGTCAAAATCTCAACTTCGCATCCCGGAGTAGTCTTGTCCTTAACTTTTCGTGGTTAACCCGAATTATCCCAATGTACAAAATACGGGATATAACATTTGATCTTTGTGTTCTCTTGTACTTGAATGGAATATGCTTAGAGAAGGGTTTTGAGCTCTCAATACTTGTAGAAGATGAAAAATGAAGTAAAAGAACTCAAGGCATCTATTTATACAAAAACTAAAAATCAGCCCGTCTGGACTTCCACAGACACTTATATGGTTCGTATAACATTGTACGGCCCGTATAAGTGGTCATGGTTCACCATCAGGTAGACACCATCTCTGTTGGGTATTATACGGACCCTTATGCAGACCGTATAATGTCATACGGACCGTATAAGTTGGTTGTATAACCCCTTTTTCTCGAAATGATCTCTGTCGTACATTTGATCTTCAATCCTCATGGAACCTTCTTAACACTTGTTTATCGCCTCATTAACAATCTAAGGGACGTTATAACTCTTTGCCAAAAAATCATTAAGTTATCATTAACTTGTTACTCGTAAATCCTTTCCGATACACATCGCATGCCTTGCCCTCTCTTGGGAAACTTTCTCCTCTTACTCCGAATGTCTTTGCAAATTTCAATTAGGGTCATCAAATGTCATTTCTCACTTATTGCAATACCGTATACTTCATGCCCTTCGTTAGTCTATTCACTGTGAATTAACGGGAAAAAAATTTGAGGTGTAACATTTTCCCCCCCTTAAGAACATTTGTCCTCGAATGTTAAGTCCTCGGGGATTCTATAAAAATTTCGCCAGAGTTTCCCCTGTAATATGGCACTACCATCCTGTCACAATAGCCCATAATAACAATGGCTCATAGGGCTACAACATAATAGTAATAGAGTTTGGCCACACACGACCCAAATGCATAAAAAGGAAAACATACATACCTTATGATCTTGATGTCTCATCTTGGATCTCTTCCGGGGCTGAAATAAGTGCGGGTACTTGGATTTCATAATTTCTTCTGCTTCCCATGTCATCTCTTCTCGGTTATTATTTCTCCATAAAACCTTAACTGAGGCCACTTCTTTGTTTCTAAGCCTCCGTACTTGCCTATCTAATATGGCAATGGGTACCTCTTCATAAGTCAACTCTTCTGTCACTTGAACATCATTTACTGGCACGATCCTAGTAGGATCTCCAACACATTTACGAAGCATCGAGACATGAAAAACTGGGTGAACTGGCTCCAGCTCAGGAGGTAGATCTAATTCGTAAGACACTTTGCCTACCTTGCGCACAATCTCATAAGGCCCAATGTATCGGGGACTTAACTTCCCCTTTTTGCCAAATCTCATAGCGCCCTTCATCGGCGACACCTTTAAGAATACCCAATCTTTAACTTGGAACTTTAAGTCCCTTCGACGATTATCTGCATAGGACTTTAGACGACTTTGGGCTGCTAATAGTCGACCTTGTATGAGCTTAACTTTTTCTATGGCTTGCTTTGGACCAAGTCGGCCCTATCAATTTAGTCTCTCCTGCTTCAAACCAACCAATTGGGGATCTACACTTCCGCTCATATAAAGCCTCATACAGTGTCATTTGGATGCTAGAATGATAACTATTGTTATAAGCACTACTAAAAAACTGCCAAAAATCGACGCACTGCGTCGGTTTAAAAAACCGACGGAAAATCGACTCCCTGCGTCGGTTTTTTACATTTCTAATTTTTTTAAATTATTTTAATTAGAAAACCGATGGACGACGTCGATTTTTTTGGCAGAATTTTGAAAATATATATCCGCCAAAAAAAATCGACGTCCCACGTCGGTTTTATTGGTCGGTTTCCTATTTTTTTTTTTAATTTTTGCGTCAAATCTAGTCAAACGTGCGGGAAAAACCGACGGACAGGGTCAGTTTTGTCCGTTGGTTTTTCTTTAAAAACATTCCAGATGGGTTTTCATACCCATTTCTTCTCCTCTTCCCAATTAAACACCCATTCCCCTCAAACCCTAGCTACCCGCCTCCCCCCTCCCCTCTGCCCAGCCCCTCCGCCCATTCCCCGCCACCTAGCGCCGCCTACGCAGCCCGTCCCCACCGACCCCAGACCCGTTTTGAAGTTAATTAATTGAGGTTAGTTTCTCTTAAATTAGGGCTTTTAAAATTCTTTCAATTTTAGTTTTATTTGTAGATTTTAGGCCTAATGCTAATCTATTTAGCTTTGTTAAACATCATTTGCAATGTTATTAATGATGAATTTGTGAAAAAAAGTAAACTTTATTTGACTAGTTTAGTTGTCATTTTTTTTGGCTTGAGATTGTGCTATATTTCATGTTCTTTGTCAATGTATTTGTGTTAGCTTAGTTATCATTCTTTGTAATATTATTGATGTTGAATATGTGCAAAAATGTATACTTTAATTATTTGACTAGTTTTTTTTTTTTTTGGATTGTGCTTTTTGTTAGAAGTCCATAAGTTATTAGAATTGTTATTGATCATTCCAAATTAGAATTGGTTGAGGTTGTGATTTTCAAAGTTAGAATTGTTAAGTTGTAGTACTTCTATAGCCTCAATACTAAAATGTAGATTTTATTTCTCTAGATTTACTTTTCAATTTTTAGAATTGGTTGGAATTGTGCTTTTCAAAGTTAGAATTATTAAGTTATAATATTTCTATAACCTCAAAACTAAAATGTAGACTTTATTTGACTAGATTTACTTTTCAATTTTTAGAATTAAAGTTAGAATCCATAAGTTATTAAAGTTAGAATTGTTATTGAGAATTCAAAGTTAGAATTGGTTGGGATTGTGCTTTTCAGAATTATATTAAAGTTAGAATTGTTATTGAGAATTCAAAGTTAGAAGTGGTTGGGATTGTGTTTTCTTAAATTATATTTTAAGTTATAATATATTTCTATAACCTCAATAATTTGTGGGTATATTTTTGTAGATGGATCGTATGTGGATGTATAATATGAATAATAGTAATCGTGTGGGTGTATATGATGAGTTTGTTGAAGGTGTTGATGGGTTTATCACACATGCAATGACACTTCACCTTTTTCAAAATAAAGGGGTAATTAGGTGTCCTTGTTCTCATTGCCGGTGTATGAAGTATTTGAAACCGGAATCGGTTAGGGTTCATTTATACAGTCGTGGGTTTGAGCAGAAATATTATGTTTGGACTGATCATGGAGAGGCTGATGGGGTCAATGGTATATTTTACAATATGGTTGTCGGTGAAAGTAGTGTGTCGCCAGAATATAGTCATGTCCAATATGATAGAGTTAATGTTATGGTTAATGATGCTTTTGGCATATAGTCTGGGTTTGAACCTGAGCAAAATTTTGAGGAACCTCCTAATGAAGAAGCAATGCGCTTCTATCAAGAATTAGAAGAGGCTAGTCATCCACCTTGGGTAGGGAGTCAGCATTCTAAGTTGTCTGTTACAGTTAGAATGATTAACATCAAATCAGATTAGACTGTTGCTGAAGCTTCTATGGACTCAATGATTAAGCTTGTAGGGGAACTAGTTAGTCCGGAATTCGACATACCTAAGAGTTACTATGAAGCAAAGAGATTGGTTTCCAAATTAGGATTGTCGTTTGATAGAATTCATTGTTGTCCAAACGGTTGTATGTTGTTCTATAAGAAAGATGCTGATTTAAATGAATGTAAAATATGTGGACATGCGCGTTATAAACGGACACCTAGTGGGAAGATGGTTCCAATTAAGGCGATGCATTATTTACCTATTATACCTAGGTTAAAGAGGTTGTTTGCATCGCCGAGTTCTGCTCCTCACATGCGATGGCACAGCAAAAATAGAAGGCCACCTGGTGTTATATGTCATCCATCGGATGGAGAAGCGTGGAAACATTTTGATAGAACTTATCCTGATTTTGCTAGTGAACCAAGAAACATTCGTTTGGGTTTGTGTGCGAATGGTTTCACACCATACTCTGTTTTGGCTGCACCCTATTCTTGTTGGCCTGTATTTCTTACTCCGTATAATCTCTGACTTTGAGATGTGTATGACAAGTCCCTATATATTCCTAAATTATGTTATCCCTGGTCCTTGTAATCCAAAAGTTTTGATTGATGTCTATCTACAACCTTTGATTGATGAGTTAAAACCATTGTGGTGTGAAGGTGTAGTGACATATGATATATCAACTAAGAGCAATTTCAATATGCGTGCTTCTTTGATGTGGACTATTAACGATTTTCATGCATATGGGATGTTGTCTGCTTGGATGACTGCTAGAAAGCTTGCTTGTCCTCATTGCATGGAAACTAGTAAAGCTTTCACTTTAAAACATGGCCACAAAAATTTATGGTTTGATTGTCATCGTCAATTCTTGCCTATGGATCACCAATTCAGGAAAATGAAACAAGCATTTAGAACTAGTTTAGATCGTATTTGATGTGTTTAGATAGTGTTTGATGTGTTTTATTATTACTTAGGGTGATTTTATGTGTTGTAGCTCTTTCAGAATTGATTTGACGCATTTTAATGCTAGTTTTGAGCAGCTTTTGGTACTGGTTTCTGTGCAGGTGTGGCTACAGAAAATGCATGAATTGCATGCAAGAAATTTTCCAGAAAACCGACGCAGTCTGTCGATTTTCTGGAAATTAATTTTGCAAATTTTCCAGAAAACCAACGGAAAACCGACTCAGTCCGTCGATTTTCTGGAAATTAATTCTTAACTTTTATGAAAAAACCGATGCACTGTGTCGGCTTTTTATTTAAAATAAAAAAATTTAAATAAAAAACCAACGCAGTGCGTCGGTTTTTTCATAAAATATATATTATTTTTATATACGATCAAAAATTAGAAATTAAAAAAATCGACTTAGTCCGTCGGTTTTTTTTTTTAAATTATTGGATAAAATCGACGGACCTCATAACCGACGCAGTCCGTCGGAAAAAATTGACGTGGTCCGTCGGTTTCCAAAAAGCGAGGCTATGAAAATCGACGGACCGTAAAAGGTCGGTTTCGCGCCTGTTTCATTAAAAAAAACCAACGCTGTCCGTCGGTTTTAGTCGTCGATTTTTCCCCTTTTTTTAGTAGTGAAGCAAACTCAATAAGGGGTAAGTGATTGTCACACCCTAATTTCCGATAGGGTATGATGGGAACCCGACCCTTACTTAGGGCCGAGCGAACTCGCTGATTCTCGTGATACACATAATCTTCGGGCCTTATATCATGAAAGGAATGCATAAAGAAAGTTTTTCAAGAACAACATACTATTTATCTTTCTCAAATCAGGTAAAATCGGTAAACATATGAAATCTGCAACAAAATGCATAATGACACATCGGCTTACATAGCCGTTTACAAAACTGACATATCATACACTCGACTCTGTCTCCAAAGTCTCGAACATAACCCAAGATACCACAACACGTATACTCGACTCGGCGGACTCCGGGAAGAAATGGGGCTCACCAATCCAGCTGGAACATCTCCTACTCATCTGCATACACACAACGTGGCATGAAACGCAGCCCCCGAAGAAAGGGGGTCAGTACGGAATATGTACTGAGCATGTAAAGCATGAAACAGAGTAAACAGAATCATACTGAAATAAGAAGTATAGAAAAATCATGAGGTTTGCCTTGAAACATAAATCATGCGTGTCAATGTCATATCAAATTCATTATGAAACTGAGAAACATAATTAGAAAATCATCTTGTACATATGCATAGATATAACGTGCCCTAGCCCTCTAGTGAGGGACGCGGTAAGTAAAATCATCATATACATGTACATATATATATATACCGTACCCGGCCCTCTAGCCGAGGGACTCGGTGAAGTAATCATCATAGCATCATGTCATTATATGCATCATGTCATCATATATATATATATATACCGTGCCGGCCCTCTAGTGAGGGACTCGGTGAATAGAATCATCATATGCCATCCTGGCCGCCGTCCCCACATCATCACATCATCATGTCATCACATCATCATATCATCATATATATATATACCGTACCCGGCCCTCTAGTGAGGGACTCGGTGAACAATGCAGTGGAGTGTGCACGAATACGTACCCGGCCCGGGACTCGGTGAAAGACATATTGAGCTTTGCACGAGCAGCAGTAAAGGAGAGAAACCATATGCACATAAATCATCATCACGGACTCAATGGATACGTAAGTAGTCGACGCTCGAGAGTTAAAACGGTAATCATGTTAAGTTCTTTCAAAAAAAAGTTGTTAGGACTATACAAAAGAAAATCTCGGGACCACGGATACGCATCAACCAATCCGGCCCGCCCATGAAAGTGAGAGAGTCATTATACTTTATAGGATCATTTGCGGACATATCAAAGCAATCCGGTTCGTCTATGAAAGTTACGGACATTTTTAGACATAGGATCTTTTAAGAGAAAAAATTCTTTTGCAACATTTGAAATTCAATCATACATAAGACTTAAGGACCAAGTTTATACCACATTAAGGATACCAATACTAAGAGGTGAATAAGGATCGTAAACATGCTCGGATCATAAGAATAGAATTACCTCGAGGATCGTGTCATAACTTACTTACACTAAGACATGCCAAAAGAAAGAAAGGATAAGCTTTACATACCTTGTCCGCTCCCTAAGCTAATCCAAGCTAAGTCTCGGCTTCCCAAAATCTACAACAACATCATTAAATACTAATATTAGCTACAGGCACTTAGGAATTCAATCCTAAGTTAGCATTTGTCTAGAAATTTGGGCGGCAGTTTTCCCCCGTTTATATGCCTAGCCCGAATCCTCAATTCAGTAACCAAAAACACCAACAACAATACCAATAGTATTAACATCATTTCCAATACCGACGTATGCCATAAAACAGCCCACACACTGTTTTCTAAATTTCTCAACCAACCAAATTTGCAATATAACTATTTAATAATTTTATTTCCGTAAAGGAGTCGGAATTCATATGAACAACATCAATAACAATAGCCTTCACATTTCACAAGTTAAATACATTTATTTTCATCCAAAATTCTCTTCAAATCTCCTTCCATAAACCGTTAAAATTCTAAGTAAACTCGTTAACAATGAAAAGGAACCGTATTCATACCTTAAGCATGCAGCCCCCACGTTATCACTCTTCTCCTTGGTTGATTTTTAGCTCAAATTGAAGACAACGCTTGGCGTACAACACTTTTCTCTTCATGGGCTTCGGAATTCGGGGCTCGAATTCGGTCAAAATTGGTTTTTCTTCTCTCCAAGGCTCTTCTCTCTCTTTCCAGAATTTTCTGGTGTTCTTGGTCAGAAAAATGAGAGGAAAGGGCTGAAATTTCACTTAAATAGGCATGGGTCATGGGCCTAACCCGATTGGGCCCGGTTTGGGCCTAGCCCACTGACCTTTCCGTCTTAAAACATCCATATCTCCTTATTCCGATGTCACCTGTAGGCCCACCACATATGGTTGGAAAGATAATGCAATTATCTACAACTTCTATCTTTGGTGTTTTTCCAAATTCCAAACTTATAATACCGTTTCTGCCCCTCGAAGTCAGATCACCCGAAAACGTTACTTAAAAATATTTATTTGGAGGACTTCCACTTTGATTTGGCTCAAGGGTCCTTCTTGAGTTATGTTTAACTTCACATATGTGATTCATATAAATTGTCGCATGTCCCAAAAAAATCTCAATGTGTGGTCCTGTCACGACCCAACCCCGTAGGCCGTGACTAGTGCCCAAGCTGGGCACTCGTACCCTCTACTAACCGTAATCCGCTCATAGCAAACCTACTAAGAACTTATATCTATAAAACAAACACGGTGACGCATATACATATATATATCATACATATAATCTGGAAATGTACAGGATGCAAACACGCTGAACGATACTACCCACAACCCACATTTATGTCTACAGGCCTCTAAGAGCAATAACAGAATCATATGACGGGACAGGGCCCCGTCGTACCCTGAATAAACATACACATATACATAATAGCGAGTACGCGTACAAAATATGGGCTCTGGACAAGGAGCGCTCCGGAAACACCGAATAGGAGTCCTAAGCGGCGGCTCACCCAAACGGGTATCCGTACTCGCGAAGATGAAACGCAACCCCCCCAAAGAAAGGGAGTCGATTTAATATGTACTGAGTATGTAAAGCATGAAATACAGAAATAAGGCCATAACTGGAATAAGGAGTACAGAAAGTGCGCATAATAACCGAAATACCAAATACTTACGTCCGGAGTACAAATCATACATAAAAGTCCAGAAAACATATATAGTGATCAGAATACCAAAGTGCTTTCTCCTGAACATAAATCATGCATGTAGCTTACCGGAAATCATATGCGAAGTACAGAAAATAAGTACAAAAAATCAGAGTGCCAGAATGCTTACTTCAGAGCATAAATCATACATATCAAAAACATATATCATATGCGGTCCATAATGGGACCCGGCGGACGGAACGTGGTCGCCCCTCCTGCCTTGGGCGCCACAACTCATCATACTTCGGAAGTTTTTGCATATCTCCGAACACATCCTCCGTATCACATCATAAACAGAATCACATCATTCTTCGGATCTCATCATACTTCGTATCATATCATATTTCAGAACTCATCATACTTCGGAAAACTCATCATACTTCGGAATATAATAAATGCGCACGATACATACCCCCGGACTCGCGAAGGAATCAACAATAATGTGCACGAGCAGAATCGTGGGAATTATATGCAATTCAAAATATTCATAACCATATGCAATGTAAACATTTACAAGACTTAACAAATTAATCCAAACAAATCATTATTTACAAATTAGGACAATGGTTCAATCGCGTTTCTTCCGAATGCCACTCGGGCACATATCAAACCTAACCTTAAGGATCATAACTTCGTATTGGAATCACATACATAACAATTCTCATTTCAGACTCGTTGAATAAATAGGTAATCATACTCGGGGGTTCAAACGATAATCACATTAAGTCTTTTTTCGGAAAATCGTTAAGTCTAAGCATAGAAAAGTCTCGGGGCCCATGGATAGGTGTCAACCCAAATCCGAGCCCGCTTATGAAGGTCGGGAATCTTATACATTATGGAACCTCCTATGAGCGTTTCGGAGCGATCCGAGCCCGTTTGTGAAAGTTACGGACGTTCGTAGTTTCAAATTCGTTTAAGAACAAAATTCTTTTGAAGACAAAACTTTTATGCCACTTTTAAAATATAGTCATACGAAAGACATAAGAGCGACAATTCGACTACCTTAAGAATATGAATATCAAGGGAAAGCCAAGAATCATGGACATGCTCGGATCACCAGAGTAGAATTACCTCGAGAATCGTGTCATAGCTTATTACTCTAAGACATGCCAAAAGAAGAAAGGGTGAGCTTTACATATCTCTTCTACTCTCGAAACTAGTCCAATCTTACGTCGTGAACTTCCCAAGATCTACAATATGCCATTGAATACCAAACATTAGATAAAGGCATTTAGGAACCCGATTCCAAACGAATACCAAATTCTACAGAAAATTGGGCAGCATTTCCCCTGTAAATGCAACAACCCCGAGAATTTAACTCGGCCAATTTGTCAACAACAATACCAACAACCATTCTAACAACATTCAAACACACTTTAAACAAGTTGCACAACATTCCAAATGGCCAAACCAACTTACTACATCACCGAAACTTTCCAATTTCCATAGGGACGACATCAACACGTTTCTTCCTTCCAAATTCATAAACTATATCAACAATCCACACCTTAACAACATTATCCTCACAAATTCAAGAAACTATAATAAGATCACATTAAGCTTCAAATCAGCCCACACGGTTTTTAACTTCAACTTGGATTATTAGCCTTCATTCTACATCATAGAATTCATAACGACAACAACCAAAATACTAGTTAACATTAATTCATTTCTTGCATACCAAACAGCCCCTAATCACGGCCCAACACCAACATATATAATCTCATGAGTTTCATTCATTTTCTACACATTACCACAACACACAAACATGCTAAATTCAATTAACTCTCCACTCCTACACAACACACACTACACGGCCAACACACACTCACCCACACGGTTCAACTTCAATATTCATATTTTCATGAATTTCATTCATTTCCACACCTCCCAACATACACAAACCATGCATAACATATAAAAGAGAAGATTGAATCATACCTTTTTCTCTTAGTTCTTCAAGTTGGCTATGCTTTGCACCTTGAACCAACACTTGTTCTTACTACTCCAACGACTCCACCACGTTGTTATGCAACTTCTAAGGAGTGGAACTGCTAGAGAAAATTATTTTTTTGATCAACTTTCTCTTGGCTTGCTCGGCTAGGGACTATGGCCGAATGGCCTTCTCCTTATTTTCTCCAAGTTTCTTGAAAATTCTAAGGTGGAGAATGATGAGAAATGTGATGAATTAGTCATCTTAATGCTACATATATTAAGCATCCATGTGGCCATGGCCCACACCTCATGTGGCCGGCCACATGGCCTTATTTTCATGAAATTTCAACTTCCAAAAATTAACTTTTGGCCCCCAAATTTTTCATGAGATGTCTAACTTTCCATAATCCACTTTTAATCCCAAATTCCATAATATCTCATGCTAATAAAATCATAAGCAACTCATGCCTTGAAATAAATCGTGGTTAAAAATCTCTACTTCGCATCCCAGAATCCTCTTGTCCTTAACGCATCATAGTTAGCTCGGATTATCCTGACGTACAAAATACGGGATATAACAGGGCACCACACCTCAGTGACACCCGACGTATAAAAATACGAAATATATATCATCAACGTGAGTTTTAAATTATGAAGCAACAACATGACTGTCAATTTTAAGCACGTTAATAGACACCTTCAACTGGTTGGAGATCGCTAGAAGAAAATATTTTTTTTGAATCAAGATTTGAGGGGCTCAAAATCTCGTTCCATGGCCGAATGGCCTACCTTTTTCTCAAAGTTTCTTGAATTTTCTAAGGTTTGAAAGTATGAAGAATGTGATTAATAAGTCATCCGATATACTCCTATATAAGTCATCCATGTGTCCCATGGCCCACACATGGCTTGGATGAATTAAAATTAGCCAAGCCATGGGTGGTGCCCCACTCACACCACACGGCCAACTTGGCCATTATTTCATGAAATGCCAACTTTCCTAAATTAACTTTTAACCCCAAATTTTCCTTAATATTCCATGCCAATAAATTCATAAGCAACTTATGCCTTAACACAAAATCGAAGGTCAAAAGTCTCTACCTCATATCCCGGAATAGTCTTGTCCTTAACTTATCATGGTTAGCTCGGATTGTCCCAAGGTACAAAATATGGATATAACATCCTTCCCCTTTAGAACATTCGTCCTCGAATGTTAAACTAGTCTCGTAAGGTCTTATAAGGATTTTGGGGATTCCTTTATTACCATAACATGCAAAATTTCTTATCTACTACCATATTTCTTCTTCATCTCATCGTCAGTTTCTCAAGTCATCTCCTTCCTATTATTATTCCGCCACAATACTTTAACGGAAGCCACGTCTTTAGTACGCAACCTTCTTTCCTCACGAATAATGTGCTAAGGTCCAATACATCTCGAGCTAAACTTCTCCTTCTTGTTGAATCCTACTACACCTTTCATGGGTGATATCTTCAAGCATACGCACTCGCCAACTGAATTCTAAGTGTCGACGCCGATTGTCGTCATATGATTTAAACGTCTCCGGGCTACCGATAGCCCGCTAGTTCGATCATCTTGCTAAATCATCTTACAACCCTCTTTACTTAACTTATAACATTCTAGGCATATTATCTCGTGTCATTTCTTTATCTCTAATTCGAACTCTTCTATCATCATCACAGACTCAATGGATACGTAAGTAGTCGACGCTCGAGAGTTAAAACGGTAATCATGTTAAGTTCTTTCAAAAAAAAGTCGTTAGGACTATACAAAAGAAAATCTCGGGGACCACGTATATGCATCAATCCAATGGCCCGCCCATGAAAGTTAGAGTCATTATACGTTATAGGATCATTTTATGGACATATCAAAGCAATCCGTTCCGTCTATGAAAGTTACGGACATTTTTAGACATAGGATCTTTTAAGAGCAAAAATTCTTTTGCAACATTTGAAATTCAATCATACATAAGACTTAAGGACCAAGTTTATACCACATTAAGGATAACAATACTAAGAGGTGAATAAGGATCGTAGAGACTTTTGACCTTCGATTTTGTGTTAAGGCATAAGTTGCTTATGAATTTATTGGCATGGAATATTAAGAAAAATTTGGGGTTAAAAGTTAATTTAGGAAAGTTGGCATTTCATGAAATAATGGCCAAGTTGGCCGTGTGGAAGTGCACAGGGGCACCACCATGTTGGGCTAATTTTTAATTCATCCAAGCCATGTGTGGGCCATGGGACACATGGATGACTTATATATGAGTATATTGGATGACTTATTAATCACATTCTTCATACTTTCAAACCTTAAAAAATTCAAGAAACTTGGAGAAAAATAAAGAGAGGCCATTCGGCCATGGAACCGAGAATTTGAGCCCCTCAAATCTTGATTCAAAAAAAATATTTTCTTCTAGCCGTTCCAACCAATTGGAAGGTCCTTATTAACGTGATTAAAAATTGACAATCATGTTGTTGCTTCATAATTTAAGCTCACGTTGACAGTATTATATTTCGTATTTTTGTACGTCGGATTATTCGCAAGCTGAGGTGGGGCCCACACATTGAGATTTTTTTGGGACATGCGACAATTTATATGAATCACATATGTGAAGTTAAACATAACTCAAGAATGACCCTTGAGCCAAATCAAAGTGGAAGTTCTCCAAACAAATATTTTTAAGTAACGTTTTCGGGTGATGCGACTTAGAGGGCGAAACGGTATTATAAGTTTGGAATTTGGAAAAATACCAAAGATCGAAGTTGTATATAATTGAATTATATTTCCAACCATAGGTCATGGGCCCACAGGTGACATCGGAATAAGGATATATGGATGTTTTAAGATGAAAAGGTCAGTGGGCTAGGCCCAAACCGGGCCCAATCGGGTTAGGCCCATGACCCATGCCTATTTAAGTGAAATTTCAGCCCTTTCCTCTCATTTTTCAGACCAAGAACACCAGAAAATTCTGGAAAGAGAGAGAGAGAGAAAGCCTTGGAGAGAGAAAAACAAATTTTGACCGAATTCCGAGCCCCGAATTCCGAAGCCCATAAAGAGAAAAGTGTTGTCTGCGTTGTCTTCAATTTGAGCTAAAAATCAACCAATGAGAAGAGTGATAACGTGGGGGCTGCATGCTTAAGGTATGAATACCGTTCCTTTTCATTGTTAACGAGTTTACTTAGAATTTTAACGGATTAGCACGGAGGGAATAGCCTGATAAATTCATTTGTTGGTGTTGTGAATTATGAAAGGAGATTTGAAGAGAATTTTGGATGAAAATAAATGTATTTAACTTGTGAAATGTGAAGGCTGTTGTTATTGATGTTGTTCATATGAATTCCGACTCCTTTACGGAAATAAAATTATTAAATAGTTATATCGCAAATTTGGTTGGTTGAAATTTAGAAAACGGTGTGCGGGCTGTTTTATGGCATACGTCGGTATTGGAAATGATGTTAATACTATTGGTATTGTTGTTGGTTCTTAATTGAGGATTCGGGCTAGGCATATAAACGGGGAAATGCGCCCAAATTTCTCGTAGACAAATGCTAACTTAGATTGAATTCCTAAGTGCCTGTAGCTAATGTTAGTATTTAATGATGTTGTTGTAGATTTTGGGAAGCCGAGACTTAGTTTGGATTAGCTTAGGGAGCGGACAAGGTATGTAAAGCTTACCCTTCCTTTCTTTTGGCATGTCTTAGTGTAAGTAAGTTATGACACGATCCTCGGGGTAACTCTATTCTTATGATCCCGCATGTTTACGATCCTTATTCACCTCTTAGTATTGGTATCCTTAATGTGGTATAAACTTGGTCCTTAAGTCTTATGTATGATTGAATTTCAAATGTTGCAAAAGAATTTTTGCTCTTAAAAGATCCTACGTCTAAAAATGTCCGTAACTTTCATAGACGGAACCGGATTGCTTTGATATGTCCGCAAATGATCCTATAATGTATAATGACTCTAACTTTCATGGGCGGGCCCGGATTGGTTGATGCATATCCGTGGTCCCCGAGATTTTCTTTTGTATAGCCCTAACGACTTTTTTTTGAAAGAACTTAACATGATTACCGTTTTAACTCTCGAGCGTCGACTACTTACGTATCCATTGAGTCTGTGATGATGATTTATGTGCATATGGTTTCTCACTACTCTGCTCGTACAAAGCTCAATATGTCTTTCACCGAGTCCCGGGCCGGGTACGTATTCGTGCACCTCCCTTTGCATTGTTCACCGAGTCCCTCACTAGGGGCCGGTACGTATATATATATGATGATATGATGATGTGATGACATGATGATGTGATGATGTGGGGACGGCGGCCAGGATGGCATATGATGATTCTATTCATTGAGTCCCTCACTAGAGGGCCGGGTACGGTATATATATATATATAGTATGACACGATGCATATAATGACATGATGCTATGATGATTACTTCACCGAGTCCCTCACTAGAGGGCCGGGTACGGTATATATATATATATATGTACATGTATATGATGATTTTACTTACCGCGTCCCTTACATGAGGGCCGGGCACGTTATATCTATGCATATGTACAAGATGATTTTCTAATTATGTGTCACGACCCAACTCCGTAGGCCGCGACTCGTACCCTAATTGGGCACTCATACGTACCTTATCCTAAATTAGCAAAATATTAAAAATAAGCAGAAATAGTAATTTAATCCTGGGAAGCAGATATAGCGCACGAAGGCCGATAAGGCCGTTACAACACATAGATAAGCCATAATCGTACGCAACACTCACGAGCATTTACAGAACCCACACCACATGTCTACAGACCTCTACAGAACAAAAACATAATCATATGACGGGACAGGGCCCCGTCGTACCCCAGAACAAATAAATACATAAACAACGGAAAAGTCTATACCAAAATGTGTGCTCCGGACAAGGGAGCACCTCAAGCAGCTGAGCAGATAACCTAGGCAGCGAATCAGTAAATCAAACGTCTGTACCTGCGTGGCACGAAACGCAGCCCCGAAGAGGGGCCGGTACGGAAAAAATGTCTTGAATATGTAAAGCGAGAGGATGTCTTGAATAAAATTAAAGATCGAAACGAGTGTGCGGAGAATGAACAAGGTACATAGGAAATCAAAAAATGCATATCAAAAATCATAAATAATGCATGCGAAAAACATATGCCAAAACCGGCCCCGCTATGGGACTCGGTGAACAGCATGGGCGCCCGTCTCCTGCGCCATAACACATCATACTTCGTAGTAGGGAATATCTCCGAACACATCATAACATACCCGGTGGCCACATCACATCACATCATCGATATCGAATCTATGTACATGGCACATCATACTTCGGACCCATGTACATGTCATACCCCCCTCACACCGAGGCACGACACGAACAATGCAGAGGAAAGCGCTTGATAACAAATCCCGGCCCGGCTGAAGGAAACATTGAGGCATCCACGAGTGGAGTAGTGAGAAACCAAATGCAATAAAAATCACATATATATGTTTCCGTATACTCAATGAGGCATATCGAATAACAAGTCAAATCGATGAAATCGGACGGAGACATAGCAAGTGAGTTCCGGATGTCATAACGAGCTACAAAGCATAACTCTTCCTGAGATCGTTTCCAAGGTCCAAAACAATTCATAAGACTTAACGGAATATTTGAAACAATTTTCTAAGAATAGATAAAGAAGTAGTTAAAACATTTCCTTTAAAACCGCTCGAAAACAAGTCATAGTCACAAAAGGGTAGAGTCGAAAATAGTGGGCCCACCTCGGGTCAACCGAGGGGTGGACACAAATTATGTATAATAGGCTTTATGGAATCGCTTATGAAGGTTTTTAGGGTAATCGGATTTTACTTGCACAAGTTCTAGGTGTTTAGACATTTTCCTAACTACTTGCAACTTAACTAATTCAATTCTACTGAAAGAAAATGGGACAATTTCGAACGTGGATTCCGAAGAGTAGAGTTGTGTTATACTCCACATTTCCAGAGCCTGAGCGTGACACATGCTTCCTCAAACATTGACAATCACGTTGTTACTACATAATTTAAACTCACGTTGACAGTATTATATTTCGTATTTTTTTGTGCGCTATTATTCGCAAGCCGAGGTGGGGCCCACACATTGAGATTTTTTTTGGGACATGTGACAATTTATACGAATCACATATGCGAAGTTAAACATAACTCAAGAAGGACCCTTGAGCAAAATCAAAGTGGAAGTCCTCCAAAGAAATATTTTTAAGTAACGTTTTCGGGTGATCTGACTTCGAGGGGCAGAAACGGTATTATAAGTTTAGAATTTGGAAACATACCAAATATAGAAGTTGTAGACAATTGAATTAGCTTTCCAACCATAGGTCGTGGGTCCACAGTTGATGTCGGGACAATGAGATATGGACGTTTTAAGGCGGAAAGGTCAGTGGGCTAGGCCCAAACCGGGCCCAACCGGGTTAGGCCCATGACCCATGTTTATTTAAGTGATAAATCAGCCTTTTCTCCACATTTTTCAGAATAAAACACCCAGAAAATTCTGGAGAAAAAGAGAGAAGAGAGCTTAGAGAGAAAAGATCAATTTTGACCAAAATCTAAGCCCCGAATCCCGAAGCCCGTGAAGAGAAAAATGTTCTACGTTGCGTTGCCTCCAATTTGAGCTAAAAATCGACCAAAAAGAAGGGGGTGGACGTTGTGGCTGCACACTTGAGGTAATATTAAGGTTCCTTTTCATTGCTAATAAGTTTATTTAGAGTTCTACCGAACTAGAACGGAGAAAATAGTGTGATAAATTCATTTGTTGGCGTTGTGAATCATGGAATGAGATTTGAAGAGAATTTTGAATGAAAATGAATGTATTCAACTTGTAGAATGTGGAGGATGTTTCTATTGATGTTGTTAGTATTAATTTCGACTTCGTTACGGAAATAAAAAAAATTATGAAATAGTTATATCGCGAATTGGTTGGTTGGAAAATTTGGAAAATAATGTGTGGGCTATTCTATGGAATATTTTGAAGCTGGAAATATTATGTTTGTTGGTATTTTTGATAATGATTTGGCCGAGTTAAATTCTCGGGGATGTCCAATTTATAGGGGAGGTGCTGTCGAAATTTCTGTAGAAAAAGTAATGGCTTGGAATTGGGTTCTTCGATGTTTATGGCTAATGTTCGATGCCTACTGATGTTATTGTAGATCGTGAGAAGTCGAGGCTTGATTTGGATTAGCTTTGGAAGCGATCGAGGTATGTAAGGCTTACTTTTTCCTCTTGGCATGTCTTAGACGTACTAAGGTATGACATGACTTATGCTTTGGGGGTAATTCCGCTCTTACGTTCCGAGTATGTGTGTGATCCTTAATTACTCATAATGTGACACACTTCATATAGTCCTTAAGTCTTATGTATGTTTGGGTTTCAAATAGTGAATAAAGGATTTTGTTCCTAAAAGATTTTAAGTCTAAAAACGTCCCTAACTTTTGCAAACAAAACCGGATTACCTCGATATGCTTGAAATGATCCTCTAACGTACAATGACTTAAGTTTACATAGGCGGACTCGGAATGATTTGATATACGACTATGGCCTCTATTATACTTTGATATACTTATGATATAAGATGTGTTTCCGAGTACCGTCCGAAAGCTATTTGATATGACTATTGTCCGGATTTTTAAATGATGATTCATGTTGACTACTTCATTGAGTCTTTGAAAATATTTTATGTGCATATAGTTTCTCACTACTCTGCTCGTGCCAGCCTCAATATGTCCTTCACTGTGTCCCGGGCCAGGGCATGTATTCGAGCACCTCATTGCATTATTTACCGCGTCCCTCAGCCGGAGGGCCGGGCACGTTATATTTACCGCGTCCCTTGCTAGCGGGGCCGGGGCATGTTATATGATATGATGATATGGGAGAGGTGGCCGGGATGGCATATGATGATTCCTTTTTACCGCGTCCCTCACTCGAGGGCCGGGCACGTTACATGCACATACATATGTTATGATTTTGATTTACCGCGTCCCTCATTAGAGGGCCGGGCACGTTACATGAACAGTTTATATATGTGTGTTATGATTTTACTCACCGCGTCCCTCCTCAGAGGGCCGGGGCACGTTATATGTTCATATGATGATTTTATGACATTGATATGCGTAATACATGTTTGCAAAGGCAAGTTTTATGATTTTCTGTACTCCTTACTTCAGTATGATCCCGCTACTACGTGTCATGCTTTACAAACTCAGTACATATTCCGTACTGACCCCCTTTCTTCGGGGGCTGCGTTTCATGCCGCGCAGGTACACCCATGAGTCAAAGACTTTAGTAGGAGACATTCCACGGGATCGGCGAGCTCCGGCTTCCTCCGGAGCGCTACCGAGTCAGAGCATTATGTTATGACAGTTTGTATATGTTAGAGACTTTGCAGACAGTGTTGTGGGTATAAGATGTCGGTTATGTAAGCGGCTATGTCAGCCGACGATTTGTTACGCATTGTATTATAAGTCCTATATTGTTTTATATGTTCCAGATTTTCATTGATTCCAGAAAGGAAAAATGTACACTATTCTCCGCAAAATTTTCATTATGTATTTGTGTCATAATCTGAGGGCCAGTGTGATTATAAGAACTATGTGAGTCAGCGGGTTCGCTCGGCCCTAAATAAGGGTCGGGTGCCCATCACGCCCTAACGGAAATTAGGGTGTGACAATATATCCCCGAGGTCCGAAAGGCTTCAAGTTAGTATACCCAGGACATGCCATATATATATAGATAGCATATCTTACATACCTTTCGAGGGGTTTCAAGCTATCGAAACTCCGGTCACATATACATAAAGCTCAAATGGTCATCTTTACCATGCATTATTCATGCAAGTCGTGTATTTCAATCTTTGGATTATCATATATAAGGAACTTAAAATCGTATCATATCGAAAATCATGTGAGATTCAACTCGATCAACACAACTAACAACAATATCCAACAACCACACCAAGAACATCAACATTCACAACAAACCGCAACATAAATAACTAGTTTACTTTCCGAATTATGACTATCAATTTCCATCTCGACTTCACGTTTCCAAATCAATATCAATATTTCCATATACACGTACAAATTTAAATCATTCAAACACAAGCCAAAAATATTTCAAACCTTACATCCATATATCAATAATTCCATATTCCATCCAAAATCCTTATACATGCAACAAATCATCCCAACACATTTCTACATTAATTCATTTCCATCTACACTCAAGCAACTTCCACATTTTCTTAGTATCATAAAATCACATTAACACGACATAATTCTTACATTAAATTTTTTTTTGTTCTGCAATCTTAACTCATAACATGCTCCCTTTACTTGCATAATGTATCATAACATAACTAACACATTAAACAAAATAAATTCAACATTTTCCTCCTACTATACCACACGGCCATCCAAATTCCAACTACATTCCACATTTCATTCAACTTCCATTTCCAATGTGAATTCCACAAGAACTACAACCATAATACAACATAAAATTCAACATAACCACACTATACATTGATGACACACACTTCTAACCACTCTTGCACTTTTTACACATGTAAACTTCCATATTAGCCATATATTCTACTCTTTTACTTGTCAACACAAACATTTTCACATGTGCTAATTAGAAGGAATGAATTCTCACCTTTTACCTTCCAAAACATTGCCTTAAGTGTTGAATATAAAGATCCAATGCTTATTCTTCCAAACCAATTGCACCAAGTTGTAAATGACCTTGATTAATGAAAACCGTAAGAAACTAATTTTTGGCTCACCATATTTTGAAATGTGAAAGTATTTGGAGCATGGGCCGAATGCCCCGTTTTTTTTTTTTCTTGTTTTTCTTGTTTTCTCCTTCTTGCCTTTGTCTTGAATTTTCTAGACACATGGACACTTGGTCCCTATTAAGAATCCAATGTATTATCATCTTGACCCCAACTTCAGTCACATGACTAAGTCGGACTTGTATTTCATGATTTCTTCATTGCCTTCCCTTGTCAACTTTTCTTTTTGTTTTTCTTTCCAAGGTCATCAAATTTCCTTAGCCCATACTTTGGTAATTCATGAAACCTTCTTCCAAAATTCCAATTTTGCACCTTAGATCAACTTTTCCAATATTTCCACGTCTAAATTTTCCCATAAGAACTTATGAACCAAACAAGATCAATACATTTCATTGTCCTATAATTTGTCTAAAAATCCCGAGATTCCCCAAAGGTGAAAAATACGATAACATTATGAATTTCGACCCAAATGATAAAAAGGATAAACACATTTATAATCTAATTTATGTTTCAAGGCAAACCTTATGATTTTTCCTATACTTCTTATTTCGCACATGATTTCTCCACAAAACCTTAACTCACTTCTTTGTTTCATGCTTTACATGCCTATCTAGTACATATATCTCTTCCCCCTTTTTGCCATGCCAATCTCAGTAACGCAACACATTTACGAAGCATTGGCGAGACCCATTTTTCCCGATTAACCCAATCGTTATCAGAGGTTGGAATCTTGGGTTATGTTAGAGACTTTGCGCACAATCTCGTAAGTCGATGTATGATATGCTTTCCCTTTTTGTAAACGGCTATGTAAGCCGATGTGTCATTATGCATTTTGTAACTGCGAACTCTAAGTCCCTCATATGTTTACCGATTTTACTCGATTTGAGAAAGATGAATAGTATGTTATCAATTTAAAACTTTCTTTATGCTTCAAACCACCCAATTGGGGATCTACAAGATTTCGTGTATCACGATAAAAGCCTCGTATACGGTGCCATTTGGATGCTAGAATGATAACTATTATTGTAAGCAAACTCAATGAGTGGTAAATGATCATCCCAATTTCCTCCAAAATCTAACATACATGCCCGTAACATATCCTCAAGAGTCTGAATGGTACGTTCAGCTTGTCCATCAATCTGCGGATGAAATGCCGTGCTAAGGCTCACATGAGTTCCCAAACCCTCTTGGAAGGAATTCAAAAAATTTAGCTATAAATTGAGTTCCTATATCTGTGATAATAGATACTGGACACTATGAAGTCGTACTATCTCTTTAACATAAATCTTGGCATAATCTTCTGCCACATATGTCGTTCTGACTGGTAAGAAATGAGCTGACTTCGTGAGTCTATCCACAATCACCCATATGGAATCATACTTACGTCGAGAATGGGGTAAGCCTGTAATGAAGTCCATGTTAATTACTTCCCACTTCCAAGTTGGAATTTCTATAGCTTGCAACAATCCGCCCGGCTTTTGATGCTCGATTTTTACTTGTTGACAGTTGGGACATTGAGCTACAAATTCTGCTATATCCTTCTTCATCCCATTTCACCAATATATAGATTTAAGATCATGATACATTTTCGTTGCTCCGAGGTGGATAGAATAACGGAAGCAATGGGCTTCTCTCAATATTTGGTGGCGTAATCCTGCCACATCAGGAACACATAATCTGCCTCGGCATCGGAGAACTCCATCCCCTGAGATCTCAAATGATGATTTCTCCTTCTGAGGGAGTGTATCTCTGTAATGCATTAGCATGGGATCTTCGTATTATCGCTCCTTCACTTCCACTACTAGCGACGAGGCTGCTGAATTCTGAATGGTAGCTCCCAGGTTACCTAAGTCCACTACTTGGACTCCTAGGCTAGGTAACTACAGGAGCTCTCCAGCCATTTCTCTTTTGTCTTGTCGAACATCACATAAACTTCCCATAGATCTACGGCTAAGAGCATCAGCCACAACATTTGCCTTTCCGGGGTGATACAGAATATCAACATCATAGTCCTTTAGCAATTCCAACCATCGTCGTTGCCGCAAATTCAACTCTTTCTGCTTGAAGATATACTGAAGGCTCTTATGATCTGTATAAATATCCACATGGACACCATATAAATAATGTCTCCACATCTTTAGTGCATGAATCACTACAACCAATTCATGATCATAGGTTGGATAATTCTTCTCATGTTTTCGTAATTGCCTTGAAGCATACGCAATCACTTTACCATATTGCATCAATACACAGCCTAGCCCAATGCCTGAATCATCGCAGTAAACAACATAACCTTCCAAACCTTCGGAAGTGTCGGGGACCGGCACAAGTCAATCTATCTTTTAGCTCTTGGAAACTGCATTCACAAGCATCTGTCTATTGAAACTTAGCTAATTTCTGGGTCAGCTTTGTTAGTGGCACAGAAATAGAAGAAAAACCTTCAACAAATCTCCTATAATAACCTGCGAAGCCTAGAAAGCTATGAACCTCCGTAGGAGTCGTGGGCCTTGGCCAAGTCTTCACGGTCGTGGGCCTTAGCCAAGTCTTCACGGCCTCAATCTTTTGGCTATCTACCCGAATACCATCGGCTGAAACAATATGCCCCAAAAATGTCACTGAGTTCAACCAAAACTCACACTTAGAAAATTTGGCAAATAACTCTCGAGTTTGAAGAACTCTAAGGACAGTACGCAAATGATCCGCATCCTCTGCCTCGGATCTAGAGTACACCAAGATATCATCGATGAATACAATCACAAATAAATCTAGGAAGGGTCTGAACATATTGTTCATCAAATCCATAAACACTGCCGGTGCATTAGTTAGCCCAAATGACATTACCCGGAACTCAAAATGGTCATATCTTGTTCTGAAGGCTGTCTTAGGGATATATTTCTCTCTAACTCTCACTTGATGATACCCGGATCTCAAATCTATCTTTGAAAACCACTAGGCACCTTGTAATTGATCAAATAGGTCATCAATCCTCGGAAGAGGATATTTATTCTTAATCGTCACCTTATTCAGTTGTCGATAGTCAATGCACATTCATAAGGAGCCATCTTTCTTTCAGACAAATAACACGGGTGCTCCCCACTGGGATGAACTCGGCCTAATAAAGCCTTTCTCAAGGAAGTCTTTCAATTGCTCCTTCAACTCTTTCAATTCTGCGGGGGCCATTCTATAAGGTGGAATAGATATAGGCTTAGTGTCTGGCAACACATCAATAGAAAAATCAATCTCTCTTTTCAGAGGAAGGCCTGGAAGCTCTTCCGGGAATACATTCGGAAACTCATTCACTACGGGAACTGACTGAAGATTCGGCGGTTCAGCTTCTACATCTTGAACCCGAAATAGATGATAAATGCAACCTTTTGTGATCATTTTCCTTGCCTTAAGATAGGAAATAAACCTACCTTTTGGTGACACAGTATTTCCTTTCCATTCTAAAACTGGTTCTCCCGGAAATTGGAAATGAACCATTTTCATTCTACAATCAACATTGGCATAGCAAGAAGCCAACCAATCCATGCGTATAATAACATCAAAATCCACCATTTTTAACTCATGCAAGTCAATCATATTACGACGGTCACAAATTACAACTTACACATTTCTATATACTCGCCTAGCTATTACCGATTCTACCAACGGTGTAGACACCTCAAAAGGTTTGATCGACTCCGGTTTGACTCTAAACCGACCCGTAATATACGGAGTAACATACGACAATGTGGAGCCCGGATCTATCAAAGCATATATATCATGAGAAAATAACGATAATATACCTGTGACCACATCAGGAGAAGACTCAAGATCTTGGCGTCCAGCCAAAGCATAAATGGTGCTGAGGATCGCTAGAATCGGGGACTCTCCCTGCCGCCTACCATGGCCGACCGACGCATGTGAACCTGGCCCCATAGGGCGTATAGATGACGAAGATCCGGCTACCGACCCTGAAGGCTGGGTCCTACCTCTGCCACCAACTGAGGGGTAATCACGCATAATATGGCCTGGCCGACCACATGAATAGCAAACCTCTGAACCCAATCGGCACTGGCCCCAATGTAACTTTCCACACTGGGAATATCGTGGCACGGGTGGCCTCGCCTGACCGGAATTGCCTCTAAACTGAGAACCAAAAAAACTCTGACTCGGCCCGGAATGAGTAGATCTATAAAATCTCTGGCCTAAAAAATGTGAAGGCGCACAAGTCATAGAATGGCCTGATTTCCTAGAAAACTGCTATCTGTGCCCGCCTCTAAACTCATTCATCGGACCCAAAGATCTAGCCCTCTTGCTATATCCTCTATCAAGCTCACGCTCACTCCTTTGTTGTTGTAGTCCTTCTTCTAAATTTTGATCGTGGGCCTGAATGCGTGAAATATTCATATTGTCCTGGAGGGACGCAGTCAAGCACCTATCCATCAAATATGGCCCTAGGCCTCTCACAAATCGGTGCACTCGGTCACCCATATCCGCTACCATGGCCGAAGCGTACCTAGCCAAAGAATTGAAGCGGAGACTATACTTTAAAGCACTCATACTTCCTTGCCTCAAATTCAAGAACTTATTGGCTCTAGCTCACCGAACTTCTGGAGGCAGGTAATGTCGGAGGAAAGCATCTAAAAATTCTTGCCATACCGGGAGAGGCGCATTGGCTCCCCATGAAGCTATCCAAACAAAGGTACCAATGGATCGCGACATCCTTTAATCTATAGGATGCTAACTCCACCGATTCAATGTCTGAAGCAAGCATCAACGGAAGTGTCCTCAACATTCCATCAATAAAATTCTGAGGGTCCTCATCCGGCTTTGATCCAAAGAATTTCGGAGTGTTCAAGCTAATAAAATCATGGGCCCTTGCACTAACCACCCTATCACCTTGCCCTGTACCTTGCCGCTGAGTTTGGGTGGCAACCAATTGAGTAAGCAAATGAATGGCCTCTTTTACATCTTGGCCTGAAGCATCCGGTGGAGGAACTGGAGGTGTTGGAGCTGGGGTTGAGGCTCTCTCACGCTCCTTAGAAATAGGCACTGAATAAGAGGATTGAGATTGAGCCGCATTTTGGGACTCACTTTCCTCTACAACCATTGGCGGTGCTCTTTTAGCCTGCTTTTCTGCCATAGTCTTGCCCTTTTGGGCTGCCGTAGGCTTTCTCTTTACAGGCATTTCTGAAATACATAACACACAGTTAAGGAAAAAGAAGTTCTTATATCATAGCTCTATCGCACGATCTTATGAAGAAAGAAGGTCATTCATTACTAAAATGCCCGCAGCCTTTTGTTTGTAAGTGTGGCGCGCAACAAACCCATAACCAAGGCTCTGCATCGACACGCTCGTAGACACACCCTAGGACAGAACTGCTCTGATACCACTTTTGTCACGACCCAACCGGAGGGCCATGACGGGTACCCAGTGCTAACCCACCTGGGCACCTCTTAACGTACATGCACATTTACGTCTAAGTGACCCACAAAGCTAAACCATACTTTCTATCATCATTCATACTAATTTCATTGGGCAACAATGCATTTATATCACCATCAATAACTATGCCCATATCCATATGCATAAGCCGACGAAGCTAACAAAATGATATACCAAATATAAGCCAACAAGGCTAAATACATCTAACCTTATACACATGTCTACTAGCCATTAAGGAGAGTATGTCATATCATGTAGGCAGGACAGGACCCTGTTATGTCCCGTATCTTTACATTGGGACATTATAAAGCTAAGTGCGACAAGTTAAAGACGAAGCGGTTTTAGGGTTCCCGGTAAGGGTTTTCATCTCCCGATTTCGTTTCGATGCATCAAATAGTGTTATACCCCGCGTTTTCAGAGCATGAGTTTGACATGTACCTCGTCATAGTATATGTGGAGTTTTAAGGTGTTTCAAAATCCTAAAATGAAGTTCGTCGAGTCTAGTTTGTAATGCAACAAACCGTTCATTGATAGGACATCGGAGTAGAATTATAGACGTTACAAATCGAATAAGAAAACCGACTTCAAAAATTCGTTTTAAGGGACAAAAATCTCATTTTTTTCAGCCAAAAGTTCCAAAACTTTCCGTAAAAATTCAGAACAAAAAAAGGAGCAAATATACCACAAAATGAGGATTTAGTGAAATTTCAAGAATGAAGTACCAATCGAAGTCCGGCAGAACAGATAGTCACGAATATAATTTCATTTGGAATTAGGAGCAATGGAACAAGAAAATGTTGGTGTTAAGGTAAGTTTTAATCCTCTTTTCACATGTTACGGATGGGTTATGCATGTGGTGTGTGAAAATTCATGAAATATGGTACGTCGTTGAAGCCGTGTAGGTGTTGGTTATGTTGGAGTGATGAACTAATTTTTATTTAATATTTTGGTTGTTGTTGATATGGATTCCATAATGAAAATGATGGTTTATGAATTTGGAAGAAAAACAAGTATTGTTGTTGTTCATGGCATTTTAAGTTTCTGTGAATAGTATAGTGGTTGGGTTGTTTGAATATTTTGCGGATTGTTTAAAGTGTTCTTGAATATTGTTTGAATGGTTTCGGATTAGTAATTGAATGTGTAAGCGTTGTGTTAGTTTGGTTATATGCGTTGAATCAATATAAGTGAATGTCGTTGCATTATGTGAAAGAAGGTTGTTAATGTTAGAATGCATTTTGAATTAATGACACGTGTTGTTTGACGGTTGTTGGTATGGTTGTTGGTTTTTGCCGAGTTTGAATCTCGGGATGCTATGTATAGGGATATGTCAAATTTCGTAGACAAACATAAATTTAAGTTGAACTTCGTAGTTACAACTCACAATTGGTAAACATGACCATTTGCGCTTTTGGACGAAACGGATTTCTGAGATCGTTTATCGTAAAGGCAGAAAGCATGTATGTAAAGCCTTACCCTTCTTTCTTTGGCATGTCTTAGGTGTGATAGGTTTGAATACGAACCCCGAGGATGACTCCTCACTTTAGAATCCGCATCTAAAGTTGCCCCCTTTTTCATTCGCAGAATTGAATTATATATGCTCTAAGAGAGTCGAAAAATGGGCCTAAACATCCGTAACTTTCACAATTGGAACCGGATTGCCTTGAAACTTCGTAGACGACTTCACAAGGCCTAATGGTTCAATTTGGTACGCCACTTCGACTTGGCCAGGTGGGCCCACAATGTCCCTAACTTCCATAAACGATCTCGAATTGCTCGAAATGGTCGTAGATGTGTTATAATGAACGATGTCCATAACGATACTTGAAAAGCATTTAATTTCTCACCACTCGTACGTGCATGGGTTGTTAACCTTTTTATGCTAACTCGTATTTACTTGAAACGTGTTTTTCGCGTTTACAAATGATTTTAAGCGAAGTTTGTTTTGTATTAAAGAAAATATAAAGTCAATCTTCAAACCACTCCAGAAGTGGTGCGAGATTTTATTATTTAACCTTTCAAAACCACTCCGAAGGGGGTGCGAGATTTTATTATTTAAACTTTTCAAAACCACTCCGGCGGAGTGCGATATCTTATTATATAAGATTCTTCAAACCACTCCGAAAGGCGAGATTTACTATTTCATTCCACCTACGACTTATGTCTACATTCCATAACGCTTATTATTATTATTATTATTATGCCCGAAGGGGCTAGGGATTAGTATTATGTCACGAGTGGCATGCCCGGGCGGGCCAGTAGCCGTATTTCACGAGTGGCATGCCCGGGCGGGGCTAGGAATATTATGCTCGTCGCGCGCATGTCCGAAGAGGCCAGGATAGACGTATGTTGGACCGGCATGCCCGAAGGGGCCATCATCATTATTATTTCGGAACCGGCATGCCCGAAGGGGCCAGGATAGACGATGTTTGACCGGCACACCCGAAGGGGATTATTATCATTATTATCATTGTTGTTATCATTACCATTACTATTATTATTATTATTATTAAGCGCCGTCCGGGCGGACCGTTGTGATGCTATATTTAGACCGTGCATTCTAGAACCGGTGTACTCGTACTTATATCGTGTATGCTTGAAGAACGTGTGTTCACTCGCATTATCTACTTAAGGATTGTTCTAAGACCCCGTGTGTATATTTATGTTTCTCCGCCGAGGGCCGGCAGTAACGAGCTTGATCGTGGTTTCTCTTCTAAATTAAGCTATGGTTATTATTTGTTATCGCTTACATACTTCCGCACATTCGTACCATCGACCCCCTTTCTTCGGGGGCCGCGTTTCATGCCACTTGTACACCTGTATTTAAGAGAAGACTTTTGCTTAGAAGTTGCTCATGGATTGGCGAGCTCCATTTCGGTTCGGAGTGTTGCCGAGTCAAGTACTTATGTCATGGTAATTGTATATCCTAGAGATTTTGCGTACGTTGTCCCCGTGGATTGGGTGTCGAGGAACGCGAATCGGCTATATGTTAAAAGAAAGTGTGATGTCGTTGTCGGGGCTGGCAAAAATTTATGATTATGTTTTCATAATCCGTATAAAAACAAAGCGTTGATCTCTATTTTGAAAATTTTCATGTTTTAAAAAGTTTTTAAAATGACAGGTTTTAGTAACGCGAACGTTTAAGGGTTCGCTCGACTCTGAGGAGAGTCGGGTGCCCATCACACCCTAATAAGGTCGGGGTGTGACAAATAGCCTATGAATTTCGTTTGGTATAAGAACATTATTGGAAAATAAGGATTAATTGACCAAAATTGGATGACTAAGTGAGATTAAAAACTTAATTACATCATTAGAAGCTTTGGCCGCGCGGGGGCCCCCTTTGTGGTTTGTAACCCCTTTTTGGCTAAAAAAAAAACAAAGGGGCACAGGGCCACCCTTTGGGGGCCGCATATAAAAGG